>NW_024070201.1:190296-603547 GCF_014754425.2 Oryx dammah | reverse complement strand
GCTTTTGGCTTTGTTGATTTTTGCTATGGTCTCTTTTGTTTCTTTTGCATTTATTTCTGCCCTAATTTTTAAGATTACTTTCCTTCTGCTAACTCTGGGGTTCTCCAATTCTTCCTTTTCTAGTTGCTTTAGGTGTAGAGTTAGGTTATTTATTTGACTTTTTTCTTGTTTCTTGAGGTATGCCTGTATTGCTATGAACTTTCCTCTTAGCACTGCTTTTATAGTGTCCCACAGGTTTTGGGTTGTTGTGTTTTCATTTTCATTAGTTTCTATGCATATTTTGATTTCTTTTTTGATTTCTTCTGTGATTTGTTGGTTATTCAGAAGCGTGTTGTTCAGCCTCCATATGTTGGAATTTTTAATAGGTTTCCTCCTGTAATTGAGATCTAATCTTAGTGCATTATGGTCAGAAAAGATGCTTGGAATGATTTCGATTTTTTTGAATTTATCAAGGTTATATTTATGGCCCAGGATGTGATCTATCCTGGAGAAGGTTCCATGAGCACTTGAGAAAAAGGTGAAATTCATTGTTTTGGGGTGAAATGTCCTATAGATATCAATTAGGTCTAACTGGTCTAATGTATCATTTAAAGTTTGCATTTCTTTGTTAATTTTCTGTTTAGTTGATCTGTCCATAGGTGTGGTTGGAGTATTAAAGTCTCCAACTATTATTGTGTTGTTGTTAATTTCCTCTTTCATACTTGTTAGCATTTGTCCTACATATTGCGGTGCTCCTATATTGGGTGCATATATATTTATAATTGTTATATCTTCTTCTTGGATTGATCCTTTGATCATTATGTAGTGGCCTTCTTTGTCTCTTTTCACAGCCTTTGTTTTAAAGTCTATTTTATCGGATATGAGTATTGCCACTCCTGCTTTCTTTTGGTCTCTATTTGAGTGGAATATCTTTTTCCAACCCTTCACTTTCAGTCTGTATGTGTCCCTTGTTTTGAGGTGGGTTTCTTGTAAGCAGCATATAGAGGGTTCTTGTTTTTATATCCAATCGGCCAGTCTTTGCCTTTTGGTTGGGGCATTCAATCCATTTACGTTTAAGGTAGTTGTTGATAAGTATGATCCCGTTGCCATTTACTTTATTATTTTGGGCTCGGGCTTATACTCCCTTTTTGTGTTTTCTGTCTAGAGAATATTCTTTAGAATTTGTTGGAGAGCTGGTTTGGTGGTGCTGAATTCTCTCATCTTTTGCTTGTCTGTAAAGCTTTTGATTTCTCCTTTGTATTTGAATGAGATCCTTGCTGGGTATAGTAATCTGGGCTGTAGGTTATTTTCTTTCATCACTTTAAGTATGTCTTGCCATTCCCTCCTGGCCTGAAGAGTTTCTATTGAAAGATCAGCTGTTATCCTTATGGGAATCCCCTTGTGTGTTATTTGTTGTTTTTCCCTTGCTGCTTTTAATAGTTGTTCTTTGTGTTTGATCTTTGTTAATTTGATTAATATGTGTCTTGGGGTGTTTCGCCTTGGGTTTATCCTATTTGGGACTCTCTGGGTTTCTTGGACTTGGGTGATTATTTCCTTCCCCATTTTAGGGAAGTTTTCAACTATTATCTCCTCAAGGATTTTCTCATGGTCTTTCTTTTTGTCTTCTTCTTCTGGGATTCCTATAATTCGAATGTTGGAGCGTTTCATATTGTCCTGGAGGTCTCTGAGATTGTCCTCATTTCTTTTAATTCGTTTTTCTTTTTTCCTCTCTGATTCATTTATTTCTACCATTCTGTCTTCTATTTCACTAATCCTATCTTCTGCCTCCGTTATTCTACTATTTGTTGCCTCCAGAGTGTTTCTGATCTCATTTATTGTGTTATTCATTGTATATTGACTCTTTTTTATTTCTTCTAGGTCCTTGTTAAACCTTTCTTGCATCTTCTCAATCCTTGTCTCCAAGCTATTTATCTGTGATTCTATTTTGGTTTCAAGATTTTGGATCATTTTCACTATCAATATTTGGAATTTTCCTCAGGTAGATTCCCTATCTCTTCCTCTTTTGTTTGGTTTGGTGGGCATTTCTCCTGTTCCTTTAACTGCTGAGTATTCCTCTGTCTCTTCATCTTGGTTTTATTGCTGCGTTTGGGAAGGCCTTTTTATATTCTGGTAATCTGTGCAGTTCTCTTTATTGTGGAGCTTCCTCACTGTGGGTGGGGTTGTATCAGTGGCTTGTCAAGGTTTCCTGGTTAGGGAGGCTTGTGTTGGAGGTCTGGTGGGTGGAGCTGGGTTTCTTCTCTCTGGTGTGCAGTGGAGTGACCAGTAATGGGTTATGAGACGTCTAAAGTTTTGGAGTAACTTTGAGCTGCCTGTATATTGAAGCTCAGGGTTGTGTTCCTGTGTTGCTGGAGAATTTGTGTGATATGTCTTGTTCTGGAACTTGTTGGCCCTTGGGTGGAGCTTTGTTTAGTGTAGGTATGGAGACGTTTGATGAACTCCTATTGCTTAATGTTCCCTGAATTCAGGAGTTCTCTGATGTTCTCAAGCTTTGGACTTAAGCCTCCTGTTTCTGGTTTTCAGTTTTATTTTTACAGTGGTCGCTAGACTTCTCCATCTATACAGCACTGATGATAAAACATCTAGGTTAAAGATGAAAGGTTTCTCCACATTGAGGGACACCCAGAGAGGTTCACTGGGTTATGTGGAGAAGAGAAGAGGGAGGGGGTAGTTAGAGGTGACTGGAATGAGATGTGGTGAGATCAAAAGAGGAGAGAGCAAACTTGTCAATAGTCACTTCCTTATGTGTGCTCCATAGTCTGGACCGCTCAGGGGTGTTCACGGAGTTATACAGGTAAGAGGAGAGGGAGGAAGTAGACAGAGGTGGCCAGGAGGGTAAGAGAGAGGAATGAAAAGGAGAGAGGAATGAAAAGGAGAGAGTCAAGTCCAGCCAGTAATCAGTTCCTTAGGTGTCCTCCACCATCTAGAACACATAGAGAATCACAGAGTTGGATATAGAAGAGATGGGGGGGCGGGAGAGACAGAGGCCACCTGGTGGAGAAAAAGGAGAGTCCAAAAGGAGGAGAGAATGGTCAAGCCAATAATCTCGCTGTCAGGCAAAATTGGGTTTTGAAATGTACAAAATTGACAACAAAAACTGAAAAGCAAAGATTAAAAATCTTGAGTAGAGGTTGGATTTTCAAAAGTACAATATTAAAGAGAAGAAGCAGAAGGAAGAAAGAAAAAAAAGAAAAAAAGAAAAAAGAAAAAAATAATAAAAAAAAACCCAAAAGATTAAAAAAGAAATAACAACAACCACACAAAGACTATATATGGTGTTTGCCTTAAAAAAGTATAGTCTTTTTTTTTTTTTGTAAAGTAATAGTAAGTTATAGAAATAAAAATTAGAGGAGAAATAGAAGACTTAACAATTAAAAAAAAGAGTTAGAAAAAAAATAAGGAATGATTGTAAAAATAGTGAAGATATATCTTGCCCTTCCCTGATGTTGTGGGCCGTGTGGGGTCACTTCCAAGGAAAATGAAACAACTGACAAAGGATTAACTGCCAAACTATATAAGCAGCTCATACAACTCAATACCACAAAAACAAGCAGCCCAATCAAAAAATAGGAGAAAAACATAAACTAACATTTCTCCAAAGAAGACATATAGATGGCTAATAAGTACATGAAAAGATGCTCTACATGACTCATTATCCAGTTCAGTTCAGTTCAGTCACTCAGTTGTGTCTGACTCTTTGCAACCCAATGAATTGCAACATGCCAAGGCCTCCATGTCCATCACCAACACCCGGAGTCCACCCAAACCCATGTGCATTGAGTCAGTGATGCCATCCAACCATCTCATCCTCTGTTGTCCCCTTCTCCTCCTGCCCTCAATCTTTCCCAGCATCAGGGTCTTTTCAAATGATTCAACCCTTTGCATCAGGGAGCCAAAATATTGGAGTTTCAGCTTCAGCATCAGTCCTTCCTATGAATACCCATGACTGGTCTCCTTTGGGATGGACTGGTTGCACCTCTTTGCAGTCCAAGGGACTCTCAAGAGTCTTCTCCAACACCACAGTTCAAAAGCATCAGTACTTCAATGCTCAGCTTTCTTTATAGTCCAACTCTCATATCCATACGTGACTACTGGGAAAACCATAGCCTTGACTAGATGGACCTTTGTTGTCAAAGTAATGTCTCTGCTTTTGAATATGCTATCTAGGTTGGTCATAACTTTTCTTCCAAGGAGTAAACGCCTTTTAATGTCATGATTGCAGTGATTTTGGAGCCCATCCCTCCCCGGGCCCCCCCCCAAAAAAAAAGTGTGCCACTTTTCTCATTGTTTCCCCATCTATTTGCCATGAAGTGATGGGATCAGATGCCACGATCTTAGTTTTCTGAATGCTGAGTTTTAAGCCAAATTTTTCACTCCTCTTTCATTTTCATCAGGAGGCTCTTTAATTTTTCTTTGGTATATGTATATATATATATATTTCATCTTTTATGAATTTCCTTGCCATTTAGGTCACCACAGAACATTGAGTATAGTTCCCTGTGATATACAGTCGGTTCACATTAGTTATCTATTTTATAAATGGTATCAATAGTATGTATATGTCAACCTCAATCTCTTAATTCATTTTCATTTAATCTTTACCTGTCCCACAGCTCTTAACCCACATATGGTATATAGAAATATTTCAGAATATATTTTTGAATTGGTCTAACTCACAGCTGTTGCCAACAATTACACTAAGAGATTAGCAGATAATATTTTTTTTTTCAAAACTCTTGGGGTGAGCTAGATAATGATTTTTACTGCTTAAGTACTGAGAGTGCTCAAAAATAGGACTTCAGTAAGCAGCATACTGAAGGGAAAAATCTGAGTTTAGTATGAGAAGGCATGGGTTTAAATCTTTTTCTAAGTGTAATGGCAAGTCTGTGTCAGTTTGCTCATTGGAAAATAAAGGAATTGAACTAGATGATCTTAGAAACCTTTCCAGTCTATCTGTGATACTCTTTGTGCAACTCCACCTTATGCTATTCTGCTGATATCTTTTTTATTTCTTCAAAATTTTTAAAATTATGCAAAATTTTTCATGCTTATGACTATTACTTTAAAAATGCTAGCTAGCAAGCAATAAAGGGATTTGATAATTACAGGGACCAAAAAATGACTACACGTTTCTCATCCAGTGAGCTCCTATTTAAAATCCAAAATATCCGTGGAGAGAGAGTATGGCACAGTGATGAGTAATGTTTGCTTAAGAGCTGCGCTGCCTTTGTTGGAATCCTGGCTTCACTACCTACAATTCAGCTGACCTTGGCAACTTAATAAACCCTCTCTCAACATCAATTTCATCTGATGGAAACAGAGGATATCAATAGTGCCTGTCTCTTAGGGCTGTTTGTTTTATTAAATGTTAAATCCCTAGAAGTCTCCCTAGTACTTATTAAAGGCTAGATAAATGCTAACTATTATTACTGTTTCTAAATACTTTACTATGAAAATTGCATCAGAAAAACTCATTTGTATTTTTCAGCTTAATTGTTATGCCCAAGTCGCGAAATCTCCAATGACCACCAGGGAGCCAATATGCAATGAAAAAGCAAGAGTTTTTATTACCAAGCTCGAGCTGGGGCTCTCACCCATACCGACACAGTGGCTATAGGGAGGAGCCCCGGGTTTTGGATTACATTGCTTATATAGGGAGTATACATGGAAAAAAAAGATTTCTAGGTAGGGGAATGTCTGATTTGTCACTTTCTTTCGAAGGGTTGTGTGTTGGTTCTTGAATGGTCCCTATTGTCTAGGTAGACCACAAGTTCCTGAGCATTAAGTCAGGAGATTTTGATCTTGAGTCCTATTGGCTCGTGGGCAGTGGGGTGAGGTCAGGGGATTTCCAAAGGCTCTTGGATTTCCAAAGGCTCTTTTACTGGAACCTTACAAAACGGAGTTTTTCTGTTAACAAAATGGAGTAGCTTAGATTCTTCATTCCCCCCTTCTCTAGGATCCAGGACAGACCCAATCATGGGTCTGGGGTCAGCTCTGTGTTGTCTCCCACTAAGGGGACCATTGGCAAGGCTGTATATTGGGATCTGTGCACCATGAGCTGCACCACGTTGATGTGGCTTTTAATGAAGGCCACCAATTTGTTTAGTAAGCATGGCCGGAGGGTGAGTAACAGTAACAAGATAATCAGGGGCCCTACAAAGGAAGATATGAGATTTGTGACCCAGGGGGATGAGTTGAACCAGGATTCAAAAGACATTTCTCTTTCTCTTTTTTCTCTGACTCAGCCCTTCTCTTATCTTGCCCAGGGGCTCCCTGACTACCCCCGAGTGATTCACATAAAAACAACGTTCTTCCCCTAACGCAGCACATAGGCCCCTGAGAGACTTCATACTCAAGATACTTCTTGGGAATTGGGGCGGAGGTCTCTTTCTTCTGTAACTTCTTCCTACTGTTCATGGGTGTAGGCCTGTCTAGCAGAGCAGAAGTCTCTCTCTACCTGATCTAAGTCGGGGTTTTCCACATCTGAAACCAGCTTCTACCCTTGTAGTAACTGCAATTTAGTTGACCCCTCTCAGAGATGAAATAGACAAGGGCCAACAGGAGTCCTAACAGGATGATTATCTCTGGTCCCCGGAAACAGAAGGCAACCTTTGGGGTGAGGGTTGTAGGGTTTGTGACCCTTTCTGATTGGTTGATGGTGAGGCAACAGAGCTGTGCTCCAGGAATCTTGTGTTCAGTCTGAGGTTACCATCTTCCATCTGGGTGGGGGCTCAAAGACATTGTTATGCATATTTCTTTGAGTAGGAACCAGGGCTCTGTCTGGAAGCTGTACCAACTTATGATTGTTTCTGTTTTTGTATCCCCTCCCTTCCCTGATTAGCAATTGTTTGAATCCACGGTTTGGAACTCAGAGAAGTTCAAGGGGGCTGAACAAAGCCTATATCCTACAGATAAGAAATGGAGAACACAGAACAGATCTGTACTCCAGAGCCCCACAGAGTCCTGCTCAGTTTTAATTTTAGGGAACTAGGCAACTATGACTGTGATAACTTCCTGTCAAAATGGGGCATAGGACTGCCCCAGCTTGCAGTATAGACACTAAATTGGAAGTATTTCTGAGTTCCAAGTTCTAGATCTGAGTCTTGTATGATTAAAATCCTAATCCCTTGGTCTGCCATTTTGGTGTAACAGACCCAGTTAGAAGTAGTTGGAGGAGTGATAACTGGAATTTAGTAGACAAAATAAATCTCATTTCTATTTGGAAGAATAGGCCTGAAACCCAGTCTAGACCTGGCACTTCAAGGAGACTTGTAGCCATGTAGCCAGTTGCCTAGTTTTATAAAAAGTAAGGTTACTAGCTTCCAGCAGACATTGTTTTGAAAATGGTGGCATCCAAGCCTGATACGACTTAGAAAACTCAAGTTTTTAGCAATACAAGGTCTAATCTGAAAGTACACCCATAGCATCACCTAGTTAGTTCCCGGGATATCTGAACCATAGCTACTCTATTTTGACTTTTAATTGTAAACTTTTCCTTAATAGCCAAAGCAGATTTCACCATTAATGACGTCAGTGTTTCTCTAGGTATGAGAAGATGAAAGAGTTGGGACTCATAAAATTTTCTCCTGAAAAAATCTAACTATCTGAAGGCCTGTTCTGCTAGTTTGTTTGTTTGTTTTTCCAGAGCACAGAGTGCCTCATTCCTGATTTTCTCCCTGAACTCCTTTCAGGGGCGTTGAAAGTCAGCAGTTGCAGTGGCCATGATTTAATCTTTGTAGATGTAGATGGCGAGTGTCAGTCTCCAGTTGGCAGAGCCCCTTTTTGCTCATAAACTTGACCATGATTTTGATGGGGGCATTTTATGACCATTTTATACCATGGTTTGGCAAAGATTCTTTTGACAGGCCACTCAATGTGCTGTTACTGGCCTAGGCCATAAAACAGTATCCAAAATTCTCTGGACCACCTGTCTTACTAGCTTCTTGGTCCAAGAAAATATTCCTTCTTGTTGCTTCTTGCCATATCTAGAGTTACACTGTTACCATCATCGATCTCATATGGGAGTATATATTATTCTATTAGAGGCCTCACACACATATTTAACAGTGTAAGAAACAGAATTTTTGTAAAACAGGTGAAATACAAATAACATAGCCAGCAGTATTAGTAAAGTCACAAGTAAGACTTATGTTAAGAACTTCCATTAGATGTAGCCCAGTATATCTCAGGTCATCTGCACAGTGATCTGAATATGACTATAATTTTTTAAAGTAAATTTTCTCAGGGCCAACCAGTTACAGTCTGGTAGTAGAGAAATTTACCAAGGTAACCCAGAACTAGACACAGGTAATTGGCCACAAACCCAAAAATTGGATTGATTTTTAAAACTAGCATAGGATCAGGCCTATGATAGAAAAACACTTGATTTATATGCAAAGGTCTAAGTCAAGAAAACATAAATAATATGAATTAGATCCAGCATCTTGGGGAAGCTGTCTACCTCTGATGTCGTCATCTTCTCATCCTGGTGTAGTGTAATTTTCCTGATAAAAAAGTCCTTCCATCCATGTTGGAGACAGTCCCTTAAATTATGTCTTTTTCCAGTCCTGGTTGCAGGTCATGAGGCATCTGATCTTCATTCAAAGATAGATTACTGAGATAAGCTTCAGAAACAAACTTAGGGTGTTCTTCAAGAATTCAATTAAATTTTATATTAATATCACATAACAGAAAAGAACTATCTAAGAGATGAGTCTTACTGGATGCAGACCTCCATTAACAAACTGGTATTTAACATTTTGAAATATCTTTTTTCTCCTTAAAGTTACCCTTATTTTTATTAAATATAACCAAATTAAGGCTAGTTTGTTTGCAAAATAATATTGGTCTGATGATTTTTTATAACCATAGTTGATTATAGGCTTTTTATTTTGCTGAAACATTTATAGAGTCTCAGATTGAACTTTTAAAATAAAACAGGGCTTGGAAACTCACACCAAAGGCTTATCACGGATTTTGCCTAAAAAAATCTAGGTGAATTCTTCCCTTTTTAAGGCCTCAAAAATTTCTTGAGATTTTTGTACCCATGAAATAATCTTCCTAACTCATTTGATAAACTTACTGGAAACCTAAGAACTGCCAATTTTTGGAGGAGTCAGAAAATATAATTGTTTTGCTTATAACGTTTAATTTTACCAAAGTATTACCATAATTAGTTTGAGAGGAAGATTTTCCCTACTCCCTGTAAACATAAGATTCAAACCCATAATTTTTCACATAGAAATGATAAAAGTTATAAGCATATTCGCTAGTTCATTCAGTCCTTTTGTTAACTTTTGTGAAGTCATCAGGTTTTCCATTAAAATACCAGGACATATCAGAATGTTAAAAACTCCATATAATTTCTAGGATATCTGTATTAGTTATTTTACCATACATTATAACATGAGCGGATTTATTACTCATCTGATAATCTTTTCCGAATAAACACAGTTTTTTTTTTTTTTTTTTTTTTTTTTTTTTTTTTTTTTAATTTATTTATTTATTTTTAATTTTTACTTTACAATTCTGTATTGGTTTTGGCATAGATTGACATGAATCCACCACAGGTGTACATGCGTTCCCAAACATGAACCCCCCTCCCACCCCCCTCCCCACAACATCTCTCTGGGTCATCCCCGCGCGTCAGCCCCAAGCGTGTCTTATCCTGCATCAGACATAGACTGGTATTTCGATTCTTACATGTTATTATACATGTTTCAATGCCATTCTCCCAAATCATCACACCCTCTCCCTCTCCCTCTGAGTCCAAAAGTCCGCTATACACATCTGTGTCTCTTTTGCTGTCCTGCATACAAATGGGATCTAATTAAAATTAAAAGCTTCTGCACAACAAAGGAAAACATAAGCAAAGTGAAAAGACAGCCTTCCGAATGGGAGAAAATAATAGCAAATGAAGCAACTGACAAACAACTAATCTCAAAAATATACAAGCAACTCCTGCAGCTCAATTCCAGAAAAATAAACGACCCAATAAAAAAATGGGCCAAAGAACTAAATAGACATTTCTCCAAAGAAGACATACGGATGGCTAACAAACACATGAAAAGATGCTCAACATCACTCATTATAAGAGAAATGCAAATCAAAACCACAATGAGGTACCACTTCACACCAGTCAGAATGTCTGCGATCCAAAAATCTGCAAGCAACAAATGCTGGAGAGGGTGTGGAGAGAAGGGAACCTTCCTACACTGTTGGTGGGAGTGCAAACTAGTACAGCCACTATGGAGAACAGTGTGGAGATTCCTTAAAAAATTGCATATAGAAATGCCTTATGACCCAGCAATCCCACTGTTGGGCATACACACAGAGGAAACCAGAATTGAAAGAAACACATGTACCCCAATGTTCATCGCAGCACTGTTTATAAACACAGTTTAATATCTCTCTTTGGTATGTTCCAGGGGCCCTCTGAAACACCCCAAAGTTAGCTAGAGATCAAAAGAATTTCAAAAGAGTTCTATTTAGGAAGTTTTATCAAAAAGGTCAATTAAAAGAGTTTAGAACATTTGGTCAGATTTAGTCAATGTTGATGGGTGTATCACTTAGCTTGTTGATATGTCACAATGGGTGTAAATACCGAGGCTCAAGGTCTAGTGAAAGTCAGCTCTGCCATCCTGGACCTAGTTGACTCTAATCAGTTTTTTTTTTTTTTTAATGGCTGTGTCATTCTTAACAAAATCCATTTATCTAACTAATTGTAATCCAATTTTAGAAAGTCCTGATCATGCATAACTCTTTTTAGTATTTTATCATACCTTTTTTTTTTTTTACTGAAAACATACTTCTTACTTTCCTTTAGCAACCAATAACCAACTTTTATATTAGCATTTTATAGATCGGTGAGCATAAATACCAGTGATAATTTCTAAAGAATAATTATTCTTAATAGAGTTTATATAAAACCTCATATCTCATTTACATTTTTAGAAGTTTTTTTCACTTGGGGTAACTTCCTTGTTGACAAACTTGTAACAGATATAATATTTAACTTATATTAAACCTAAGTACAAAGAAAATATTCTATTTAATGTTAATTACTATAAGAAATGTCTATATTAGACAGGTCAACAAACAAATATTAATATCAGGTATTTAACATTGAATATTTCCCAGTTCACATGAACCTGGAAGTTATTGTTAAATTTAGAATTACTTAATTTGTAAGCACTTACCTTTTTTAAGCCAAATAAATAGAGCTCATATACAAATTAGCCTCAAAAATATTACCCAGAGACAGAGACATACTAAAACATATTTAGATAGACACAGTGCAAGATCTAGCTTCAAGTTTTTTTTTTTTTTTCCCTTTTTCCTCAGTGTCAGGAGTTAGAGATGGTCTAGATAAATGTTCCTGAGAGCCCTGGTCTGAAGGCATAGAGAAAGAAAATCAGGTTCTAACGAAATGGCGGCAGGTCTAAACCACATGGTAGCCAGACAAAGCAAAATGGCCATCAAAAATCACAACACAGAACACAGAGTTAAAACACACATATAAACCTGGCAGTCCTCATCAAAGTGAAAGTGAAAATGAAGTTGCTCAGTCGTATCCGACTGTTTGCGACCCATGGACTATAGCCCACCAAGCCTTTCCGTCCATGAGATTCTCTAGGCAAGAATGCTGGAGTGGGTTGCCATTTCCTTCTCCAGGGGATGTTCTCGACCCAGGGATCAAACCCAGGTCTCCCATATTGCAGGCAGATACTTTAACCTCGGCTCCACCAGGGAAGCCCTTAGATACAAAAATACAGTCTCTCAGAAAACCTCCTATAGAGACAGAGAACTTCAGATCTAAGTACTAACATCAAAGATTTCAGGGGAGAAAAGGAAGAGGGGGTTGAAAAAGAAGGGGGAGGAGGTGGAGAGGGGGAGCAAAAGGGGTGGCCTTACAGACATCTCCTGCCACCTACAGATATCCAGGTGTTACAGGACTTTTCCCTGGGCCTCCAGAGAAGGGAGTACTGGAACTCAGCCCTACCAGAAATCAGAACCAGAATTCAAGTTCTCTGCCAAGAGGAGGTGATCAGTCTCCAATCCTCAGCTCAGCCTGAGGGCTCTTCGACCAGATTCCTGCATCCAGGATTGGGGGACTAGAAAAACAGGGAAGGATAGGAAGGGTTAAGGAGAGGAAAGAGAGAGGGAAGGGGAGAGAGATCAACAGTCTCTTGTTCCTTACCAGTTGGGGCACTCTGGCCAGTTGTCTGCATCAAGAGGAGACCAGGGACAAAAGGGTCCCAGTTGCGGCCACTGGGTCTGGTCCATTGGCAGGCAAACTGGCCTCTGAGTACCCTGAGTGGTCAGGATGTCAGTCTCAGTGAAGAAGAGTCCCACCAGAGTCACCATTTGTTGCAGGAAGAGGGACTCCTTCCAGGGCCCGAAACTGGGCTCCTGTCTAACACTTGGAAATGAATTGTCTGAGGAGACACATGTGCTGACAAAGCAAGAGATTTTATTGGGAAAGGGCACACAGGTGGAGAGCAGCAGGGTAAGGAAACCAAGGAAAACTGCTCTGCCACATGGCTTGCAATGTCGGGTTTTATGGTGGTTCTGGGAAGTGGACGGACACGTGGTGTCTCCTTTAGACCTTTCCCGAACTCTTCTGGTTGGTGGAGGCTTATTAGTTCCGAATTCCTTATCAGGATCTCCTGTCATAAAACAATTCATGCAAATGGTTACTATGGTGCCTGGCCAGGGTGGGCGGTTTCAATCAGTGTGCTTCCCCTAACAACTCCCCCCGGCAAGATGGGATATAGCGGTGCTGTTGGTTCAGGCTCCTTGGGATTCTTCAGGTTCTTTCCTACACGTGTCACCAACACCTGAATGGTAGAAAATCCCTGTTGAGGCAAAAAATGTTTTACCCAAGGTGAGGGGTGGCACAGTATGTTATTTTTCCATACTATGATATAGGGAACTTGGTCAGGGTATCTGATACACAGTCGGAAGATGATATCTCGGACTCGGTGTACAGTTCCCAAGTCAAAGATGCCTTTTGAGGGCCAGCCTACATGGAAGGTAGGCCATTCTGCACTGCAAAAAGTGATTAATTTATTCCTTTTAATTTCTACACTGAGGTCATGAGCGAATATCTTGACTTCCTTAAAATTATCAGTAACCAAGGATAGAGGTGTGGGGCTAGAATGGCATTGCCCCATAAACCCTGGATCAGTCAGATGTTGGTAAATTAACACAGACAATACAAACAGCCACACAGACAGACAGAGAGACAGGAGAAATACACCTCCGGGAGTCCGGAGGCAAAACCGAAAGACAATGGCCTCTGATCATTCAGCGGGAGTGACTCGCTATCATCTACAGAGAACGGGGACATCTCCCAATGACCCCCACCAGTGACCCATCAGCACGTCTGCCTGAGTCATATACCGGTCTCAGAAAATAGGCCCTGTCAGAAACGAAAAGAAAGACAGGAAAAAGCTTACCGGTTGCAGATGACTCTCTGGATCCGTCTTCCCGTGGAGCTGGTGGGAGATCCCGGACGAGCCCCCAAATGTTATGCCCAAGTCGTGAAATCTCCCAGTGACCACCAGGGAGCTGATATCTGATGCAAAAGCAAGAGAGTTTTTATTACCAAGCTCGAGCTGGGGCTCCCACCCATACCGACACAGCGGCTACAGGGAGGAGCCCCAGATTTTGGATTACATTGCTTATATAGGGAGTATACTTGGAAAAAAAGGATTTCTAGGTAGGGGAACATCTGACTGGTCGCTTTCTTTCAAAGGGTTGTGTGTTGGTTCTTGATTGGTTCCTATTGTCTAGGTAGACCACAAGTTCCTGAGTGTTAAGTCAGGAGATTTTGATCTAGGGTCCGATTGGCTTGTGGGTGGTGGGGTGAGGTCAGAGGATTTCCAAAGGCTCTTGGATTTCCAAAGGCTCTTTTCCCAGAATCTTACAAAATGGAGTTTTTCTGTTAACAAAATGGAGTAGCTTAGATTCTTCATAATAGTATTTATACACAAAGTCAAGGATAAAAAAAATAGTATGCCTATAAGTCACGAACCCGTACTTGGGCATAGAATACAACTATACACTTTAGGAATGATCCATTTTATTACATACAAGTATAATATTCACTTGTGATAGTATATATTTTGACCAGAAACATGCAGAATAATAGAGAAAAATAGGAAATGAAAGAAAAGAAGCCTCAAATCAGGAGGGAGAAATTATATTTAGGAAATGAGTATCTACAACAAATAAGAATATTTTTATGAAAATTAAGTCTATAATCTTTTTAAAAAAATCTTCAGAAAGATTTATTTTTTTAGAGGGGAAGTGCTGGAAGCCTATTCCTCTAGATTTCCATGAGTTACTCAGGGGGCTTACATCTTTGTAAAAAAAAAAAAAAAAAAAAGAAAATTCAAAAAGAAAAATAGCATTGATTATTCAGAGAACCCAAACTTTCATGTTATTCAGTGCTCAGAAAAATTACAAAATCACTAAACCTCAAGTGTAGACAAGTTGATTCTGTTTACATATGTGTGCTGAGGGGAAGGGAATGGACAGAGGATGGAGAAGGAGGAAACATGTGCAGGAAATGTTTGAGCTTGCTCTGATAATATTCACCATGACTCATTCTTGTTAATGCTCCCATCTGCTTCAGGAGTTGTATCATTGTTGAAGTTATAGACTGATAAAGGCACATCTCTTGAAAAACTTAAAGGTATATAGTAGTGTATAGCCAATGATTTTTTTTTTTCACTCCTACTGAGACTGTTAACAGCCTTGGTAGGCAGGCCCGAGGTCCTCAAGCAGAAAGAGGAAATAAACTGCAAGCAGCAGACATTTTTCCCTTCTCTGTTGAGAACACCTGGTTCCGCCTGAATTTAACTTTTCTCAAACCTTGAGCTAACCAATGTGTTTTTTCTTATGGAAACGTTTTTCTTAAGCTATGTTAATGAAACTATGTATTTACTTTGGAATCTGCCTTTCTTCAATGGATTCTGCCTAAGACCATTTTTTTTTTTTCTCAAACCTTGGGGTGATAATGACTCAACAAACCAGTATTCATGTCAACTATTTTACGCCAGGGATGACACACCCACCGTGTTCCATTCCATCTCAAAAATGCATATTGTGGGAGAGGGGCCTGGTGAAACTTCCTCAGCCTTGAGGTGTTTCTTTAATCTGATTAGAAGCTTGCTAACAGACATAAAATGCCACGCTAAAAATTAACAAGGAGGCACTCCTTCTGTCCCCTTCTGATGTCCATGTCAGAAGTTTTCCCTATCTCTATTATACTTAAATAAAAAAATAATAAAAAACAAAAACAAACAAACAAAAAATTGCTACACAAAAAGTACCCTGAAGTCAAGCCTTTTCTCTGGACCCTGGATTGAAATCCTCTCCTCTGGAAGTCACAAATCCCAGTGTGCCACGGCTCACTACCTCAATGTTTCACTACTTTCTGCAGAATTTAATGTCCATACCTTTACTGAAATCATCAATATTGGCTGTCATGAGGATAATTTTTCTGGTAGACATATATTTGCATGTAAAAACTAAGTATATGAACTATTTAAGTTATCCAAGATCAACTAAATAACTTTGAAATTAACTTGAAATTTTTGAGAAAACCAGTTTATTTTGTAGTCTAAGCTAAAAAATGCCCATTTTGTCACTGAATTCATATCTAGCATTCATCATTTTTTTTCCCCCACACAATGGATTGCTTTTTTTTTTTTTTTTTTTTTAAAGAGTAATGGCTGGCTTTCTAATTGGATTTTGGGTAAAATGTGCTTATGGCCAGATATCTTCCTTGGTATTTGATCTTCCAACTTTGTTTTTTTTTTTTTTTTTTTTTTTTTTTTTTTAATACTGGTAGGTGCTACATTTATATCTGTATGTTTAAATTCTGTCACTTCTAACCTTCTAGTGTGGCAAATAATTTTTAACTTTCAATTAAGCATTGCTAATGGAGTATCTGGTAATAGTAGAAAATAATTCTATAATTGAGCTTTGCACTCATTCCTTATCTCTGCAGCTGCTGCTGCTAAGTCACTTCAGTCATGTCCGACTCTGTGTGACCCCATGGATGGCAGCTCACCAGGCTCCCTTGTCCCTGGGATTCTCCAGGCAAGAACACTGGAGTGGGTTGCCATTTCCTTCTCCAATGCATGAAAGTGAAAAGTGAAAGGGAAGTCGCTCAGTTGTGTCTGACTCTTGGTGACTCCATGGACTGCAGCCCACCAGGCTCCTCCATCCATGGGATTTTCTCCAGGCAAGAGTACTGGAGTGGGGTGCCATTGCCTTCTCCTCTCTAATGTGCTCCAAATTCAGCTTCATTTTCCACATACCTTGATGTAGAATAAAGTATTTCATTATTAGGTGCAAAAAAAAAAAAAAAAAAACACGCCTATAATGAGCCTTATTAAGTCTGGAAAGATTGCATTACTTGTCAGAAACAAGAAAATCTTTAACTGAGATAAATTTGCAGTATTAACTATAGCTTAACTCATGACATAGAACATAAATCTGTGGTCTCAACAAAGATATTGTATATAAAAACTATACACAGTTTCATAAGACATTGTGACAACCTTAAAAACATATTTCAAACAAAAGATATGTTTTGAACCAGGAAATTATGAAAATCTTAAAGTATGTTTTGATCCCTGGAAGTATTCATATAATAAAAGATTTTAACAATGCCCAAGTTATTAAACTAGAGGAAAAATTTACTACAATTAAATAATAACACATGGTTTTCCTGGAAACAGCAACTCTTCATTAAAAGTAGTTCTTATACTTTCCTGCTGCCTCATAATCTTTGTGTGGTCCAGAGCCTTCTTATGCCATTTTTTCATTTCACCATTTCTCAGAGTAGATTAGAGGGTACAACATAGGGGTGACAATGGTGTAAAACACTCAAGGATTTACCAATGCATAAAATGGAAGGAGGTCTCATATACAAATACAGGACATAATGAAGAGAAGCATATGAAGCATCAGATTCATAAGGCTTTGAGCCTCTCTTCTTGACCAAGATTCTTCAGGGAGTGCAGAATGATCCCATAAGAGATGAATAAGACTAATGAGGAGGCAAGTGATTAGAGACATACATAGGAAAAGGACACATTACTAAATAAATGAGTATCCACAACTAGTTTTCAATCTGGAATCTAAATTACACATATAGTTAATAACTTACACAAAAATAAAAATTGAGGAGTAAAGGTTCAATAAAAAGTACACCAAGATTTACTTCATATTCTGTTTTGTTGCTTAGTCGCTAAGTTGTGCCTAACACTTTGCAATCCCATGAACTGTAGCCCACCAGGCTCCTCTCTTCATGGGATTCTCCAGGCCAGAATACTGGAGTGGGTTGCCATTTTCTTCACTAAGGGATCTTCCTGACCCAGGAATCAAACCCAAGTCTCCTGCATTGGCAGATGGATTCTTTACCTCTGAGTCACCCAGGAAGTACTTCCTATATATTTTCTAGTTAATAAAGGAGATGACTTTCTCCATTCAAGTGGTGAAAGAATCATCTGAACCACTCACTGAATTCCCAAGTAGATGTCTTGGACAATTTCATTTTTTAAAAAGGATTTAGGAAAAGATACCACGATGTCTTCGGCACTCAGCTTTCTTTATAGTCCAACTCTCACATACATACATGACTACTGGAAAAGCTTTATCTTCGACTAGATGGACCTTTGTCAGCAAAGTAATGCCCTGCTTTTTAATATGTTTTTTAGGTTGATCATGGAGAAGGCAATGGCAACCCACTCCAGTACTCTTGCTTGGAAAATCCCATGGACGGAGGAGCCTGGTAGGCTGCATTCCATGGGGTCACGATGACTGAGCAACTTCACTTTCACTTTTCACATTCATGCATTGGAGAAGGAAATGGCAACCCACTGCAGTGTTCTTGCCTGGAGAATCCCAGGGACGACCGAGCCTGGTGGGCTGCCAGCTATGGGGTTGCACAGAGTCGAAAACGGCTGAAGTGACTTAGCAGGCTGATCATAGCTTTGCTGAAGAACTGGTGCTTTTGAACTGTGGTGTTGGAGAAGTCTCTTGAGAGTCCCTTGGACTGTAAGGAGATCCAACCAGTCAATACTAAAGGAAATCAATTCTGAATATTCACTGGAAGGACTGATGTTGAAGTTGAAGCTCCAATACTTTGGCCACCAGATGGAAAGAGCTGATTCATTGGAAAAGACCCTGATTCTAGGCAAGGTTGAAGGCAGGAGGAGAAGGGGATGACAGAGGATGAGATGCTTGAATGGTATCACTGAATCAATGGACATGAGTTTGAGCAAGCTCTGGGAGTTGGTGATGGACAAGGAAGCCTGGTGTGCTGAAGTCCATGGGGTCACAAAGAGTCCAACACGACTGAGTGACTGAAGTGAACTGAACTGAACCATAATGTCAATAGACAATGTAGTTTGTGGAAATTATTTACATTTTACAAGATATACTCAGAGTTAATATATAAAATAAATATTTCTAAGAGATTAACCAATATGATATAGAGAAAATAAAGAAATTATAACTAAAAAGCTTCTTGATGAAAGTAAAAGAGGAGAGTGAAAAAGTTGGTTTAAAACTCAACATTCAGAAAACGAAGATCATGGCATCCGGTCCCATTACTCCATGGGAAATAGATGGGGAAACAGTGGAAACAGTGTCAGACTTTATTTTTGTGGGCTCCAAAATCACTGCAGATGGTGATTACAGCCATGAAATTAAAAGATGCTTACTCCTTGGAAGAAAAGTTATGACCAACCTAGATAGCATATTCAAAAGCAGAGACATTACTTTGCCTAGTAAGATCCGTCTAGCCAAGGCTATGGTTTTTCCAGTAGTCATGTATGGATGTGAGAGCTGGACTGTGAAAAAGGCTGAGCACAGAAGAATTGATGCTTTTAAACTGTGGTGTTGGAGAAGACTCTTGAGAGTCCCTTGGACTGCAACTAGATCCAACCAGTCCATTCTGAAGGAGATCAGCCATGGGGTTTCTTTAGAAGGAATGATGCTAAAGCTGAAACTCCAGTAACTTTGGCCACCTCATGTGAAGAGTTGACTCATTAGAAAAGACTCTGATGTTGGGAGGGATTGTGGGCAGGAGGAGAAGGGGATGACCGAGGATGAGATGGCAGGATGGCATCACTGACTTGATGGATGCGCGTTTGAGTGAACTCCGGGAGTTGGTGATGTACAGGGAGGCCTGGTGTGCTGCGATTCATGGGGTCACAAAGAGTCGGACCCGACTGAGCGACTGAACTGCACTGAACAAAGAATAAATCCAAATGGCCGACAAACATACTTTAGGATGCTGAAACTCACATGTGAACAGAAAAATAGGAATTGAAGTAACTGATTGCTTACAGCAGTATTACTTTGGGTTCTTGAAAGCCATTTAATCAAGTTTCTCAGATGCTACACCACCTTCTGATTTTTAACAGATAACTAAGTATCTTTAGAGAATATTATTAATTGAGCCTATTATGAGATTTAGAAAAATCTGCCCTTTAAAATATCCCCAGATAGATAAACTCAAAGTATTTCTAGGTATAGTTAATACTGGAGAAAGTAAATTCATTCTGTACCTCTGTATCAGGAAAATATCCCAAAAGAGTATTACATAATTGAATTGATCCCCACATCACATGCTAACAAGTATGTGCTCAAAATCCTTCAAGCTAGGTTTCAGCAATATATAAACCTAGAACCTACAGATGTACAATTTGGGTTTCAAAGAGGAGGAGGGGAGGCGGTCCTAAGATGGTGGAGATATATGATGGGGAGACCACTTTCTACCTCACAAATTCATCAAAAGAACATTTCAACGCTGAGCAAAGTCCACAAAACTACTTCTGAATGCTGGCAGAGGACATCAGGCAACCAGAAAAGCAGATCATTGTCTTCAAAAGCAGGTAGGAAAAAATATAAAAGACGAAAAAAGAGACAAAGGAGGTGGGGAGGGAGCTCCATCC
Source organism: Oryx dammah (assembly GCF_014754425.2). Lineage (NCBI taxonomy): Eukaryota > Metazoa > Chordata > Mammalia > Artiodactyla > Bovidae > Oryx > Oryx dammah. The sequence goes on along the minus strand of NW_024070201.1, from coordinate 583,568 downwards.
TGGGAAGGGAATCCTGTCTCAGGAAGGGAATCTTAAGAAGAGAGATTTCCAAACCCCAGGAAACACTCTCCCTGCTGAGTCTGTGGCAAGCCTTGGAAGCACAGAAGGCAACAAAACAGGAAGGAAAAATAAATAAATAATTAAAACCAACAGATTACAAGCCCAACAGTAACTCCCCCAGTGGAAAAGCAGCACAGACACCTGCATCTGCCACTAGCAAGTGGGGGCAGGGCAGGGAGGCACGGGAGGCGCAGGCTGCAGTGATTTTTAAGAATTGGGCTGGAATGCGCCGTGTGTAACCACAACAAACTAAATTGGGCTAGCAAACCAGACAGTGGGATAGCTACCACGCAGAAAGCTCAAACATAAGACACCACCAGGACCGCGCACAGAACAAAGGACAGAACAGAAATAGCCAGCTGCAGACCATCCCTCGCCAGTGACAGTCAGCCAGAGCAGTAAGGGCTGGAAGGGGGCAATCACAGCCCCGGAGAGACTTAACCTCCCAAATTGCAAGCAGGCTTCTTTGCTAAGACTTCTGTGGGTTCTGGACAGTCACCATCTGCCTCACAAGGGGCACCAGCAGTACACCCAGAAAACTGAGTAGCAGAGACTGGAAAGGCAATAAGTCACTGTAACTGCGCTTGCCAAACACCTGAGCTACTTGGACCTGGGAAGGGCACAAAATGCAGTCCCAACAGAATCTGCGCCTCTGAGGGCTACTTGAGCACCAAACCTGAGCGGCTTAGACTGGGGAGGTGCATGCAGCCTAGGGACCGTTCCTGGCGGAGCAATGTAGAGCCCTGAGCAGTTTGTGCGCCACAAGCAGGGGCAGGCCCAGCAGGGCTAAGACACTGCGTGCACACGACAGTGTTATTTGTTTGCAGTGTCCCTCCTTCCCCACAGCACAACTGAACAAGTGAGCCTAAAAAAAAAAAAAAAAAAGTGTCCATCACTGCCCCCTCTGTGTCAGGACAGAAACCAGACACTGAAGAGACCAGCAAACAGAAGAAGTTAAACAGAGGGAACCGCCTTGGAAGTGACCCCACACTGCCCACAACACCAGAGAAAGGGCCAGGTATATCTTTACTATTTTTACTATCATTTTTCTTTCTTTCTTTCTTTCTTTCTTTTTTTTTTTTTTGTAGATATTGTTATGTGGTTGTTTTTTCTTCTTTTCTTTTTCTTCTTTTTTTTTCCTAACTTTTTAAAATTGTTAAGTCCTCTGTTTCTCCTTTAATTTTTATTTCTGTAACCTACTATTACTATTCAAAAACAAAAAAAGACCCTATTTTTTAAAGCAAACACCATATATAGTCTTTGTGTGGATGTTGTTTTTTTTTTTTTTTTAATAATTCTTGTGGCCTTTTTTCCTTCTTCTTCTTTTCTTTAATATTGTATTTTTGAAAATCCAAACTCTACTCTAGAGTTTTAATCTTTGCTTTTTGGATTTTGTAGTCAATTTTGTACATTCAAAAACCCAAACTTCACTACCCAATTTTACCTGAGAGCGAGATTACTGGCTTGACTACTCACTTTTCCTTTGGACTCTCCTTTTTATCCACAAGGTGGCCTCTGTCTCTTCCCTCCCCCTTCTCTTCTCTACCCAACTCTGTGAATCTCTGTGTGTTCCAGACAGTGGAGAACATTTAAGGAACTGGTTACTGGCTGGATCTGTCTCTCATGTTTTCATTTCCCTCTTTTATCTTCCTGGCCACCTCTGTCTACTTCCGCCCTCTCCTCTTCCCTGTATAACTCCGTGAATACCTCTGGGTGGTCCAGACTGTAGAGAGCACATAAGAAAGTGATTACTGGCTAGCTTGTTCTCTCCTCTTTTGACCCCACCTCATCTGATTCCAGTCACCTCGAACTATTCCCTCCCTCTTCTCTTCTCCATGTAACTCAGGGAACCTCTCTGGGTGTCCCTCAATGTGGAGAAACTTTTCATATTTAACCTAGATATTTTATCATTGGCACTGTATAGGTGGAGACGTCTTGAGGCTAGTGTAAAAATAAAACTGAAAACCATAAGCAGGAGGCTTAAGTCCAAATCTTGAGAACATCAGAGAACTCCTGAATCCAGGGAACATTAATCAATAGGAGCTCATAAAACATCTCCATACCTACACTGAAACCAAGCATCACCCAAGGGCCAACAAGTTCCAGAGAAAGACATACCACACAAATTCTCCAGCAACACAGGAACACACCCCTGAGCTTCAATATACAGGCAGCACAAAGTTATTCCAAAACCATTGATGTCTCATAACCCGTTACTGGTCACTTTATTGCACTCCAGAGAGAAGAAATCCAGCTCCACCCACCAGAACTCCAACACAAGCCTCCCTAACCAAGAAATCTTGACAAGCCACTGATACAAACCCACCTACAGTGAGGAAACTCCATAATAAAGAGAACTCCACAAATTCCCAGAATATAGAAAGGCCACCCCAAACACAGCAATATAACCAAGATGAAGAGACAGAGGAATACTCAGCAGGTAAAGGAACAGGAGAAATGCCCATCAAACCAAACAAAAGAGGAAGAGATAGGGAATCTACCTGAGAAATAATTCCAAATATTGATAGTGAAAATGATCCACAATCTTGAAATCAAAATGGAATCACAGATAAATAGCCTAGAGACAAGGATTGAGAAGATGCAAGAAAGGTTTAACAAGAACCTAGAAGAAATAAAAAAGAGTCAATATATAATGAATAATGCAATAAATGAGATGAGAAACACTCTGGAGGCAACAAATAGAATAACGAAGGCAGAAGATAGGAATAGTGAAATAGAAGATAGAATGGTAGAAATAAATGAATTAGGAAGGAAAAAAGAAAAATGAATTAAAAGAAATGAGGACAATCTCAGAGACCTACAGGACAATACGAAGCAGTCCAACATTCGAATTATAGGAGTCCCAGAAGAAGAAGACAAAAAGAAAGACCATGAGAAAATCCTTGAGGAGATAATAGTTGAAAACTTCCCTAAAATAGGGAAGGAAATAATCACCCAAGTCAAGAAACCCAGAGAGTTCCAAATAGGATAAACCCAAGGGAAAACACTGCAAGACACATATTAATCAAATTAAGAAAGATCAAACACAAAGAACAAACATTAAAAGCAGCAAGGAAAAAACAACAAATAACACACAAGGGGATCCCCATAAGGATAACAGCTGATTTTTCCATAGAAACTCTTCAGGCCAGGAGGGAATGGCAAGACATGCTTAAAGTGATGAAAGAAAATAACCTACAGCCCAGATTACTGTACCCAGCAAGGATCTCATTCAAATATGAAGGAGAAATCAAAAGCTTTACAGACAAGCAAAAGCTGAGAGAATTCAGCACCATCAAACCAGCTCTCCAACAAATGCTAAAGGATATTCTCTAGACAGGAAACACAAAAAGGGTGTATAAACCTGAACTCAAAACAATAAAGTAAATGGCAATGGGATCATACTTATCAATAATTACCTTAAACGTAAATGGGTTGAATGCCCCAACCAAAAGGCAAAGACTGGCTGAATGGATACAAAAACAAGACCCTTAAATGCTGCCTACAAGAAACCCACCTCAAAACAAGGGACACATACAGACTGAAAGTGAAGGGCTGGAAAAAGATATATCACGAAAATAGAGAATAAAAGAAAGCAGGAGTGGCAATACTCATATCTGATAAAATAGACTTTAAAACAAAGGCTGTGAAAGGAGACAAAGAAGGCCACTAAGTAATGATCAAAGGATCAATCCAAGAAGAAGATATAACAATTAAAAATATATATGCACCCAACATAGGATCATCACATTATGTAAGACAAATGCTACCAAGTATGAAAGGAGAAATTAACAATAACACAATAATAGTGGGAGACTTGAATACCCCACTCACACCTATATACAGATCCACTAAACAGAAAGTTAACAAAGAAACGCAAACTTTAAGTGATACAATAGACCAGTTAGACCTAATTGATATCTATAGGACATTTCACCCCAAAACAATGAATTTCACCTTTTTCTCAAGTGCTCACGAATCTTCTATAGGATAGATCACATCCTGGGCCATAAATCTAACCTTGATGAATTCAAAAAGATCGAAATCATTCCAAGCATCTTTTCTGACCACAATGCATTAAGATTAGATGTCAATTAAAGGAGAAAAACTATTAAAAATTCCAACATATGGAGGCTGAACAACACGCTTCTGAATAACCAACAAATCACAGAAGAAATCAAAACAGAAATCAAAATATGCATAGAAATGAATGAAAATGAAAACACAACAACCAAAAACCTGTGGGACACTGTAAAACAGTGCTAAGAAGAAAGTTCACAGCAATACAGGCATACCTCAAGAAACAAGAAAAAAGTCAAATAAATAACCAAACTCTACACCTAAAACAACTAGAAAAGGAAGAAATGGAGAACTCCAGAATTAGTAGAAGGAAAGAAATCTTAAAAATTAGGGCAGAAATAAATGCAAAAGAAACAAAAGAGACCATAGCAAAAATCAACAAAGCCAAAAGCTGGTTCTTTGAAAGGATAAATAAAATTGACAAACCATTAGCCAGACTTATCAAGAAAAAAAGGGAGAAAAATCAAATCGATAAAATTAGAAATGAAAATGGAGAGATCACAACAGACAACACAGAAATACAAAGGATCATAAGAGACTACTATTAGCATTATATGCCAATAAAATGGACAACGTGGAAAAAAATGGACAAATTCTTAGAAAAGTACAACTTTCAAAAACTGAACCAGGAAGAAATAGAAAATCTTAACAGACCCATCACAAGCATGGAAATTGAAACTGTAATTGGAAATATTCCAGGAAACAAAAGCCCAGGTCCAGACAGCTTCACAGCTGAATTCTACCAAAAATTTCGAGAAGAGCTAACACCTATTCTACTCAAACTCTTCCAGAAAATTGCAGAGGAAGGTAAACTTCCAAACTCATTCTATGAGGCCACCATCATCTTAATCCCAAAACCTGACAAAGATGCCACAGAAAAAGAAAACTACAGGCCAATATCACTGATTAACATAGATGCAAAAATCCTCAACAAAATTTTAGCAATTAGAATCCAACAACACATTAAAAAGATCAAGCACCATGACCAAGTGTGCTTTATCCCAGGGATGCAAGGATTCTTCAGTATCCGCAAATCAATCAGTGTTATTCACCACATTAACAAATTGAAAAATAAAAGCCATATGATTATCTCAATAGATGCAGAGAAGCCCTTTGACAAAATTCAACATCGATTTGTGATAAAAACTCTCCAGAAAGCAGGAATAGAAGGAACATACCTCAACATAATAAAAGCTATATATGACAAGCCCACAGGAAACATTATCCTCAATGGTGAAAAATTAAAAGCATTTCCCCTAAAGTCAGGAACAAGACAAGTGTGTCCACTTTCACTGCTACAATTCAACATAGTTCTGAAAGTTTTGGCCACAGCCATCAGAGCAGAAAAAGAAATAAAAGGAATCCAAATTGGAAAAGAAGAAGTAAAACTCTCACTGTTTGCAGATGATATGATCCTCTACATAGAAAACCCTAAAGACTCCGCCAGAAAATTACTAGAGCTAATCAATGAATATATTAAGGCTGCAGGATATAAAATCAACACAGAAATCCCTTGCATTCCTATACACTAATAATGAGAAAGTAGAAAAAAAAATTAAGGAAAAAATTCCATTCACCACTGCAACGAAAAAAATAAAATACTTACGAATATATCTACCTAAAGAAACTAAAGACCTGTATATAGAAAACTATACAACACTGATGAAAGAAATCAAAGAGGACACTAATAGATGGAGAAATATACCGTGTTCATGGATCGGAAGAATCAATATAGTGAAAATTAGTATACTACCCAAAGCAATCTATAGATTCAGTGCAATCCCTATCACCCTACCAGCAGTATTTTTCACAGAACTAGAATAAAGAATTTCAAGATTTGTATGGAAATACAAAAAATCTCGAATAGCCAGAGCAATCTTGAGAAAGAAGAATGGAACTGGAAGAATCAACTTGCCTGACTTCAGGCTTTACTACAAAGCCCCAGTCATCAAGACAGGATGGTACTGGCACAAAGACAGAAATATAGATCAATGGAACAAAATAGAAAGCCCAGAGATAAATCCACACACCTATTGACACCTTATCTTCAACAAAAGAGGCAAGAATATACAATGAAGAAAAGACAATCTCTTTAAGAAGTGGTGCTGGGAAAACTGGTCAACCACTTGTAAAAAATGAAACTAGATCATCTTCTAACACCACACATAAAAATAAACTCAAAATGGATTAAAGATCTAAATGTAAGACTAGAAACTATAAAACTCCTAGAGGAGAACATAGGCAAAACACTCTCCGACATAAATCACAGTGGATTCCTCTATGATCCACCTGCCAGAATACTGGAAATAAAAGCAGAGATAAACAAATGGTATCTAATAAAAATTAAAAGCTTCTGCACAACAAAGGAAACTATAAGCAAGGTGAAAAGACAGCCTTCTGAATGGGAGAAAATAATAGCAAATGAAGCAACTGACAAACAACTAATCTCAGAAATATACAAGCAACACATGCAGCTCAATTCCAGGAAAACAAACGACCCAATCAAAAAATAGGACAAAGAGCTAAATAGACATTTCTCCAAAGAAGGCATACAGATGGCTAACAAACACATGAAAGGATGCTCAACCTCACTCATTATCAGAGAAATGCAAATCAAGACTACAATGAGGTACCACTTCATACCAGTCAGAATGGCTGCGATCCAAAAGTCTGCAAGCAATAAATGCTGGAGAGGGTGTGGAGAAAAGGGAACCCTCTTACACTGTTGGTGGGAATGCAAACTAGTACAGCCACTATGGAGAAGAGTGTGGAGATTCCTTAAAAAATTGCAAATAGAACTGCCATATGACCCAGCAATCCCACTGCTGGGCATACACACCGAGGAAACCAGAATAGAAAGAGACACGTGTACCCCCATGTTCATTGCAGCACTGTTTATAATAGCCAGGACATGGAAACAACCTAGATGTCCATCAGCAGATGAATGTATAAGAAAGCAGTGGTACATATACACAATGGAGTATTACTCAGCCATTAAAAAAATACATTTGAACCAATTCTAATGAGATGGATGAAACTGGAGCCGATTATACTGAGTGAAGTAAGGCAGAAAGAAAAACACCAATACACTATACTAACACATATATATGGAATTTAGAAAGATGGCAATGATGACCCTGTATGCGAGACAGCAAAAAAGACACAGATGTGTAGAGCAGACTTTTGGACTCTGGGGGAGGGAGAGGGTGGGATGATTTGGGAGAATGGCATTGAAACATGTATACTATCATGTAATAAATTAATTGCTAGTCTATGTTTGATGCAGGATACAGGATGCTTGGGTCTGGTGGACAGGGATGATCCAGAGACATGATATGGGGTGGGAGGTGGGAGGGGGGTTCATGTTTGGGAACTCATGTACACCCGTGGTGGATTCATTTCAATGTATGGCAAAACTAATATAGTATTGTAAAGTAAAATAAAGTAAAAATAAAAATTAAAAAAAAAAGTCTAAGAGGAGGAGGAAATAGAGTTCAAGTTGACAACATCACTGGACTGTGGATAAAGCAAGGGAGTTCCAGAAAAACATCTACTTCTGCTTCATTGACTATGATTTGTGGATCTTCGATTTTATGGATCAAAACACAGAACATTTTTGAAGAGATGGGAGTACCAGATCACCTTTCCTGTCTCTTGAGAAACCTGCATGGAGGCAAGAAGCAATAGATAGAACCAGACCTGAAACAATGGACTGGTTCCAAATTGGGAAAGGAATTCACCAAGGCTGTATACGGTCACCCTTTTTATTTAACTTATATGCAGAGCACATAATGCAAAATGCTGAGCTGAATGAATTACAAGCTGGAATCAAGAATGGTAGGAGAAATATCAACAATCTCAGATAAGCAGATGGTACCACCCTAATCACAGAAAGTAAAGAGGAACTAAAGCGCTTCTTGATGAAAGTGAAAGTGGAGAGTGAAAAAGTTGGCTTAAAGCTCAACATTCAGGAAACGAAGATCATGGCATCCAGTCCCATCACTTCATGGGAAATAGATGGGGAAACAGTGGAAACAGTGTCAGACTTTATTTTGGGGGCTCCAAAATCACTGCAGATGGTGACTGTAGCCATGAAATTAAAAGATGCTTACTACTTGAAAGGAAAGTTATGACCAAACTAGACAGTGTATTAAAAAGCAGAGACATTACTTTGTCAACAAAGGTCCATCTAGTCAAGGCTACGGTTTTTTCCAGTAGTCATGTATGGATGTGAGATTTGGCTTATGAAGAAATCTGAGCACCGAAGAATTGATGCTTTTGAACTGTGGTGTTGGAGAAGACTCTTGAGAGTTCCCTGGACTGTAAGGAGATCTAACCAGTCCATCCTAAAGGAAGTCAGTCCTGGGTGCTAATTGGAAGGACTGGTGTTGAAGCTGAAACTCCAATACTTTGGCCACCTGATGTGAAGAGCTGACTCATTTAAAAAGACCCTGATGTTGAGAGAGATTGAAGGCAGGAAGAGAAGGGGATGACAGAGGATGAGATGGTTGGATAGTATTACCGACTCAATGGACATGAGTTTGTGTAAACTCTGGGAGTTGATGATGGAGAGGGAGGCCTGGTGTGCTCTGGTTCATGGGGTCATAAAGAACTGGACACAACTGAGCAACTGAAATGAACTGAAGTGAGCAGTCATCCGGACAGTATGATACTTGCAGAAAAATAGAAATATAGACCAATGGAACAAAATAGAAAGCCTAGAAATAAACCCATGCACCTATGGGTATCTTATGCTTGACAAAGGGGGCAATAATATACAATGGGGCAAAAACAACCTCTTCAATAAATGGTGCCAGGAAAACTGGATAGCTACATATTAAAGAATGAAGTTAGAACACTTCCTAACACCATACACAAATATAAACTCAAAGTGGATTAAAGACCTAAATGTAAGATCAGAAACTATAAAACTCTTAGAGGAAAACAAGCAGAACACTCAATGACATAAGTAAAAACAAGATCCTCTATGACCCACCTCTTAGAGTGATGGAAATAAAAACAAAAGTAAACAAGTGAGACCTGATTAAACTTAAAAGTTTTTGTATAGCAAAGGAAACTATAAGCAAGGTGAAAAGACTACCCACAGATTTGGAGAAAATAATAGCAAATGAAACAACTGACAAAGGATTAATTCCAAACTATACAGGCAGCTCATACAACTCAATGCCAGAAAAACAAACAACCCAATGAAAACATGGGAAAAAGACCTAAACAGACGTTTCTCCAAAAAGACATATAGATGGCTAACAGACCCATGAAAAGATCCTCATCATTGCTCATTATTAGAGAAATGAAAATCAAAACTACAATGAGATATCACCTCACACCAGTCAGAATGGCCATCATCAAAAAGTCTACAAACAATAAATGCTGGAAAGGGTGTGGAGAAAAGGGAGCACTCTTGTACTGTTGGTGGGAATGTAAATTGATACAGACATTAGGAAAGATGGTATGAATATTCTTTAAAAAACTAGAATAAAACCACCATATGACCCAGCAATCCCACTCCTAGGCATATACCCCGAGTGAACCAAAATTGAAAAAGACACATGTATCCCATTGTTCATTGCAGCACAATTTACAATAGCAAGAACCTGGAAGCAATGTCATCAACAGATGTCCATTGACAGATGAATGTATAAAATCAGGTACATATACACAGTGGGATATATTACTCAGCCATAAAAAGGAACAACTTTGAGTCAGCTCTAATGAGGCTGATGAACCTAGAACTTATCATACAGAGTGAAGTGAGTCAGAAAGAGAAAGATACATGTAATATTCTACTGCATATATATGGAATCTAGAAAAATGGTACTGAGGAATTTATTTTCCGGGCAGCAATGGAGAAACAGACATAGAGAATAGACTTATGGACATAGGGAGAGAGGAGGAAAGGGTGAGATATATAGAAAGAGTAACATGGAAACTTACATTAAAATATGTAAAGTAGATAGCCAATGGGAATTTGCTGTATGGCTCAGGAAACTCAAACAGGGGTTCTGTATCAACCTAGAGGGGTGTGGTGGTGAGGGAGATGGGAGGGAGCTTCAAAAGGGAGGGTATATATGTATACCTATGGCTGATTCATGGTTGAGGTTTGTCAGAAAACAACAGAATTCTATAGAGCAATTGTCCTTCAATTAAAAAAAGAGAGAGAGAGATCACTAGAAGTCAGTAAAGCCCTGTTTTTTTTTATCCAAACACTTAGCATATTATACAATACAAAGTTTGAATATCAACTAATGAGAAAAAAATATGCATCTATATTATATATTATACATTATCTATTATACATCTACACATATATTACATATTATACATCTATATCTATATAATACATCCATAAACATGGCCATTTTCAAAAACAAAAACAATTAAAATGTAATCCCTACTTAATACCTTATATCAAAGTGAAGATGGGTCATATATTTTTAAAGACTTAAAAATTAAAAGTTTACAAATATGGGAGAATATTTTGGTAAAATTGTAATAGGAGAATTCTTTCTTAGCAAATCATAAATGACATTAAAATATTGACAGATTTAAATACATAAATGTCGATATAATTCTACTCGACCCAAGATATTCTGCACCCTATGGATATAAATCAAATCAAACAAAGCATAAACTGAAAACATAATAATTCAACACACATGGTAAATGGGATGCTTTCCTTAGTATTTATTTAAATCATAAGAACAGTATGGAAAAAGATCAGCAGTCAAATAAAACATGTGAAATCTATTCACAAGCAAATCACAAAAAGGAATTTCTATGATTTTAAGATGCAAAGAGATGCCAAAATTTAAATCTATTTATTTTTATTTAAAGCATACAAATCAAACACAATTTAAAATTTAAGACTGTCATATACCAGCAATGCTTATCAATTACTGATTTTTAACAATGTAATCAAATATACACATTCCAGAGTTAGGGGAGTAGTGAATTTATTGTAGGTCATATATGCCATTATGGCAATAAATATGAACATCAACATTTTAAATGTATATACCAGTTGACTCAACAATTTTACTTCTAAGATTTCACATTTAGAAAATTTCATAAAGTCTTATTGTAGAATTGCTTATCATTGGAAAAAAATAGGAAAATATGAAAAGAACTAGATACATTAATTTCAATGTATTTTCATATAACGCTTAAACAGTATAAGGAAACATAATGAGTTAAGTCTAGATAGCCTGATATGTAAAGATTTTGAGAAGAAGGACTAGTAAAATGCAACATGTATACAGAGAGACATTATAACAAATCCATATATGCACTTATACTTATTTTTGAAAAAATTTTGCTTGAAGAATTTTAGGAACAGGGGGATGCATCTGGAACAACTGGGAGAATTGGGGTTGGTATGGAAAGGAGTTTTATTCTACACATTCCTTTTTACATGGTTGCTATTTATTAGCCATTATATTTTCTGTTTCTTACTTAAAAATCTAAAATAGTCCATTAAATATCACCCTACTCATTTAACTTACATGCAGAGTACATCATGCAAATTGCTGGGCTGGATGAAGAACAAGCTGGAATCAAGATTGCAGGGAGAAATATCAATAACCTCAGGTATGCAGATGACACCACCCTTATTTCAGAAAGTAAAAGGAATTAAGAGCCTCTTGAGGAAAGTGAAAGAGAAGAGTGAAAAAGGTGGCTTAAAACTCAACTTTCAAAAAACGAAGATCATGGCATTCAGTCCCATCACTTCATGGTAAATAGATGGGGAAACAACAGAACAATAATAGACTTTATTCTATTGGGCTCCAAATCAATGCAGATAGTTCCTGTAGCCATGAAATTAAGAGATGATTGCTCCTTGGAAGAAAAACTACGACCAACATAGACAGCATATTAAAAAGCTGAAACATTTCTTTGCCAATAAAGGTACATATAGTCAAAGCTATGGTTTTCCAAGTAGTCATGTATGGATGTGAGAGTTGGACCACAAAGAAAGCTGAGTGCTGAAAAATTGATGCTTTTGAACGGTGGTGTTTGAGAAGACTCTTGAGAGTCCCTTGGACTGCAAGGAGATCCAACCAATCTATTCTAAAGAAGATCAGTCCTGGGTATTCTTTGGAAGAAATGCTGCTAAAGCTGAAACTCCAGTACTTTGGCCACCTCATGCGAAGAGTTAACTCATTGGAAAAGACTCTGATTCTGGGAGGGAGTTGGGGCAGGAGGAGAAGGGGACGACAGAGGATGAGATGGTTGGATGGCATCACCGACTCAATGGACATGAGCTTGATCAAGCTCCTGGAGTTGGTGATGGACAGGAGAGCCTGGTGTGCTGCAGTCCATGGGGATGCAAAGAGTCAGAGAGGACTGAGGGACTGAAATGAGCTGAACTGAACTGATTCCATTAAAATGTAATTTTTAACAGAAATGAAATTGATTGAAGAGAATAGTCTACATAATATTAAATATTTTATCTAGCAAAATAAAAAAAATGAACATAAAAATACAAGACTGCTGACAAACAATAACACTAAGAATGATAAAATAATAAAAGTAAAAGCAGAAATTAAGTAAAAGTTAGTGGAAATATATATAAATTCCATAGATTAATTCATTGCATATGATTTATTGACTGCCTATTGTAAATACATGCTACTTCTTTAGATGCTGAGCCAAATCAGACATTATAAAGTTTACAGTCTAAAAGAGAAACTGTTAATAGCAGAGCAAATTTACAGTTCATTCTTTAATTGTAAATATCATAACTCCTTTAGAGAAAAATACATTTGTATCACTTTGTAAACTTCTACAATCCAAGAAGATTGGCTCTAATGCTAAATTAGCTTCTTCATATTGGATTTACCACTTTAGTGATATTTTTTTTTTCCCTCCAGAGCTTCTTCATAGCATTAGTCATCTCAGAATTTTTTAACTGTAAATTAATTGGTTCAGCATGGGAGTTATGACTGAAAAAAACACACTCAATGATTTTTCAATGGGGAAGCTCTTAGCAGGTCTCGCATACATGAAAATACAGGGAACAAAGAAACAGACAACCACAGTGATGTGGGAACCACAGGTCTGGAGTGCTTTCTGCCTCCCTTCCTGACTCAGGTTCTTCAGAGAGTGTAGGATGACTCCATAGGAAACGAGTAAGAGCAGAAACACTATAGAGCAGATCAGTCTTCCATTGGCCACAACTAAGATGCCAATGACATAGGTGTCAGTACAGACGAGTTTTAGTAAAGGGAACATGTCACATATGAAGTGATCAATGGCATTTGGGGCCACAGAATGGGAGCCCATAGATAGTGCCAAATTGAATTACTGAATGAAAGAAACCTCCAACCCAAAACATCACCAGCATCACAAAACACACCCTCTGCCTCATGATCACCAAATAATGCAAGGGCTTACAGATGGCCACATAGTAGTCATAAGCCATCACCAGCAGAAGGATGATCTCTGATGCACCAAAAAAGTGCTCTGTAAATAGCTGGATCATACAGGATTGGAAAGAGATGGTATTATTCCCAAAAAATAAGTTAGAAATAAATCTTGGGGAAATAGAAAAGCAAAAATAAATAAATAAATAAATCTATAAATGATTTAATTGTAAATATCAAGAAAAAAGTACATTGGTGAGTTCAGGGTCTTACTGACTATTATAGTTGTGATGATGAGCAGATTTCTCACCATGGTCAAAATGTAGAGAAACAAGAACAGAACAAAAATAACTTTTCATTCCTTTGGATTTTGTGTGAAGCCCAGGAAGACAAAGTAAGATATATTGTTCCTTGGTTACATCTAGTCTGGAGAGGAGCTGAGTTAACCTATTAGAAGTATACCTGTAAAACGAGGAGAAAGAAAAATTTAATGCATTATTGCATTTCTGCATGCTGTCACTTTAGTCACGTGAAATTTTTGTGACCCTATGGACTGTTGTCCACCAGGCTCCTCTGTCCATGGGATTCATCAGGACAGAACACGAGTGGGTTGCTATTTTCTTCTCCAGGAACCTTCTTCCTTCCCAACCTGAGGATTTAACTGGTGTCTGCCTGCATCTTCTGCATTGTAGTTGGATTCTTTACCCACTGAGCCACTTCAGTTCAGTTCAGTTCAGTCACTCAGTTGTGACTGACTCTTTGAGACCCCATGAATTGCAGCACTCCAGGCCTCCCTGTCCATAACCAACTCCTGGAGTTCACTCAAACTCACGTCCATTGAGTCAGTGATGCCATCCAGCCATTTCATCCTCTGTTGTCCCCTTCTCCTCCTGCCCCCAATCCCTCCTGGCATCAAAGTCTTTTCCAGTGAGTCAACTCTTCACATGAGGTGGCCAAAGTACTGGAGTTTCAGCTTTAGCATCATTCCTTCCAAAGAAATCCCAGGGCTGATCTCCTTCAGAATGGACTGGTTGGATCTCCTTGCAGTCCAAGGAACTCTCAAGAGTCTTCTCCAACACAACAGTTCAAAAGCATTAGTTCTTCATTGCTCAGCTTTCTTCACAGTCCAAGTCTCACATCTATATATGACTACTGGGAAAACCATAGCCTTGACTAGACGGACCTTTGTTGGCAAAGTAATGTCTCTGCTTTTGAATATGCTATCTAGATTGGTTATAACTTTCCTTCCAAGGAGTAAGTGTCTTTTAATTTCATGGCTGCAATCACCATCTGCAGTGATTTTGGAGCCAAAAAAAATAAAGTCTGACACTGTTTCCACTGTTTCTCCATCTATTTCCCTTGAAGTGATGGGACCAGATGCCATGATCTTAGTTTTCTGAATGTTGAGCTTTAAGCCAACTTTTTCACTCTCTTTCACTTTCATCAAGTGGCTTTTTAGTTCCTCTTCATTTTCTGCCACAAAGGTGGTGTCATATACATATCTGAGGTTATTGATATTTCTCCTGGCAATCTTGATTCCAGCCTGTGCTTCTTCCAGCCCAGCGTTTCTTATGATGTACTCCGAGCCACTGGGGAAACCCTAATGCATTAGAAATTTCATTTCTTCATCCATTCAATTAAAAGAATATGTGTGGATTATAGATATAGATATTGTGATTACCAAGTAGAATAAGGCATAGCTCCCTATCATCAGAATGAGAAAATTGAGGCACACATAGTACGTCCATTTAGACTTTCTTGTACCGAAGGCTGGATTCTTCTGTCCAATTTGTTCCCTCTTCTACTCAGATGAAAAAGCAATGACAAATCACTGCAAGAGTACACGTCATAAGCAAAATACAGAGAAGTTCATGGCCAAGCAAAGAAAGGAAAAGGAGCAGAATGAGGCTGAAGAAAGAAGCTCTAGGTGATTGAGGGGGTGGGGGGAAGAATTCATTATAAATTTGTTTAGGGTCCAGTTGATTTGTGTATTTTTGTTATCACTTAATTTGTAATTTTTGTTTCAGAAGCAAATATTCATGTTGTACAAATTTCTGATTGCCCTTGATGTAGAGAGACTGATGGGGAAAGTATGATGGGTTTGATTTTTATATCAAATCATCAGGCATGGAGAAATATCTTTTAGAAGTGTTAAAATAAATGTTCCTACTGTATATTTAAAATTAAAAAAAAAAAGAATATATGTTTACACAAGCTAAGTGTAACAGTGTAGGAATATATCAATGAAACTGAAACTGGAAAATGTTTCCCAAAGGAAGCAAATACTTTAGGTGAATTTTAAAGGAAAATTGAAACAAGAAGAGAAGATGAGAAGTGAACTCCTTAAAACGGTATACCATATATAAAGTCACAAATGTATAACACTTGAGATCACTTTAACTAATTTATAAATTCACTGTGAGTAGCTCAAATAAATAGAACATTACCATCCTGAATTTTCTCAAACCACATTGAGACTCTTTAGGGTCTTTAGTTAGATATTTCTTCTTTTCCTGACCAATACATGCTAAAGAAATTAACGTTGTATCTCTAGCACCTATCTGCCCACTTATTTCCCATTTTGTGTAGGCAGCCTCTCCAGTTTAAGACATCTACAATTGGATATCAACCTAGTATAAAAATAAATTTTAAAATTTCCACAATATAAGAAATTAAATGGTACTACCTTCCTTGTGGAGAAGGCAATGGCAACCCACTCCATTACTCTTGCCTGGAAAATCCCATGGATGGAGGAGCCTGGTAGGCTGCAGTCCATGGGGTTGCTAAGAGTTGGATATGACTGAGCGTCTTCCCTTTCACTTTTCACTTTCCTGCATTGGAGAAGGAAATGGCAACCCACTCCAGTGTTCTTGCCTGGAGAATCCCAGGGACAGGAGAACCTGGTGGGCTGCCAGCTATGGGGTTGCACAGAGTCAGACACGACTGAAGCAAGTTAGCAGCAACAGCAGTAGCAAACTTCCTTGTAGTTGCCGAGGGAAAACAGAAAAATCTGAGTGTTCTTCACTAATTTATTACTCTCAGATTGTTTATTGATGATTTTAATACCGTTGTCTCACTTCCAAAATATGTCACAAATTTGATCTTTCCCGACGAGACTTACTCCCCCACAGGTTTTCTTCCTGGATCACTGAAACAGCCTCCTGCCCACGTCTTTCCACTTTTATTCTGACCTCAAGAAAACTTTTCTTGAAGAGGCTCATATAATTCTCTTTAGATCTTGTTCTGATTAAATCAGCCACTTCTTAAAACTCCTAAAGGGGACTGCAAACATGCCCTCACAATTCAATATGTCACGTGAAAATTTATGGTAACAAAATATGTAGTCCCCATTTCAGTTGAAGAAACTAAGGCTCAGAACATATAATTTTCCAAAGGTTGCACTTTTTTTAAAGTAATAAAGCTAGAATTAAATCTAAGTTTGATTTATTTCAAAGTAATTTAGTTTCTTACATAATAAAGCCACACAATGGGGGAGCCCACTTCCCACTGGTCCTTTAGTTTTACCTTCTGGATCCTTATTCACAATCTGAAGGAAGAATTTTTAACTCACGCATAGGACCTGAAATATCTTCTTTTATCAAGTTAAATGCTAGATGGTAAAATACTATATTATTATTTGAGGTTGATTTTTATTTCATTCCACTGTCTGTCCATTTTATTCATGGAATTCTCTGATTATTCAGAAGATTGTTTTTATTTGCAGTGTAAAATTTTAAATGAAATTCCATGCTGCATGAACACACACATACACATGCACAAACTATGTACACAATTTGCCAGGTTGGGTTTTCAGGAAAAATGTCTCTAGTTACTTCTTTGCCTACTAATCTCAAGATAGAAAAATGCCATTCAATTATCCAGCCATTTTCATTATATCATCCAGAGTAGCTGACTTGAGACATGAAAAATATTCTTGTCCTTTTTTATGCAATGCCTAAAGGCCTAAATGCCTAAAGGCCTAGCCAAGGACCTCCTAAAATTTTTATATCAGTTCTTACAAGGATAAGATATTTTTCCTGATATGGGCAAAGATCAGGATGTTTTATCTTTTTTAACCACATTTACGCTTGAGTCTTTTTTATTTTTCTTTCTCGTATTGAGTCTTAGAATTGGAATGTATCCAAGACTGACTTATGCTTAATTAAATTCACCAGGATTTTCCACAAAGTTTTAAAAGTACATGTACTTGTAAAGATACTGGTGGGTCAAATCATGTAGATAGGAACAAAAAACATAATATTAAGGAAAAAATAGTTTTAGAATCATTTGGAAGTTATTGCAAATTAGAATAAAATATTAGCCCAATTATTCTGCTCCAGTTAGACCTTTTATATTTATTTATTTATTTTATTTTACTTTACAATATTGTGTTAGAAACATAGTTTCTAACCACCTACAGCAAGCTTTTCTTTCCTTTTATTTAATACTAAATGTATTCTGCCTTGGAGTTTGGATAGATATAAAAACAATTTTATCACCAATTTAGATGTAATGATTATTTATCTATTTTTAAAATTTAACATATCTGTTTAATATCAGGAACTATACTATCAGTGAGGACACAATAATTAATAAAACAGGGGGAAAATCATATAAAAGTTCCTTCCTACAGAGATCACCTATTTTTATAATAAAGTTAAACAATTTTAATAAAGTAAATGAGGTCATTCAGTTTCAGTTCAGTCTCTCAGTCGTGTCTGACTCTTTCTGACCCCCTGGACTGCAACACGCCAGAATTCCCTGTCCATCATCAACTCCCGGAGCCTACTCAAACTCATGTCCATTGCATCAGTGATGTCATCCAACCATTTCATCCTTTGCCTTCCCCTTCTCCTCCTGCCTTCAACATTTCCCAGCATCAGGGTCTTCTCCAATGAGTTAGTTCTTTGCATCAGTATTGAAGTATCAGCTTCAGCATCAGTTCTTCCAATGAATGTTCAGAATTGATTTTCTGAACATTCTGAGGACAGGTTGGATCTCCTTGCAGTCCAAGGGACTCTCAAGAGTCTTCTCCAACACCATGGTTCAAAATTATCTATTCTTCAGCACTCAGCTTTCTTTATATCCAACTCTCACATCTGTACAGGACTACTGGAAAAACCATAGCTTTGACTAGATTGACCTTTTTGATAAAGTGAGATCATAGTCACTCCTTATAAGACAGTGCATTACAAATAGTAAAGTGACAGAAACTTGAAAGGAGATTGAGTCAAACCCACTTATTGATCTTAGAGAGAGTCTCCCAGAGAGGCAGGAAGCAATTGAGACTTTGGGGAGATAGATGCTGATATCGGCTATTTTGGGAAGCTATCCTACAACAGGACACTGGTTCTGGCAAGCTTTGTTTTGAAATTCTCCCTCTAGCTTTTTAGTCGTAGGACCCAGTCCCATCCACTAGCTGGCCAATCTATAAAATTTAACCGAATAGATGTCTTCCTCCGTGTTATACGTGGTATCAGGAGGTGAAATGTATGCTATGCCCTTTGGGTGAACAGCAGTGTGTCAGAAGGAGGAACAGTGGATGGGAAAGAAGAAAGATTTAGAGTGAGAAAAACCTGAATTAGCATCTTATTTCTCCCATTTAAAAGGTATGGGACTTTGGGCATACTATTTCACCTCACAAAAACTTAGTGTCTCATGGAAAATTGTTAATTTACTGTTAGAGTATTCTTGTGAAGATTAAGTTAGATACTACATGCATCCCCATCATGTTAACCTTTTGTTGAAGTCTACTCCAAATATTTTAACTCACTGATACTTCCAGAGCTCATTCTTCAGGTTTAGGATTCCAGATGTCATCCTGGCTTGTAGCTATGGCAATTGAACTGTCTTGTGATAGTTTAATCTGCATAAAATGAAAATGGCACACACTTGAAAAAAATATAAGCATTAAAAAAAAAACAAGAAAACTTTTAACATTCACTTTAGATATGCGGATGATTGTATTTTTTTAAAAATTAATACAGTGCTCACTTCGGAAGCACATATATTAAAATTGGAATGATATAGAAAAGATTAGCATGGCCGCTGCACAAGGATGACATGCAAATTCTTGAAGCGTTCCATATTTTTAAATGATACAATAGACCTGCTAGACCTAATTGATATCTATAGGACATTTGACCCCAAAACAATGAATTTCACCTTTTTCTCAAGTGCTGAAGGAACCTTCTCCAAGATAGGTCACATCCTGGGCCATAAATCTAACCCTGATAAATTAAAAAAAAAAATGAAATCATTCCAGCATCTTTTCTGACCATAATGCATTAATATTAGATCTCAATTACAGGAGAAAAGCTATTAAAAACTCCAACATATGAAGGCTGAACAACACACTTCTGAATAACCAACAAATCGCAGAAGAAATCAAAAAAGATATCAAAATATGCATAGAAATGAATGAAAATGAAAACACAACAACCAAAACCTGTGGGACACTATAAAAGTAGTGCTAAGAGGAAAGTTCATAGCAATACAGGCATACCTCAAGAAACAGGAAAAAGTCAAATAAATAACCTAACTCTACACCTAAAACAAGTAGAAAAGGAAGAAATGGAGAACCCCAGAATTAGTAGAAGGAAAGAAATCTTAAAAATTAGGGCAGAAATAAATGCAAAAGAAACAAAAGAGACCATAGCAAAAATCAACAAATCCAAATGCTGGTTCTTTGAAAGGATAAATAAAATTGACAAACCATTAGCCAGACTCATCAAGAAACAAAAGGAGAAAAATAAAATCAATAAAATTAGAAATGAAAATGGAGAGATCACAACAGACAACACAAAAATACAAAGGATCATAAGAGACTACTATCAGCAATTATATGACAATAAAATGGACAACCTGGAAGAAATGGACAAATTCTTAGAAAAGTACAACTTTCCAAAACTGAACCAGGAAGAAATAGATAATCTTAACAGACCCATCACAAGCACGGAATTGAAACTGTAATCAGAAATCCTCCAGCAAACAAAAGCCCAGGTCCAGATGGCTTCACAGCTGAATTCTACAAAAAATTTAGAGAAGAGCTAACACCTATCCTACTCAAACTCTTCCAGAAAATTGCAGAGGAAGGTAAACTTCCAAACTCATTCTATGAGGCCACCATCACCATAATACCAAAACCTGACAAAGATGCCACAAAAAAAGAAAACTACAGGCCAATATCACTGATGAACATAGATGCAAAAATCCTCAACAAAATTCTAGCAATCAGAATCCAACAACACATTAAAAAGATCAAGCACCATGATCAAGTGGGCTTTATCCCATGGATGCAAGGATTCTTCAATATCTGCAAATCAATCAATGTAATTCACCACATTAACAAATTGAAAAATAAAAGCCATATGATTATCTCAATAGTTGCAGATAAGCCCTTTGACAAAATTCAACATCCATTTATGATAAAAACTCTCCAGAAAGCAGGAATAGAAGGAACATACCTCAACATAATAAAAGCTATATATGACAAGCCCACAGCAAACATTATCCTCAATGGTGAAAAATTGAAAGCATTTCCCCTAAAGTCAGGAAAAAGACAAGGGTGCCCACTTTCACTGCTACTATGCAACATAGTCCTGGAAGTTTTGGCCACAGCAATCAGAGCAGAAAAAGAAATAAAAGGAATCCAAATTGGAAAAGAAGAAGTAAATTTCTCACTGTTTGCAGATGACATGATCCTCTACATAGAAAAACCCTAAAGATTCTGCCAGAAAATTACTAGAGCTAATCAATGAATATAATAAAGTTGCAGGATATGAAATCAACACACAGAAATGCCTTGCACTCCCATACACTAATAATGAGAAAGTAGAAAAAGAAATTAAGGAAACAATTCCATTCACCATTGCAAAGAAAAGAATAAAATACTTAGGAATATATCTACTGAAAGAAACTAAAGACATATATCTAAAACTATAAAACACTGATGAAAGAAATCAAAGAGGACACTAATAGATGGAGAAATATACCATGCTCATGGATTGGAAGAATCAATATAGTGAAAACAAGTATACAAACCCAAAGCAATCTACAGATTCAATGCAATCCCTATCAAGCTACCAGCGGTATTTTTCACAGAACTAGAACAAAGAATTTCAAGATTTGTATGGAAATACAAAAAACCTCGAATAGCCAGAGCAATCTTGAGAAAGAAGAATGGAACTGGAAGAATCAACTTGCCTGACTTGAGGCTCTACTACAAAGCCCTAGTCATCAAGACAGTATGGTACTGGCACAAAGACAGAAATATAGATCAATGGAACAAAATAGAAAGCCCAGAGATAAATCCACACACCTATGGACACCTTATCTTTGACAAAGGAGGCAAGAATATACAATGGAATAAAGACAATCTCTTTAACAAGTGGTGCTGAGAAAACTGGTCAACCACTTGTAAAAGAATGAAACTAGAACAGTTTCTAACACCATACACAAAAATAAATTCAAAATGGATTAAAAATCTAAATGTAAGACCAGAAACTATAAAACTCCTAGAGGAGAACATAGGCAAAGCACTCTCCGACATAAATCACAGTGGGCTCCTCTATAATCCACCTGCCAGAATACTGGAAATAAAAGCAAAAATAAACAAATGGGATCTAATTAAAATTAAAAGCTTCTGCACGACAAAGGAAACTATAAGCAAGGTGATAAGACAGCCTTCTGAATGGGAGAAAATAATAGCAAGTGAAGCAACTGACAAACAACTAATCTCAGAAATATGCAAGCAACACATGCAGCTCAATTCCAGAAAAATAAACGACCCAATCAAAAAATGGGTCAAAGAACTAAATAGACTTCTCCAAAGAAGACATACGGATGGCTAACAAACACATGAAAAGATGCTCAGCATCACTCATCATCAGAGAAATGCAAATCAAGACCACAATGAGGTTCCGTTTCACACCAGTCAGAATGGCTGCAATCCGAAAGTCTGCAAGCAATAAATGCTGGAGAGGGTGTGGAGAAAAGGGAAACCTCTGACACTGTTGGTGGGAATGCAAACTAGTACAGCCACTATGGAGAACAGTATGGAGATTCCCTAAAAAATTGCAAATAGAACTGCCATATGACCCAGCAATCCCACTGCTGGGCATACACACCGAGGAAACCAGAATAGAAAGAGACACATGTACCCCAATGTTCATTGCAGCACTGTTTATAATAGCCAGGACATGGAAACAAGCTAGATGTCCATCAGCAGATGAATGTATAAAAAAGCAGTGGTACATATACACAATGGAGTGTTACTCAACCATTAAAAAGAATACATTTGAATCAGTTTTAATGAGATGGATGAAACTGGAGCCGATTATACAGAGTGAAGTAAGCCAGAAAGCAAAACACCAATACAGTATACTAACACATATATATGGAATTAGAAAGATGGTAATGATGACCCTGTATGTGAGACAGCAAAAGAGACACAGATGTATAGAATGGACTTTTGGACTCTGAAGGAGAGGGAGAGGGTGGGATGATTTGGGAGAATGGCACTGAAACATGTATACTATCATGTAAGAAACGAATCGCTAGTCTATGTTCGATACAGGATACGAGATGCTTGGGGCTGGTGCACGGGGATGATCCAGAGAGATGATATGGGGTGGGAGGTGGGACGGGTTTCAGGATTGGGAACTCATGTACACCCATGGTGGATTCATGTCAATGTATGGCAAAACCAATACAGTAGTGTAAAGTAAAATAAAGTAAAAATAAAAATTAAAAAAAAAATTAATACAACATCACCTATCCCATGTGCTGTTAACACAATGTGACTTTGTCACTTTCAAATCACATGATGTCATCTATTTCTCCACCACCTCAACCCTAGGCAGGGTATCTGACTGCTTTGAACAACAGAAGATGGTGAAAATAGGAGTAAGCTAATTTGGGGATAAGTTCTTAACTGGTGTGACACTTTCTACTGCCTTCCACTGGGATCTCTGAGCATCATGTTCAGAAGTCTGACTATTGTACTGAAGAGAACTAGCTGACCTGCATCTAAATGAATAGGGCGAGAAACCCCATGGGTCCCTTCCAGCCAGCGCTTTTAAGATACCACACATGTAGATTAAGTTGTCCTGGATCCTACGGGCCATCCAGTTATCAGTTGAATAGCACAGAGTGACTTCAGTCCATGACATCTGAAGCAGAAGAAATATCCAGTCAATCTCTGCCTGATTTCTTGGCCCACAAAATTTTGAGATTAAATAAAATGATAGTTTTAAGTCAAGAAAATGTAGTCTTATGCATGTAGTAAAAGATAATCAGGGAAAAAAGGGAAAGGTGCTTCCATAACAAAAATTTAAAGCATGTGGCATTGGCTTGGTACCAGAAGACTGATAGCAGCTGGAAGGGTTTTGAAAAGTCTGTAATTAAAGGTTTACAAGGGAACTGTTATCTTTCCTGGAAAGGTTTGGCCATACCATCACCTACAGTAACTGGAAAATAGAAACAGGTACTTTGATTAAGATTTCCAATTAGAATATTGAAAGTGCCAGCTGTTTCTTTTAGAAGTGTAAGTTGTGATAAATAATGAGTAAAGTGAGATGAGTCACTAAAGTAACTCAAATTTTCAAGCAGAATTCAGAAAAAAAAAAAAAAACATAAAGGAGTCTGTACTTATTTTTCCATAAAATGGAGCTGGTTCCCATTCCCAGTCGTTCAAAAGAGTCAAAATCTCTTAGAAGAAATGGCATCAAGATAAATGTTATCTCAATGTTGTAAATATAAGACTATTTGTTAAGACTTCAGAAGGACTTGGGGCTTCCCTAGTAGCTCAGACGGTAAAGTGTCTGCCTGCAATGCAGCAGACCTGGGTTCGATCCCTGGGTAGGGAAGATCCCCTGGAGAAGGAAATAACCCACTCCAGCATTCTTGCCTGGAGAATTCCATGGACTGTAGCCTACCAGGCTCCAGGCTACAGTCTATGGGATTGCAAAGAGTCAGACACGATTAAGGGACTTCATTTCAGTTCAGTTCACTTCAGAAGGACTTAAGATGTATCTTATAAACAGTTTAACTACATAAAATTATTTCTAAAAGGCTTAAGGATATTATCCTACTGCAGACAAATTTTAACCAAAACCTGAGAAGGGTTATTCACAAGATGTTTGTGGATGTGGCCCTTGTTTAATGAATTAAACTCCAATTTTGAAAAATCTACAAAATCTTTAAGAGGGCTACACTAAAAGAGTGGCTTCCCTGGTGGCTCAGTTGGTGGCTCAGCACTTCTCTGCGGTGCTGGAGACCCGGGTTTGATCCCTGGGTTGGGAACATCCCCTGGAGAAGGAAATGGCAGCCCACTCCAGTCCATGGAGAATTCCGTGGACTGAGGATCCTGGTAGGCTACAGTCCATGGGGTCTCAAAGAGTTTAATATGACTGATCGACTTCACTTCCACACTAAAAGAATCACCATAGACTTTCTTTGTGAACAAGAATATCATTTTATCCTGCTCCCATGGGGGGGAAAAATTATATATATATATATATATATATATATATATATGTAAGTTTATGTGGAAGAAATATAATGTCTTCAGCTCATAAGTTTTCCCTTTTTAATTCATAATATATATTTCCAGCTTTATTGAGATGCAATTGACATGTAACATTGTGTAAGTTTAAGGACCCTGGAAGAGGAAATGGCAACCCCCTCCAATATTCTTGCTTGGAAAATTCCACGGACATAGGAGCCTGGTGGGCTACAGTCCATGTCATTGCAGAGTCAGGCACCACTGAGCGATTAACACACACATCCTAGTTTGCTTCAAACTTGATGATTATTTGATATAGATATATATTGTGAAATATATGCATGCATATATTCCCAGATGGCACAGTGGAAAAAGTATCTGCCTGCCAATGCAGGAGATGCAAGAGATGCTGATTTGATTCGTGGCTTGGGAAGATCCCATGGAGAAGGAAATAGCAACCCACTCCAGTACTCTTGCCTGGAAAATTCCATGAACAGAGAAGCCTGGCAGACTGCAGTCCATGGGGTCGCAAAGAATCAGACATGACTGAACACAATAACAACAGTATATATACACATATACAATATACATATGTACTATGAAGAGATTGCCATTATAAAGTTAGTTAATGCATCCATCTGGAGAAGGAAATGGCAAGCTACTCCAGTATTCTTGCCTGGAGAATCTCATGGACAGAGGAGCCTGGCAGTTCATGGTGCATAGGGTGGCAGAGAGTCAGACACAACTGAAGAAAGTAAGCACACATGCATGCAATGCATCCATCACCTCACATAATTATAATCAGTGTGCATGAGGTGAGAGCGTTTAACATCTACTCTCTAGGAAACTTTCAGTATATATTACAATATTGTTAACTGTTGTCACCATCCTGTACATCAGATGCCCAAACCTTGTTTATCTTATTAGGAGAATTATCTACCCTTTGAACAACATCCTCCAATTTCTGTCATCCATCAGCACTTGACAGTCAACATTCCACTCTCTGCTTCCGAGTTTTCTTTTAAATTTCACATATAAATGAGATGAAATAGTACTGTCTTTCTATTTCTGCTTATTTCATTTAGCATAATGCACTTAAAGTCCCTTCATTCTATATTATCACAAATGATAGGACTTCCTTCTTTTATATCATTGAATAATATTGCATTATATTATACTATTCTAATATATATAATGTGCCATTCCATATATGTGTGTGTATGTCTGTGTGTGTGTGTGTGTGTATATATATATATATATATATGTATGTATGTATGTATTATGGGGTATTTTTTAATCCTCTCATGAATCAACTGTCATTTAGGTTATTTACACATCTCCTGTGTTCTGAATAATATCTCAACAGGTTCCTGATTTCATATTCTTGGATATAATCAAAGAAATGAAACTCCTGAATCATATGGCAGTTTTATTTTTAATTTTTTGAGAAACATTAATAATATTTTCCATAGTGGCTTAACACATGTACATTCCCACCAACAGTAGTGGGGTTCCTCTTTCTCTACATCCCCACAAACATTTATTAACTTCTACATATCTCAAATAACTTAATTTTGTTACAGTTTATATTTCCTCGATGATTAGTGATGTTGAGCACTTAAGCACCTTCTAATATTCCTGTTGGCCATTTCTTTTATTTTCTTTTTTTTTTTTTGGACAAATATCTATTCCAGTTTGTTTCCCAATTAAAATAGACTTATTTGGAAGTGTGTTGTTGAATTGTAGAATTCCTTACATAATTTAGAAATTAGCTTTGCAAATATCTTCTCCCATTTCATGTTACCTTTCCATTGTGTTGATTGTTCTTTTGATGTGAAGATCAGTCTGAATTAAGAACCTTAGGTCTTAGATTTTAGGCTGATGACATGCTAAGATCAGACTTAAATGACTGTCTAGCTTTTGCCTCCTTCCTCTGGGAACTCTGAGCTGACATTTTACAAGGTTGACAACATCATTGGGCAGACACTCTACATAGTTATGTATCTACATGGAGAAGGAAAGATACCTGGAAGAGCTGATTTTCCAGCCATCTTTACCAAGGCATCATTCATATAAGTAAATCTTCGACCTTGCTTAAAGTCCAGAAATTTGGATTTGACTAACATAGTGACTTCAGTTCATACCACATGGGATACAACAATTGTTCATCAAGTTCTATCTAAATTTGTATACATTCACATACAGGCCTATGAACAGTATGAAAAGGCAAAATGATAGGATACTGAAAGAGGTACTCTGCAGGTCAGTAGGTACCCAATATGCTACTGGAGGTCAGTGGAAAAATAACTCCAGAAAGAATGAAAGGATGGATCCAAAGCAAAAACAATACCCAGTTCTGGATGCGACTGGTGATAGAAGCAAGATCCGATGCTGTAAAGAGCAATATTGCATAGGAATCTGGAATGTCAGGTCCATGAATCAAGGCAAATTGGAAGGGGTCAAACCAGAGATGGCAAGAGTGAACGTTGACATTCTAGGAATGAGCGAAATAAAATGGTCTGGAATGGGTGAATTTAACTCAGATGACCATTATATCTACTATTGCAGGCAGGAATCCCTCAAAAGAAATGGAGTAGCCATCATGGTCAACAAAAGAGTCCAAACTGTAGTACTTGGAGAGTGAAAAATTTGGCTTAAAGCTCAACATTCAGAAAACAAAGATCATGGCATCCGGTTCCATCACTCCATGGGAAATAGATGGGGAAACAGTGAAAACAGTGTCAGACTTTATTTTTTGTGCTCCAAAATCACTGCAGATGGTGATTGCAGCTATGAAATTAAAAGATGCTTACTCCTTGGAAGAAAAGTTATGAGCAACCTAGATAGCATATTCATAAGCATAGACATTACTTTGCCAACTAAGGTCTGTCTAGTCAAGGCTATGGTTTTTCCAGTAGTCATGTATGGATCTGAGAGTTGGACTGTGAAGAAAGCTGAGCACTGAATAATTGATGCTTTTTAACTGTGGTGTTGGAGAGGACTCTTGAGGGTCCCTTGGAGTGCAAGGGGATCCAACCAGTCCATTCTGAAGGAGATCAGCCCTGGGATTTCTTTGGAAGGAATGATGCTAAAGCTGAAACTCCAGTACTTTGGCCACCTCATGAGAAGAGTTGACTCATTGGAAAAGACTTTGATGCTGGGAGGGGTTGGGGGCAGGAGGAGAAGGGGATGACAGAGGATGAGATGGCTGGATGGGATCACTGACTCGATGGACATGAACCTGGGTGAACTCCAGGAGTTGGTGATGGACAGGAAGGCCTGGTGTGCTGTGATTCTTCGGGTTGCAAAGAGTCGGACACGACTGAGCGACTGATCTAAACTGTGGAAATATACAGGCCTGTGTGTGATTAAATACAGACCTGTGAATGGCAAGATAGAGCCCAGTATGTGCAGACAAATCAAGTATGTGTGTGATCACATGAAACATATATGCATATAAATATGCAAATACATTCAGGTCTGTATTCAGATACTCATCCATGGGTTTTCAGATGCAGACTGGTGTATGTTCACAGACAATTGTTTAGTCGTGTCCAACACTTTGCGACTCTGTGGACCATCGCCTGCCAGGCTCCTCTGTCCACGGGATTCCTCAAGCAAGAATACTGGATTGGGTTGCCATTTCCTTCCTCAGGGGATATTCCTGACTCAGGGATCAAACCTTTTTCTCTGCATCTCCTGCATTGAAAATGCATTCTTTACTGTTGAGCCACCCGGAAAGCTCCTTCATGTATACAGACATATATGCATATAGTTACAGATCTACAAATAATTGATGATGTAGATACATTATGGTCCTACATATTCACAGGAGATGGATACAGATCTGAAGCCATGATGGGATTGACTATGCATTTTTGGATTTGGGCCTATTAATCTTTGAATACAGACATATACCTGTAGATTTGTGGTTGTGCTGTAATTCATGCCAGAATAAGACATTAAGTCCTTTCTGATCAGCTTACTGAAAATGTGTATCAAATATAAGTAAGAAAAGCAAAAGGCAAAATTTTATATACTACATGGAGAGGATTGTAAATTTTTTATTAAAATGTCAATCAGTTTTTCACAATATGTGTCTTTTTCTAGACAGGAAAACAAAATATTAAAACATGTAATTTTCTTCAAAATAAAAATGCAGTCATAGTATTCTAAATATGTCTTTATGGGATGTATTCCATCTTTGTAAATGGTCATAAATTTTAGAAGAGAAGGGGGAAGTAAGGTAGGAGGACAAAGAGAAGGATTTAATAATTATGGTGACAGATATTTTCACCTGTTTGGTGAAACAAGGCTTATATATTTCTTCATCACAAGCAAAAATAAATTATTGATGGGTTTAACAATAAAATATTTTGAAAAGTTATTTAAAGAAAAGCAACAGGTTAAAATTTATAAATTCAATGGAAGAAAATGGAGTTTTCCAAGTATAATGTGATGGGAAAAAAGTGAAATTATATATAAATAGCATCATTATATTAAAAACATCCATTACTATGACACTAATAACATGATAAATAAATATATCAAATGTCAAAGTACAGTAGTTGTAGCAAATATATGCAATTAATATAAGAAGAGTTAACATTTATCAATAAAAATTCTCACTCCAATAGATTCATAATTCAAGAAATTGACACACTTTATGAAGTGGATTATATTCTCATATATTGTATAAGGAACAGGGAACACAAAGACAGTTAAATAACTTTTTCTGCCTTGGTGAACATGGTGATTGCAGCCATGAAATTAAAAGACGCTTACCCCTTGGAAGGAAAGTTATGACCAACCTAGACAGCATATTAAAAAACAGAGAATCACTTTGTCAGCAAAGGTCCCTCTAATCAAGGTTATGGTTTTTCCAGTGGTCATGTATGGATGTGAGTGTTGAACTAAAAAGAAAGCTGAATAATAGGCTCCAGTTTCATCCACCTCATTAGAACTCATTCAAATGCATTCTTTTTAATGGCTGAGTAATACTCCATTGTGTATATGTACCACAGCTTTCTTATCCATTCATCTGCTGATGGACATTATACAGAGTGAAGTAAGCCAGAAAGAAAAACACCCATACAGTATACGAACACATATATATGGAATTTAGAAAGACGGTAATGATAACCCTGTATGTAAGACAGCAAAAGAGACACAGATGTATAGAACAGTCTTTTGGACTCTGTGGGAGAGGGAGAGTGCCAGGAGCCAGCATGGGGAACCCCGCCTGTAGCAAAGGTCATGAAGAAGTGGCCTAATAGGCAAAGGCGATATCAGGCCTCGAGGAAACCCCCCTGAGCCTTCTCGAGCATCTACCCCAAAACCAGAATCTAAGACCCACACGAGAGGGAGCCTAAGGTGGGGCACCCTCTGTTATTCAAGCGGGCGCCTGTGGCCTTATGTAGATGGTGTAAGTCTCTTGTCTGAGGCTTTATTGGCTTTCTATGTAAAGCAGAGAATACAGCCTCTTTCTCTCCTCTATTATTTTAACTGTGAACTCTTTCCTTATCTCTGTCTAAATTTAAATATCTCTCTCGCCATACTGTCCCTGCTTCAAATTACCCTGGATCCAACCAGGGCTGGTCCCTGGCAGGAGAGGGTGGGATGATTTGGGAGAATGGCATTGAAACATGTATAATATCATATAAGAAACTAATCTCCAGTCCAGGTTTGATGCAGGATACAGGATGCTTGGGGCTGGTGTACTGGGATGACCCTGAGGGATGGTATGGGGAGGGAGGTGGGAGGGGGATTCAGGATGGGGAATATGTGTACACCCATGGTGGATTCATGTTGATGTGTGGCAAAACCAATACAATATTGTAAAGTAATTAGCCCCCAATTAAAATAAATTAATTTAAATTTTAAAAAAAAATAAAGAAAGCTGAGGGCCAAAGAACTGATGCTTTTGAACTGTGGTGTTGGAGAAGACTGTTGAGATTCCCTTGGACTTCAAGGAGATCCAACCAGTCCATCCTAAAAGAGATCAGTCCTGGGTGTTCATTGGAAGATCTGATGTTGAAGCTGAAACTCCAATACTTTGGCCACCTGATGCAAAGAGCTGACTCACTGGAAAAGACCCAGATGCTGGGAAAGATTGAAGGTAGGAGGAGAAGGGGATGACAGAGGATGAGATGGTTGGATGGCATTACTGACTCAATGGTCATGAGTTTGGGTAGGCTCCAGGACTAGGTGACAGACAGGGAGGCCAGGCATGCTGCAGTTAATGGGGTCACAAAGAGTCGGACATGACTGAGCAACTGAACTGAACTAAACAGACTATGAACAAAGGTAATTAACAAATATTTTTAACTGATCATTTAAAATGTCTCTACAAATTAAAAGATTAAATTTCTGTCTTTGATCACGTCAACTAAAAAACAAAGCTTCTCCACTTAAGGCAATAATACACTTGCCCAATTGACAAAATAACTATGATTTGATTATTTTCTACATATATACCTTTTTCATTCTGATTATTCTTGTATACTTAGCCTCTTTATGCTTAGTAGTATACTGTCTGAAACATCACTGTTCTTCAATGTTAAGATGTTAAGCTATATAAAAAATAAGATATGAAAATTATCTGACAAAAACAAACATAAAATATCTACTTCAAATATTTATGTGGGCTGTCTTTGAGTGGAGAGATGTGAATCAATTTGTTATGTCTTATTTTTTATTATTGCTAGCTATTAAACCTAAGAAAAGTTTACTACAGTTAAAAAAAATATACAAGGCTTTCTTGGAAAGAACAATTTTTCATTGAAAATAGGTGATACACTTTCCTGTTGCCTCATTTTCTTTTATTAGTCCAGAGCTTTTTCATGGCATTTTTCATTTCAGCATTTCTCAGAGTATAGATTAGAGGGTTCAACATAGGAGTGATAATTGTGTAAAACACAGTCAAGGATTTATCAATTGGTAAGGTGGAAGGAGGTCTCACATACATAAAAATACAGGGCACAAAAAAGAGGACCACCACAATGATGTGGGAACCACAGGTGGACAAGGCTTTGTGCCTTCCTTCCTGATTAAGATTCTTTAGGGAGTGCAGGATGACCCCATAAGAGAGGAGTAAGAGCATGAAAATGACCACACAGATCGCCCCATCATTGGCAACCACTGTGAGGCCAATAATGTAGGTGTCAGTGCAAGCAAGTTTCAACAAGGGGTACATGTCACAGATGAAGTGGTCAATGACATTGGGGCCACAGAAAGGAAGGCTGTAAACAAAGAGAAGTTGAACTATGGCATGTAAAAACCCACCAACCCAGGCCAGGAGAAGAAGCATAACACACACTCGCTGACTCATGATGGTCAAATAATGCAAGGGTTTGCAGATGGCCACATAGCGGTCATAGGCCATGACCACCAGGAGTAAAATCTCAGCACCACCAAATAAGTGTCCAATAAAAAGTTGTGTCATGCAAGCTTGGAAGGAAATGGTTTTCTTTTCATAGAGTAAATCTATGATCATATTTGGGGTGACTGTAGTAGAATAAACAGCATCCATAAATGATAAGTAGCCAAGAAAGAAGTACATAGGGGCATCCAGGGTTGGACTGAACACCACAGTCAGGACAATGAGTAGGTTGCCCACCACGGTCACAGTGTAGATGAGCAAGAACACAAAAAATAATATTTTCTGACCCTGGACACTCTGAGTGAGTCCCAAGAGGACAAACTCAGTCACATTTCTGCTTTGTTCCATAGATTTTTCTATATTTCATATTTCAGAGCTCAGGACAGATTAGCTGTAAATATAATTCTTACGCATGGCTGCCTGAAAAATTGAGATAATGCATTTACTTATTGAACCAACAGGCAGTATGGTTTTTATGTTCTAATATTTCAGAGATTATAATACCAGCCTGATTAAAATATCCTAACTTCAATAATATTATAAGGAGGAGGCAAGTGATTAGATAAGTCAGTGAAGTTCTACAGATACTACATCATCTTCTAATGTTTAACATATTACCAAACAATGTTTAGAGAACTTTATCAATTGAACTTATTAATTTAGAGATTTAGAAATACCTGCCCTTTATCCCCAGATAGAGATATTTGAAGTTGGTTTCCAGGAACACTTGATATTAGTGAAAGTAAGTCTATTCTGGATCTTTATAATTTTAAACTATGTGGAAAAAGGACACATTACAAAATACATGAGTTTCCACAGCTAGAACTAGCTCTCAGTTTAAAGCTAATTAAATTGTACATATAGCTAATACCTTACACAAAAATAAAAATTGATTAAAGACTCAATAAAAAAGTAAAGCAAGATTTACTTCATATTTACATTACAGCTAGTAAAGAAGATGATTTTCTCCATTCTAATGGTAGAAGAATCTTCTTAACAAATCCCTGATATTCCAAATAGATGTCTTAGTACTTTTCCATTATTTTTAAGGATTTAGGAAAAGATACCACAACATCAGTAGACATAAGCAGTTACTGGAAATCATTACATTTTATAAGGTATAATTGGAAATAATATCTAAAATAGACAAAGATCTTTAAAGACTCATCTAATAAAATATAAATTAAATATAAAATAAATGAATTAAAAACAAACAATTAAAAAAGAACACATCTAAATGGCAAACACACATATGGTTGGAAGCTGAAGCTCATCTGTGAAGAGAAAAATAGGAACTGAAGTAATAGCTTGCTTACAACAGTATTATTTTGGGTTCTTTAAAGCCA
Organism: Oryx dammah; assembly: GCF_014754425.2. Classification (NCBI taxonomy): domain Eukaryota; kingdom Metazoa; phylum Chordata; class Mammalia; order Artiodactyla; family Bovidae; genus Oryx; species Oryx dammah. The sequence goes on along the minus strand of NW_024070201.1, from coordinate 549,812 downwards.
TCTGGTCAAGTTCTACAGATGCTATATCATCTTCTAATTTTTAAAATGTTAAGCAATGCTTAGAGAACATTATCAGTTGAACTTATCATGAGATTTAGAAGTATGTGTCCTTTCAAATAGCCCCAGATAGATACACTTGAAGTTAGTTTCTAGGTACATTTTATGTTAGAGAAGGTAAATCTGTTCTGGATCTTCAAAATTTGAAAGTATTCTAAAAGAATATTACATAATAAAACTGATTCCAAAATATTTTAGTAATAGCAAAGGACTCCTGATTTGGCTGATCAAGAGAATCAGATAGGAGAACTTTTAAAGGACTGAATTTTCACCCCACCAGTATACTGCTGCAAAATGGAAAACCTAGTTCAGAATCTGGTTTCTCAATACACTTCTTAAGTTACCTGCATAAGGAGAAAGACTTTCAATTGTTGTTCTGGGTTCTGGTGGCTTCTTCTTTGTCCTTGAGGCACTGATGCCATCTCTGGGAACACAAAGAGCAAGATACATGCAGCATCACTGGACCTTGAACCGAACATTTTTCATGTTTGTAGAAAATCAGATTTATTTTCAGTCTTTCAGAAAAATATTATCCTTCAAATTGCTGGAATTTTCAGAATGAATCTAAATGCCCTGTTGCCCAAAGAAATTTGATTCTTGATTGTAAGCAGAGATTTAAAATATTTATTTCCAGCAGAATTTCTCCTTTTAAAAAACTAATGTTAAATCAACATTTTGAGTAGAGAGAAAATTGTAAGTTCTGTGTGAATTTTCAAATAAAAATTGCTCTTTTTTGTTTTATAACAATAAAAGTGAAACAGAGCAATAGCATTTACCACATTTTCATTCTCGACCAGTTATACTATTTTGTCTTCTTTCAGCGTTTCTGGATTTTGTGTTTTCTGAAAGATGGAGAATAATTTCATACGCATACTTTATATGTATGTATTTATTATGTTTTTGAGTCCATCATTTTAATTCATGAAGAAATCAGTCATGTGAGCACTGGTATAGGCTAATACTTCAGAGCTAAGGGCAATTGTCTGTAAACACTTTATCTACCTTTAAGCTACACCACATATAATTGAGGCATTCAATTGGTGCATCTCCAAGAGTGATTCTTTTCTAATTATATTCACTGGGACCTTAATCACAATTTTGACAATAGACTCTACCTCCAGAGGTGCCACCAGATCACCAAGCAGATCTAGACTTAGAGAACTCTTTTGGGGAAAAAGCATAAAATAAAAAATTGAGGTCAAGCCACCAAAAAGGAAAAGTTCAATCTAAATAGAAATGAAATATGTAGAAACTTCTCTTTTAAATCATGACCTTCAAAGTCAGCAAATCTGTTGAAGTTCATTCTTTGTCTTTGCACATGACATCTGATCTCATTTCCAGAAATGATGAATGAACGTCAGAACAAGTCATTTAAAACTTATTTCTATTGCAGATGAAATTGTCAATAGAATCTGTATTTGTGTGAGAGTGAAGAAAGAAAAAAAAAAAAACATTTGTGGGACTCTTCTATTTATCTCAAAGTGCTGCTCATGGAGACTCAATTCAGCAATATAAACATCACATGAGTGCTTAGTCATTCAGTTTTGTGTGACTCTTTGCCACCCTTTGGACCATAGCCCATCACGCTCCTCTGTACATGGGATTCTCCAGGCAAGAATACTGGAGTGGGTTGCCATGTCTTTCTCCAGGGGATCTTCCTATCCCAGGGATTGAACCTACTTCTCTTATGTCTCCTGCATTGGCAGACAGGTTCTTTACCATTAGTGTCACCTGGGAAGCCACAGAAAATATACATATATATAATTCACTTGGAAGTTTATAACTGAAATGTAACATTTTCCAGATACTTATTAATTAAACAGCATATCTAAATTGCTAGTGTATAATTTTGACAAATAAAATTTCAATAGGAATATAATGGCATATATGTATAAAAGATATATGTAAGATATTTATGAAGAATATATAAACTATATGCTGTATTATATATATACATATGAATTGACTTGAGGCAGCTAAAGAAGTGGTTAGACATTTACAGCTTTAAAGGCAAGTATTAGAAGACAAGATATATTAAGAGCTGAACTAAGCTTCATTGTCAGGAAATTAGAAAAAGAAAAGCAAAATATGCATGGATAATATGGTAAAGTGGAAATAGTAAACATTAGACAGAAATCATTGAAATAAATATTAATTGAAAAATAGGGAAAATTTGTGAATGCAGAAATTGCTTCTTTGAAAGTTTGATAAAATCGATAAGCTCCTAGTAAAATGAGTTAAAAGAAAAATAATAGGAAAAACAAAATGTCTTAGTATACTGTATTGGTGTTTTTCTTTCTGGCTTACTTCCAATACAGTATACTAACACATATATATGGAATTTAGAAAGATGGCAATGATGACCCTGTATGCAGGACAGCAAAAGAGACACAGATGTGTATAGCGGACTTTTGGACTCAGAGGGAGAGGGAGAGGGTGAGATGATTTGGGAGAATGGCATTGAAACATGTATAATATCATGTAAGAATCGAATCGCCAGTCTATGTCCGATGCAGTATACGGCAAGCTTGGGGCTGGTACACGGGGATGACCCAGAGAGATGTTGTGGGGAGGGGGATGGGAGGGGGGTTCATGTTTGGGAATGCATGTACACCCGTGGTGGATTCATGTCAATGTATGGCAAAACCAATACAGAATTGTAAAGAAAAATAATAAATAAATAAATAAATAAATAAAATAAAAATGAGCACAGAAAAAAAAAAGAAAAACAAAATGTCAATTGTTTGAAATTGAATTGAAATTCAATCAATTGAATTTAAAATGTAAAGACTGTCTTCACTGAAGATTTTTACTAATCTTAGAAAGATGAGAGAAAATATGATAAATGAACTTATGACAATATACTTGTCAGTTAAAAGAAAATGGGCTACTGCTATGAAAAACACAACTTTCTCAAAACAGTGAGAAAAATAATGAAAAACAGGAATAATCTAATACTCCAGAAAAATGAGACTTCCCTGGTGACTCAGATGGTAAAGCGTCTGCCTAGAATGCAGGAGACCTGGGTTCAATCCCTGGGTTGGGAAGATCTTCTGGAAAGGGAAATGGCAACCCATTCCAGTATTTTTGCCTTGACAATCCCATCGACAAAGGAGCCTGGTAGGCCACCAGTTCATGTGGTCACAGAGTCAGACACGACTGAGCGACTTCACTTTGTTTCCAGAAAATTAATTCTTACAATCCTTCACTTCCCAAAATGAAATTCTATTTTGATATAGCTTTGCAAATAAGTTATATATTAAAATTAATCAAGAAATAGCACCAATCCTATATTATCACTTTCAGAGATGACTAGAAATTATACTTCCCAAGTCATTTCATGCAGGCAGCATTGCTGTTACACCAGAATGAAACAAGGGCATCTCAAGGAAAATAGTGAGATCAATATCTCACATTAACACAGACAGAATTCTGAACATAATAATAAGTTTGATTCTTTTGAATGTTTTCTTTTTGGATTATTTTCCTTGCTGTTATAGTTTATGAGGCAACTGCAGAGGAGTGCTCAGTCTTGAGCTAATTATGTCCTACTACTTCCTTCATATTCATAAAGGATCATATTCATGATGCACAGCCTCCATCATATTCAACCCACTGCACAGGCCCTGTGCATTATGAGGCTTTCCAGCTGGTGAAAATAAGTGCCTTTTCTGGTTCAGTGTGAGCACCAAGCTATCTTTTCTCTAGTCCATCTGGATAAGTCTTTCCCCAGCCTGGTGTAGTCTCCTCAAATGCATGAATAATTGAGGGAATGCTCTCCAGATCTCCAGCGTTTCCTCCCTCAGTCTCTCCGAATCTCTCTCACTGTATCCCAGGTCTGTCAGTCTATCATTTGCAATATTCTATCATCACTGTTCTAGCCGCCTTTGTCTCCTCAGAGCCTCAGCTTCATTTCTTACACTCAGGGGAACCATTCCACTCCACAGGGGAATCTGCCTGACCCAGGCATTGAAACCCAGTGTCCTGCATTGCAAGCTGATTCTTTACCATATGAGCCACCAGGGAGGCCCTGACTGTGATAAGTTTGGACTGTTACTCAGTAATGAAATGAACTACTGACAAACAGTAATCTGTATAAATTTCAAATGCAATCTACTGGGCACAAGAAGAGATATTTAAAGACTAGATATTAGACATGATCTCACATATGAAAAATCCAAAAATTGCATCAAAAATTATTAGAACTAATAGATAAATTCAAGAAGCTTGCAGGATACAAAATCAACAAAAATTAGCTAGGTTTGCATATACTAACAATGATTATTGGAAATAATTTTAAGTTTTGTATATAATCTCATATACACTAGCATTAGAAAGAATAAAATACTTAGGTATTCCTGTGAAGTGATGGATGCATAAATCAACTTGATTTTTGTAATCATATCACAATAGATTTGTATATAAAAAACTGACTTAAAACTTAGCACTCATAAATCTTAGATCATGGCATCCAATTCCATTACTTTATGACAAATAGATGGGAGAAAAGTTGAAACAGTGACAGATTTTATGTTTGTGAACTCAAAATCATTGTGGATAGTGACTGCAGGTATGAAATTAAAAGACACTTCCTCCTTGGAAGAAAAACTATGACAAACCCAGGCACTGTATTAAAAAGCAGAGACATTACATTCTGAACAAAAGTCCTTAGAGTCAAAGTTATGTTTTTTCTAGCAGTCATGTATGGATGTGGCAGTTGGACCATAAAGAAGGTGGAGAGCCAAAGAATTGATGCTGCCAAATTGTAGTGCTAGAGAAGACACTTGAATGTCCCTTGGACAGTAAGAAGATAAAATCAATCCTAAAGGAAATCATTGAAAGGAGTGATGCTGAAGCTGAAACTCTGATACTTGGCCACCTCATGGAAAAGTTGACTCATTGGAAAAGACCCTGATGCTGGGAGGGATTGGAGGCAGGAAGAGAAGGGGATGAAGAGGATGAGATGACTGGATGGCATCACTGACTCGATGGACATGAGTTTGGATGCGCTCCGGGAGTCGGTGATGGACAAGGAGGCCTGGCAGGCCACGATTCATGGGGTCGCAAAGAGTCGGACGCGACTGAGTGAATGAACTGAACTGAACTGAAAGGAAACCAACCGTGATTATTTATTGAAGGACTGATGCTGAAGAGGAAGCTCCAATACTTTGGTCACCTGATGTGAAGAGAAACTCATTGTAAAAGACTCTGATGTTGGGAAAGACTGAGGGCAAGAAAAGAAAGGGGTGACAGAGGGTGAGATGTTTGGATGGCATCAGTGACTCAATGGACATGAATTTTAGCAGATTCCTGGTGGTAGTGAGGGACAGGGAAGCCTGGAGTGCTGTAGATCATGGGATCACTAAGAGTCAGACATGACTTAGAGACTGAATAACAACAACAAAAATTATGAAATTGTACAACTTTACATACAACTCTAATTTATCAACTATACCTCAATAAAGTGGGGTGGGGGGGAAGGCTAGGACATTCTCAGTTCAGTTCAGTTGCTCAGTCATTTTCAACTCTGTGACCCCATGGACTACAACATGCTAGGCTTCCTTGTCCATCATCAACTCCCAGAGCTTGCTTAAACTCATGACCATCAAGTCAGTGATGCCACACAATTTCCAATGAGTCAGTTCTTCGCATCAGGTGGCCAAAGTATTGGAGTTCCAGCTCCAGCATCAGTCCTTCTACTGAATATTCAAGACTGATTTCCTTTAGGATTGACTGGTTTGATCTCCTTGCAGTGCAAGGAACTCTAAAGAGTCTTTTCCAGCACTACAGTTCAAAAGCATCAATTCTTCAATGCTCAGCTTTTAGGGTCCAACTCTCACATCCTAGAAAAGACAAAGAATGGAAATAGATCAGGGTTTTCCAAGACCTGGAGTGAAAGAAGGAGGTGATACAAAGGGGAATGGGTAAATTTTTATTGATTTAAAATGATAATTTGTAAGACATTCTGCATATTTATTGATATAGTGGCTATCCAACTGTATGTATTTGTCAATACTTGGATAACTTTAACTAAAAAGAATGAAAGATATACTATGAAGATTATGCTGCTGCTAAGTTGCGTCAGTCGTGTCCGACTCTGTGCGACCCCATAGATGGTAGCCCACCAGGCTCCCCCGTCCCTGGGATTCTCCAGGCAAGAAAACTGGAGTGGGTTGCCATTTCGTTATCCAATGCATGAAAGTGAAAAGTGAAAGGGAAGTCACTCAGTCATGTCTGACTCAGCGACCCCGTGGACTACAGCCTACCAGGCTCCTCCATCCATGGGATTTTCCAGGCAAGAGTACTGGAGTGGGGTGCCATTGCCTTCTCTGATGAAAATTATATCTTATGTAAAAATGGAAGCAAAAATAATTCTTACACTGAAACATCAGACAACTGGAAGATGTAATAGAAGACAAAATCCTATTCACAATAGTGCAAAAAAAAATTAATTCAAAAAAATAGTAGCAAAATTCAAAAAGACTAAATCTACAAAGATCATAGAAGAAGACTTGTTAAGCGGAAATATCTACCCAGTTTACAGATAAGAATTCTCTTCAATAAGGTATGTTTTTTTGAATCAAATCTTACTGAAAATGCTATCTAAATGTAGCTTTTACCAGCCTACCTAGTTGAATTTTAGCTTAAAACTGTTAAGTATGGAAAAATAAGAGCTACCCTGGCAGCTCAGATGGTAAAGAATCTGCCTGAAATACTGGAGACTCAGGTTTGATCTCTGGGCTGGAAAGGTGCCCTTGAGAAGGGAATAGCTACCCACTCAAGTTTTCTTGCTGAAGAATTCCAGGGACAGAGGAGCCTGGCAGGCTATAGTCCATAGGGTCACAAAGAGTTGGACAGGACTGAGCGACAAACACACACACACACAACACACACAGAAGAATAAGCATAGTTCTGATAAGGAATAGTAATGAATGACTCCTAGGCTTATGAGGCATCACAGTATATTTTAAATCAAATGCAGTCATGTTACATATTAAATGGTATATGAGTAAGGAGATCACTGGCAATTAATCGCACCATGTTTTTTTTAATTCAAACATGTCATATTGTAGAATACAAAGTTGGAATATCAAATTGTGAGGAAAATAATTATGCATCTATATAAATGGCTATCATCAAAAATGATTAAAATGCAGTGCCTACTTAATTCCTTACATAAAAGTATATGGCTCAAAAACTTAAACATTAAGTACAAAAAAAGACTTTAAAATGTTGAAAAATATGCAAGAATATGTTGATAACATTTTAATAGGGAAGTTCCTTTAGCAAGACATAAAAATTGACAGATTTCATAATATAAATGTAAAAATAATTCTACATGACCAAAAATATTTTGCACAATATAGAAACAAAAAAATCAAATCAAACAATGGTAAATTGCAAAAAAAAAAAAAAATCATAATCAACATGCATGGTATGTGGGGATGACCCAGAGAGATGTTGTGGGGAGAGGGGTGGGAGGGGGGTTCATGTTTGGGAACGCATGTACTCCCATGGTGGATTCATGTCAATGTATGGCAAAACCAATACAGAATTGTAAAGTAAAATAAAAAATAAATTAAAAAAAACATGCATGGTAAATGGGATAACTTCCTTGATATTTAATTAAATCATGAAAATCAGTATCAAACAAGACCAGTAGTCAACTAAAGTGCATAAAGTGCATTCACTGACAAGCCATGAAAAGAAATACATGAGACTAAAAATATGAAGAGGTGCCCAAATTTGAATCTTAATTTGTAATTAAACTATATGAATGAAACACAATATCATTAACCAGACTCTCATAACTAAAAATGTTTAGCCTGTACTGGTGGTTGACAATGTGGTCAAATATATATTTGCCAGAATGAGGGAAGTAGGGAGTGTGATTGAAGTCATGGATGGCATTTTATCAATAAATATAAACATCAATAGTTTAAATACACATACTTATTGACTCAACAATTCCACTTCTAGGAACTCATATTTAGAAAATTTCATAAAGATTTTATTGCAGAATTACTTGTCAGAGGAAAACATGAAGATAATTGGATACATTAATTTTAATGTCTAGAGTGGTATACAAAGGTCTTGAATAGACATAGTAGTAAAATACACATGTATACACAAAGACATAATCACAAACACATACATGAAAATACACTTGTTTGTGCAATGATTTTTACTTGAATAAAGATAGAAATAGAGTAACTGAATCTGAAACAATTGGGAGAATCTGGATTGGGATGGGAAAGAAGTTTATCTTACCTATTCCATTTTGCATGGATTCTATTTTTCATATTTACTGTTTTCCATTATATTTTTTGTTTTCTACTTAAAGAGTAAAAGACTACATTAAAATGTCCTGTGTAACACAAATGAAATTGAATAAAGAGAATGGTCTATATAATATGAAATATTCTATCTGGTGCAATTAAAAAAAAAGATAAATCAAGACTCTAAGAATAAAACTAAAAATGGGAGAATAATAAAAAGTAAATATAAAAATTAAGTAAATTTTAGTGGAACTGTATAAAAATTAATTGATTAGTACATTGCATCCTATTTAGTGAGTTTCTATTGTAAATGCATTCTATGGTGTGGTGTTGAAACAAACGTTATAGAATTTACAGTCTAGCAGGGAAATAGTTACTAATAATGTTGAGGATGATGCTAGCTATAGATGTGTTATATATGGACTTTCTTATGTCAAGGTACATGCCTTCTTTTTCTAATTTGTTGAAAGATTTTTTTTTACAAAATGATGTTGAATTTCTATGTGATAATTAACAACTCAAGGAAAAATTAAGAAAATTTTTCCACATAAAAAGCATCAAAAAATAAAATATTTAAGTAAACTTAAAGAAACAAGTCTTGTAAACTGAAAATTACAAAAGGTTATGGAGAGATATTATGGAACAAACACAAATATGAAAAGACATTTATGATCTGGGACATTTAAAATTATTAAGCTGTTAATATTATCTCAAGTGATCTACAGATCAAAATAGCAAAATTGATTTTGCAGAAACAGTAAAACCCATGCTAAAATTCATATGTAATCTCAAGGACTCGAAATTGCCAAAACAATCTTGAAAATAAGAAAGCTGGGGGTCTCATAATTCTTGACTCTAAAACATACTATACAAAGCAATGGTAATCATGGCACCAGTATTATAATAAAGATGGACAGTGGACTAATGGAATAAAATAGAAAGTCTAGAAATAAACCTTTATATGTCTTTAGATAATTTTCAACAGGGGTGCCAAGAGTTTTTAGTGGGGAAAAGATATAACAAGTTACAAAAAGACAATCACAAAAAACCAATTATCATATGATTTCACTTACTTGAAGCACTTAAATCAGTCAGATTCATAATGGGACTCCATGAGCTTAAATGGAGAATTTTGTTTAATGACTGAAATTTCAGTTTGGGAAGTTGGAAAAGTTTAGGAGATGGATAGTGGTAATGTTTGTATAACAAGTATGTGTCACTTTAAAATGATTAAAACTGTAAATTTTGTAATGTATGTTTTACTAAGTCATGTCCATCTCTGCTGATCCCATGGGCTGCAGCAGGTCAGGCTTCCCTGTCCTTTTTTGATCTCCTGGAGTTTGCTCAAAGTCATGCTCATCGAGTTTGTGATCCTATCTAACCATCTTATCCTCTGTCGTCCCCTTCTCCCCCTGCTTTTCAATCTTTCCCAGAATCAGGGTATTTTCCAATGAGTTGGCTCTTTGTATTAGGTGGCCAAAATACTGGAGCTTCAGCTTCAGCATCAGTCCTTCCATGAATAGTCGGGGTTGATTTCCTTTAGGGTTGGCTGGTTTGATCTCTTTACTGCCCAAGGGACTCCCAAGAGGCTTCTCCAGCACCACATTTCAAAAGTATCAATACTTTGACACTCAATTTTCTTTATGTATATATGACCACAATTTTCAAAATAAATGTAAGAACAAAGGGACTTCCCTGGTGGTGCAGTGAATGGGAATCCGCCTGCCAGTGCAGGGGACATAGGTTCAATCCCTGGTCTGAGAAAATTCCACATGCTGCAGAGTGATTAAGCCCATGCTCCACAACCATTGAGCACAGGCTCTAGAGCCTGAGAGGCACAACTTGAAAGCTGCATGTCACAACTACCAAAGTCTGCATACTCCAGGGTCCTCTAGCCACAACTAATGAGCCCTGGTGCTGCAATTACTGAAGCCCAGGCACCCTAGAGACAGCAAGTCACAACTACAGAGCCCTCAGGCTGTAACTATCCAAGCCCGTGCACCTAGAGCCTGCGGTTCTCAGCAAGAGAAGCCACAGAAATGAGAAGCCCACGCACCACAACTAGAAAGCAGCCCCAACTCTCCACAACTATAGAAATCCCACGTGCATCAACGAAGACCAAGTGCAACCAATAACTAAATAAAACAGTGTATGTGTTAGTTGCTCAGTCATGTCCAACTCTTTGCAACCCCATGGACTGTAGCCCACCAGAATCCTCTGTCCATGGGACTTCCCAGGTAAGAATACTAGAGTGGGCTGTGTTCCATGTCAAAAAAAGAAAAAGAAAGAAAAAGAAAGAAGTCAGTTTCTTAAAAGGAAAAAAAAAAAAAAAACTAAGGTGACTTCACTAATTGGTTTATGATGGGAACATAAACTATAGTTAAATAACTCAAAGCATATGCAAATATCACTGGCTTTAGATAAACTTGAGTAACTTGTTTAAGAGGTAAATATGTCAATCCAATGGCAAAACCACTAAATTAAATTTTCTATTTTTTATTTTTATTTTATATTAGAGTACAGCTGATCAACAATATGTTAGTGTCAGGTGTAAGGCAAAGGGACTGAGTTATACATATATATGTATCTATCGTATCAAATTCTTTTTCCATTTAGATTATTACAAAATATTGAGAATAGTTCCCTGTGTTATAGAGTAGGCCCTTGTTGATTACCTATTTTAAATATACTAGTTTGTATTTTTTTTTTTTTAGTTTGTATTGTTAATATCCAAGTATTATGTAATCAAGTTGAGCAGCGTGCCAGGCTCCTCTGTCCGTAGAATTTTTAGGCAAGAATACTAGAGTGGTTGCCACTGTCTGCTCCAGGGAATCCTCCCAATCCAGGGAGCAAACCCAAATCTCTTGCATCTCTTGCATTGGCAGGTGGATTCCTTACCACTAGTGACACCTGGGGTTGTAATAATTCATAATAAAATAAACATGTTCGCATTTCAGAAAAAAAAAAAGTCTCTAGAACTGTATCCTAACATATTTTCTTTTTTTTTTTTTAACTTTCTGTAGATGTTTATTCTACTTCATGTAACAAAGCTATGAAGTTCCATGTTTAAAGGTACAGTGATATAATACTTTGCAATATAAAATACAATTTACAGAACTTTCTATCAAGTAAACCTAAAGAAACACATTTGATATTTTACATTTGGTTGTATTTAAATTAGAAAATTTTTGTTTTACACGTAAAAAAACAAAACAAAACAAAACAACAACAACAAAAAAAAACCCTTCACATCACATTAGATGTTGGAACTCATCACCACTTTAATGTAACTTAACCTACTGATAGGGTCTGTAACACCCACAAATTACCCAAACTGCCAAGTTCTCAATGTTCTCGCAGCTTAAACGTTTGTGCTAAAAAGGGAAGAATCTGTAGTGATGTACAATGGAATAGACTCCAAAGAACAAAGGAAATTCGCTGACTTTATATTTGCAAAATTAAGTTTATGAAAATATAAACAAATTATCGAAGTATATTTATATAGTCAAATAAATTAGCAAGTTTTCCTCTGCTTTCCACTTCAGAAATACTTGGAAACACACGACGAGAAGCAGCTTACTGTGCTTCACGGTGAAAAGCATTCTGATTTGCAGTTTTTGAGCTAATTGTGCTATTTTCACCCCAGGCTTTATACACATATTTTTCCACTTCAAGGACAAATGCTGAGATTTATCACCTGACAAGGACAGCAGTGTGGAGCTATTGCACTTTTCCTGGGACAAGAAAGAGCTGCTCAGGCGGTAAAGTCCAACCAAACTCTGTTCCTGATTATTCAAGTCAAAGAACGCCCCCCCCCCCACCCCCAACCCCACCTTTTAAATTACACTTAATTGATTTATTTACTTTCTTTAGACTGGTAAAATTTAAATCTTTTAAACTAAATGTTATTTAAAATTCAACAGTTTCTATTCAGATGTTGCTTTTAATCATGTTTTTGGGAAAGAAAAAGTGTAAGGCAATACGTAAAAACTGAGCAAAACTAAGAAATGTTTTGTTTCCTGGTTGAAATTTGTAATTCAAATTTCTTTGTGATGAGAGAAAGATGCATCTGTTAAGTTTGGCATTTCTCAACCATCCAACGTTAGCTGACAGCCATGCACAGAAACCCATGGCCACCAGGTCCAAATCCTGTGAAAACAGACTCTGGAAACAGACACACAGATGAGATGTCAGGAAACGTATGGCTCTAACAGCCACTAAACTCCCTCAGAATTTACAACAGTCAAGTTATTAGAAAAGATAACTTTATAATCTGAAAAAGCAATATGCTTTTGTAGGTATGTTCCCATTTCAGGACATTTAAATGGAAATGTTAAGAGTTCTTAGTTTTTTGTTTCTAAAAAAGCATCGGAATTGTAAAGGTGTGAAATTTTGTAAGAAACTATTATATGCAAAATTAGAGTAACATTTCAAGTCCATAAGGTTCTTTTTGCGCATGAGCTCCCAGTTCTTTGCAAGACCATCTGCTCAGCAGGGAATGTGGCTCCTGCAGGGCCCTAGGTCTGGGCAGTGGGTGCAGCAGCCCGAGGGGTCTCGGTCTTGGGGTCCCAGGGCCGCTCCGGGCTCCAGCTGTGGTCCCTCCGGCGCTCCCGCTCACGGGCCTTGTCACGGTCACGGTCCCTGCTACGGGACCTCTCCCGGTCTCGCCTGCGGTCGCGGTCCCGGCAAATGAATAAAAAAAATATTGATTGAAAGCACCAGAATGCAACTAAGGTATCGATAGAGGTTCACCAAGACTGAATTCAAGGTAGCCGTCTTCCTGAAAAGCTATTTGCCTTTATTATCTTTAGCTTGTAGAGCCTGATCAGAGAATAAGATCTGGAATTTGTCTTGTTTCCACTGAGCTGGTGCAGTGGATATTGAAGTTTATGGATAACACAGGAATTAAGAGGAGAGGATGGCAGATAAATGGAAGGATCAAAGTTGATTTGGGTCTTCTGTATACAATCACTCAAAAGGCATTTACCAATTCCTGAGTTGGACATGCCCAGAGTAAAAGGTTAAAAACAACAAAGTAAAACCGCTACTAAGAAAGAAAAGCGAATTATGACATTACCAGCTTGAATAAGTCATAGAATACTATCGTCAATGCTATGACACATAATAAAGAATCAGGCAATTCCAGCCATTATCTGAATATTCACACAGTGCTAAAAGTCACATCACAGGTGCATATCAAACTGGAATCAGAGAAAACTTCCCAAAGGAAACAATGCTTCAGCTTTTTTTTTTTTTATGAGAAAATTAAAAAAAAAAAAAAAAAGGAAGAAAATTCCATGAAAAGGAGCACCATTTATAAAGTCACAAATATGTAATACCTATGACTCTCTTAAGGTAATTTATATAATCAATGTGAGTAGACTAAACTATAAATAGAAGATCCCTGTCTTGAATTGTCTCAGACCTCAAGATACATCTTAGGAATTTAGGTGGATATTTCCCTTTTCCTGACCAATAAACACTACAGCAGTCTAATTTTGTGTCTTCAGCCCCCCTCCCACTTAATTTTCAAATTTATGTATGCAACATCTCTAGTTTTTAACATCCAGTTGATTGGTAATCTAGTATTTATAAAACTAGCTTTTAAATTTTTCACAAAAAACATAAGCAGTCCCTATCATGGTCAAAAAAAGAGTTCAAAATGCAGTAATTGGATGCAATCTCAAAAACGACAGAATGATCTCTGTTCATCTCCAAGGCAAATCATTCAATATCATGGTAATCCAAGTCTATGCCCCAACCAGTAACACTGAAGAAGCTGAAGTTGATGGTTCTATGAAGACCTACAAGACCTTTTAGAACTAACACCCAAAAAAGATGTCCTTTTCATTATAGGGACTGGAATGCAAAAGTAGGAAGTCAAGAAACACCTGGAGTAACAGGCAAATTTGGCCTAGGAATGCAGAATGAAGCAGGGCAAAGACTAATACAGTTTTGCCAAGAAAATGCACTGGTCATAGCAAACACCCTTTTCCTACAACACAAGAGGACTCTACACATGGACATCACCAGATGGTCAACACTGAAATCAGATTGATTATATTCTTTGCAGCCAAAGATGAAGAAGCTCATTACAGTCAACAAAAACAAGACCAGAAGCTGACCGTGGCTCAGATCATGAACTCCTTACTACCAAATTCAGACTTAAATTGAAGAAAGTAGGGAAAACCGCTAGACCATTCAGGTATGACCTAAATCAAATCCCTTATGATTATAAATGGAAGTGAGAAATAGATTTAAGGGCCTAGATCTGATAGATAGAGTGCCTGATGAACTATGGAATGAGGTTCGTGACATTGTACAGGAGACAGGGATCAAGACCATCCCCATGGAATGCAAAAAAGCAAAATGGCTGTCTGGGGAGGCCTTACAAATAGCCGTGAAAAGAAGAGAAGTGAAAAGCAAAGGAGAAAAGGAAAGATATAAGCATCTGAATACAGTGTTTCAGAGAATAGCAAGAAGAGATAAGAAAGTCTCCTTCAGCAATCAATGAAAAGAAATAGTGGAAAACAACAGAATGGGAAAGATTAGAGATCTCTTCAAGAAAATTAGAGATACCAAGGGAACATTTCATGCAAAGATGGGCTCGATAAAGGACAGAAATGGTATGGACTTTACAGAAGCAGAAGATATTAAGAAGAGGTGGCAAGAATACACAGAAGAATTGTACAAAAAAGATCTTCACGACCTGGATAATGATGGTGTGAACACTCATCTACAGCGAGACATCCTGGAATGTGAAGTCAAGTGGGCCTTAGAAAGTATCACTATGAACAAAGCTAGTGGAGGTGATGGAAATATAGTTGAGTTATTTCAAACCCTGAAAGATGATGCCGTGAAAGTGCTGCACTCAATATGTCAGGAAACTTGGAAAACTTAGCAGTGGACGCAGGACTGGAAAAGGTCAGTTTTCATTTCAATCCCAAAGAAAGGCAATGCCAAAGAATGCTCAAACTACCACACAATTGCACTAATCTCACATGCTAGTAAAGTAATGCTCAAAATTCTCCAAGCCAGCCTTCAGCAACACGTGAACCGTGAACATCCTGATGTTCAAGCTGGTTTTAGAAAAAGCAAAGGAACCAGAGATCAGATTGCCAACATCCACTGGATCATGGAAAAAGCAAGAGAATTTCAGAAAAAAATATCTATTTCTGTTTTATTGACTATGCCAAAGCCTTTGACTGTGTGGATCACAAGAAACTGTGGAAAATTCTGAAAGAGATGGGAATACCAGACCACCTGATCTGCCTCTTCAGAAATCTGGTTGCAAGTCAGGAAGCAACAGTTAGAACTGGACATGGAACAACAGACTGGTTCTAAATAGGAAAAGGAGTACGTCAAGGCTGTATATTGTCACCGTGCTTATTTAACTTATATGCAGAGTGCATCATGAGAAATGCTGGGCTGGAAGAAACACAAGCTGGAATCAAGATGGCCGTCAGAAATATCAATAACCTCAGATATGCAGATGACACCACCCTTATGGCAGAAAGTGAAGAGGAACTAAAAAGCCTCTTGATGAAAGTGAAAGAGGAGAGTGAAAAAGTTGGCTTAAAGCTCAACGTTCAGAAAACGAAGATCATGGCATCCAGTCCCATCACTCCATGGGAAATAGATGGGGAAACAGTGGAAACAGTGTCAGACTTTATCTTCTTGGGCTCCCAAATCACTGCAGATGGTGACTGCAGCCATGAAAATAAAAGACACTTACTCCTTGGAAGAAAAGTTATGACCAACCTAGATAGAATATTCAAAAGCAGAGACATTACTTTGCTGACTAAAGTCCGTCTAGTCAAGGCTATGGTTTTTCCAGTAGTCATGTATGGATCTGAGAGTTGGACTGTGAAGAAGGCTGAGCACCGAAGAATTGATGCCTTTGAAACTGTGGTGTTGGAGAAGACTCTTGAGATTCCCTTAGACTGCAAGGAGATCCAACCTGTCCATTCTGAAGGAGATCAGCCCTGGGATTTCTTTGGAAGGAATGGTGCTAAAGCTGAAACTCCAGTACTTTGGCCTACCTCATGGGAAGTGTTGACTCATTGGAAAATACTTTGATGTTGGGAGGGATTGTGGGCAGGAGGAGAAGGGGATGACCGAGGATGAAATGACTGGATGTCATCACTGACTCGATGAACGTGAGTCTGAGTGAACTCCGGAAGTTGGTAATGGACAGGATGGCCTGGCGTGCCACGATTCATGAGGTAGCAAAGAGTCGGACACTACTGAGAGACTGAACTGAACTGATACAATATTTAAAGAGGCATTCCCTATTTTTCTCATTAAATACTATCAGTTTCTGTGCTATTTTCCTGACAAAAAATTGCAGTCCTCTCCACTTGATACCCTCATAAAAGTTTATTAATTCCTGTTGACTCTACTTTCAAAATAACACTAATTTTTCATTCCCTTCTTAATTTCTTCCTGTTCTACTGCAGTACCCTCCTACCAAGTTTTTTTTTTGTGTGTTTATTCTCCAAAACTTGGTTCTCCTAAAGCAGCTCAAATTGTCTTTTTCAGTTTTATTCTTATGACATCACTCTATTGTTCAAAACTGCTACAGTATATTCCAATCATGCACTCCACTTATAGTCTGCTGCTGCTGCTAAGTCACTTCAGTCATTTCCGACTCTGTGTGACCCGATAGACGGCAGCCCATAAGGGTCCCCCATTCCTGGGATTCTCCAGGCAAGAACACTAGAGTGGGTTGCCATTTCCTTCTTCAATGCATGGAAGTGAAAACTGAAAGGGAAGTCACTCAGTCATGCCCAGCTCTTAGCGACCCCATGGACTGCAGCCTACCAGGCTCCTCCATCCATGGGATTTTTCAGGCAAGAGTACTGGAGTGGCGTGCCATTACCTTCTCCAACTTATAGTCTAATATATCATATTTAATATCAACAATAACAAGAAATGCAATTGCCATTTTATAATTGAGGAACCTAACACTCAGAACATATCATTCATTTCCCCAAAATCATACATTTCTAAATGATATATCTAGAATTGAATTTGTTTGTTTGACTTCAAAGTAATGTAATTTCTTACTTAAAGAAAGTCATACAACTGTGAGCCTGGTTCTCATTATTTTCTTTTAGTCTTGCCTTGCGGAGGTTTGTTCAGAATCTAAGGATGATTTGAAGTTATTCATAAACACTTGAAATTATTTTTCATCCAGTTTGATGACAGAGGCCAAATGCTGCCTTATTACTTGAGTTTATTTCATTTGGCAGTCTGTCCTTTTTCTCCACCAAGTCTTCTGATTATTCAGAAGTTCATTTTTATAAAAAAAATATAAATTATTTGAAAGGAGTTCCATGTCACACAGAAAAAAAAATATAATTTATCACATCAGGAAATGTATCAAAATGACCAGCAAATCTACCATATTCATAGAAACATAGATAGACATCAACTAGCCATTTTCTAGGGAAGTTTTTCACAAGTTATTTCCTACTAACATCAAAATGAAAAATAGCATTTGAATGTTTAGCTCTTCTCACACTCATGTTAACATGGACAGACTAATTGATTTCAGACTTCAAAAGATTTTGCTGTGATTTTTTTTGTCATGTTTTAAATGTAAGAAATGACCTCCTGAAAAATATATTACAGTTACTGAGTGAATAGCAGCTTCTGTTTGTTAAGGGTGAGATTAGGGAATATTTCACCACTTCCAGGTGACTTTATCATGGAGTCTTGGATTGTAATCTGTCCAAGACTGATTCTTGCTTTAATTAATAAACTGGAATTTTCCACAAAGTTTTTAAAGAACATCTATAGGCAAATATATTATTAGACCAAATTGCATTTTCAATATCATAGTGATGCAACATAATGATGGAAAAATAGCTTTAGAATCATTATGAGACTACTGCCAATCAAGAGTAAAGTCAACCCAATCTTTTTGTCCCAGTGAACTTATTTGTTATATATTTCCCACACCTGACATAGGAAGATTATCCATTTTTTAATTTACTACTCAATATTATCAGCTTGGCAATAAGTAGTTCATGATCTGAGCCACAGTCAGCTCCTGGTCTTGCTTTTGTTGACTGTACAGAGCAAAAAAATAATAAAAATAAAACTCTTAAATTTTAAATTTAAATTAAATTTTATTTTTAAAAATTCTTAAATAGAAGAAAGTAGGGAAAATCATAGGATCATTCAGGTATGAACTAAATTAAATCCCTTATGATTATACAGTGGAAGTGACAAATAGATTCAAAAGATTAGATAAACAGAATGCATGAAGAATTATAGACTGAGGTTGTGACATTGTATAGGAGTCAGTGATCAATATCACCCCTAAGAAAAAGAAATGGAAAAAAAGTCAAAATGGTTGTCTAAGGAGGCCTTACAAATAACTGAAAAAACAAGAGAAGCTAAAGGCAAAGGAGAAAAGAAAAGATATACCTATTTGAATGCAGAGTTCCAAAGGAGAGATAAGAAAGCCTTCCTCAGTGAGGAATGCAAAGAAATAGAGGAAAATAATAGAATCGGAAAGACTAGAGATCTCTTCAAGAAAATTAGAGATACCAAGGGAATATTTCATGCAAAGATGGACACAATAAAGGACAGAAATGTTATGGACCAAACAGAGGCAAATGATATTAAAAAGAGGTGGCAAGAATACACAGAAGAGCTATACACAAACTATCTTCATGACCCAGATAACCGTGATGGTGTGATCACTCACCTAGAGCCAGACATCCTGGAATGAGAAGTCAAGTAGGCCTTAGGAAGCATCGCTATGAACAAAGCTAGAGGTGATGGAATTCTGTGTGAGCTATTTCAAGTCTAAAAAGATGACTCTGTTAAAGTGCTTCACTCATATGCCAGCTATTTGGACAACTCAGCAGTCGCCACAGGACTGGAAAATGTCCATTTTAATTCCAACCCCAAAGAAAGGCAATGCCAAAGAATGTTCAAACTGTCACTCAATTGCACTAATCTCACAACCTAGCAAAGTCATGCTCAAAATTCTTCAGGCCAGGCTTCAACAGTATGTGAACTGAGAACTTCCAGATGTTCAAACTAGATTTAAGAAAGGAAGAGGAAAAAGAGATCAAATTGCCAACATGTGTTGAATCATCAAAAAAGCAAGAGAGTTCCAGAAAAAAACATCTACTTCTGCTTTATGGACCATGCCAAAGCTTTTGACTGTGTGGATCACAACAAACTATGGAAAATTCTTAACAGATGGGAATACCAGACCACCTTATGGGTCTCCTGAGAAATCTGTATGCAGGTCAAGAAGCAACAGTTGGAATTGGACATGTAACAATGGACTGGGTCAAACTGCAAAATGAGTGAGTCAAGGCTGTATATTGTCACCTTGCTTATTTAACTTAAATGCAGAGTACATCATGCGAAATGCTGGGCTGGATGAAACAGAAGCTGGAATTACGATTGCTGGGAGAAATATCAATAACGTCAGATATGCAAATGACACCACCCTTATGGTAGAAAGGGAAGAGGAACTAAAAAGCCTCTGGATGAAAGAGAAAGAGGAAATTGAAAAAGTTGGCTTAAAGCTCAACATTCAGAATACTAAGATCATGGCAGCTGGTCCTATCACTTCATGGGAAATAGATGGGGAAACAGTGGAAACAGTGTCAAACTTTATTTTTGGGGCTCCAAAATCACTGCAGATGGTGATTGCAGCCATGAAATTAAAAGACACTTGCTGCTTGGAAGAAAAACTATGACAAACCTAGACAACATATTTAAAAGCAAAGACATAACTTTGCAGACAAAGGTCCATCTAGTTAAAGCTATGGTTTTTCCAGTGGTCATGTATAGATGTGAGAGTTGGACTATGAAGAAAGCTGAGTGCAGAATAATTGATGCTTTTGAACTGCAGTGTTGGAAAAGACTCTTGAGAGTCTCTTGGACTGCATGGAGACCCAACCAGTTCATCCTAAAGGAAATGAGTCCTGAATATTCATTGGAAAGACTGATACTGAAGCTCCAATACTTCAGCCACCTGATATGAAGAACTGACTCTTTTGAAATGGCCCTGATGCTGGGAAATATTGAAGGCAGGAGGACAAGGGGACAACAGAGGATGCGATGGTTCAATGGCATTACTAACTTGATGGACATGAATTTGAGTGAGTTTCGGGATATGGTGATGGGCAAGGAAGGCTGGATTGCTACAGTCCATGGAATGGCAATGAGTTGGACATGACTGAATGACTGAACTGAACTTATTCTCAGCTTAAAATTTTGTTAGAGATATAAAATTATATCAGAAAACACAACTGAATGTGTTAACATTTTAGAGATAACAGTTAATTATTTATCCAATTATTAATTTTTAAAAGGCTAGGACACCTGTGTTATGCCAGGAATTGTACGTTGAGTGACAGCCCAGCAATTTCTAAAATTGTTTGGAAAGTCATGCAAAATTTTTCTCCTGCATGGATGTTGTTTATTTATGATTTAGACAATAAAGAAAGAGACAGTTTAATAAAGTAGTTTTATTGTTTTCATTATGTATAAGTTAAGATATAAGATAGTGTGACGGGAAATAAGAGGGAAATTCTACTATATATAATGTAACCAGAGATGATTTTTCTTAAAAGGATATGTTTAAGATGAGATTGAAAGAATAGAAAATGAATACCATCAGAATCACTGTTACAGAAATGATACCAATGGACAAAGCAGAATAGATTCAGAGACTCAGAGAACAAACTTATGGTTGTCAGCAGAGAACAATGTGGGAGAGATAGTTAGGAAGACTGAGATCTATGTGTTCAAACCACTTCATTTAAAGTGGATAACCAACAAGTTCCCACTGTACAGTACGGGAAGCTCTGTTCGGTGTTATATGGCAGCCTGAATGGGAAGGGAGTTTGGGGAGAGTGGATACGTGTATCTGTGACTGGGTCCTTTTGCTGTCCACCTGAAATTATCACAACATTGTTAATGACTGTGCCTTCATTTTCAGTCACTTCCATTACGTCCAGTTCTTCGAGAATCATGGACTATAGTCCACCAGGCTCCTCTGTCCAGGGCATTATCCAGGCAAGAATACCAGAGTGGGTGCCATGTCTTCAAGGAGTCTTCCCAACCTAGGAATTGAACCCTTGTCTCTTGAGTCTCTTGAATTGCAGGTGGATTCTTTACTACTGAGCCACTGGTGACACTCATTAATTGGATATACTCCAATATAAAATAAAAAGTTTTTAAATAAAGAAGCACAATTACAGAAAGTAAAATTAAATTTAAAAAGTGAGATAATAAAATCATCTCACTTTCAGAGTTGACAGGAGTTATACTTAGAAAAAAAATTTCACAAGAATTTTTATGGCAATACTGTGTTAAGAAAGGCTTGTGAGAGTGTGCCCTCTTTGTCCATATTTTAATGGGGAAGTTTTCAATCTTTCAAAATGTATGGCTAAAACCACTACAATATTGTAAAATAATTAGCCTCCAATTAAAATAAATAAATTAAAAAAATTAAAAAAACAAAGTTGAGTATGTTGTTAGCTGTGATCTGTAATTATATGGAATTTATTATGTGAATATATTGACATAATATATATAATATAATCATATATATATAATATAGACATAATATATTCTTACTACATCTTCCTTCTATCTTCAAGTTATTGAGATTTTTATGAAATGGAGTTGAATTTCTATACCATCATGAACAACCCAGGAGAAATAAAGAAAATAATTCCACCTACAACCACATCATAAAGAATAAAATAGTTAAGAAAAAACATAACCAAAGAGACAAAAATCTTGTAAACTGAAAACTACAAAATTTACTTAGAGATGTTATGGAACACACACATATATGGAAAGACATTTATGAACTGGGTTATTTAATAGTATTAAAATGTTAATATGACCATAAGTGACCTACAGGTTCAGTGCAGTAGTTATCAAAACCAAAAACAAAAAAAAAAAAATGTTTTTGGGAGAAATAGAAAAATTCATATGGAATCTCGAGGACTCCAAAATTTTGCCAAGACAAACTTGAAAAGGAGAAAGTGGTTGGTCTAATACTTCCTGATTCTACAACATTACACAAAACAATGGTTGTCACAGCAACAGTTTTTGGAATAAAGACAGACAAAAAATTAATGTAATTAAGAGAGTCTAGAAATAAACCTTTTATATGTGTTTAGATAATTTTCAAGAAGGGTGCCAACAGCATTTAATGGGGAAAGGATATTACACTGAGTGTAAAAAAGCAATCAAAAAAAAATTGATTCCACTTTACATGAGGCACTTAAAGTAGTCAATTCAGACAGAAAGTAGAATGGTGATTGCCTGGGGCTCACTGAGTGGAAATAGGAAATTTTATTTAATGGCTGTGGAATTTCAGTTTGGGAAGCTGGAAATGTTCTGCAGATAGACAGTGGTATTTTTTGCATAACAGGGTGAATTAATGTCATTTTAAATTAAAAATTTTGTAGGAAAAGGATAAGGTCCACAGACCTTATTTTGCTAACTACTCTCTTAAATAGTCCAACTTTTCATAGAAAATCAAAATTAAGAAAAAAAGTCTTTATATTTACCCACATATTTGCCATTACCAATGTATGCTTTGTGAGCTAAGAGTAATTTTTACATATTTAACAATAATAAGACATAAGTAAAAACTAATACCTATTATGTGCAACAGATCTCACATGACCAGCAATGTTTAAAACATTTGCTGTCCACCCCCAGTAAAATATCACCTGTTTAGCATTGTGACATTTATACCATTTGGAAAAGCAAATGTATGAAAATAATAGGACAAAGTCCAACAGCGGGAAGAGGAAATAATGTCACAATATTTTTCTACTATCCTCTTAAGTAATACAATTGTGAAAAGTTAATTATATGTCAGTAATAGCTAATGATAAAGTAATCATTTAAAGAGATGAACAGTTAATAAGTCAATAAAGATACAATGGACTGAAAAAAATAACCCCTAATTCCAGAAGACAGGAGTGAAGAGGAAAAAGGAAACAAAGATCAGATAGGACAAATAAAAATGATAAGTAAGGTGGTAGAACTAAACCTTAAAATATTAATAAATCACATTAAATATATAAATGGTCATGATATCCTATTAAATGTCAGATAAGTCATTTGCATAAAAAGCAAGATGCAAATATACATGGTATACAGTAAGCTCCTTTCAAGCATAGAGACATAAATGGATCAAAGTCAAATAATGAGAAAAATATGTAGTATTATGCTAATATAAAGAAAGTTACAGTGGCTATAATAATATGAGATGAAATAAATTTGAAGCAAAGAATAATGCCATCAATAACGTGGGTTATTTCTAATTATAAAGAAATATAATAATAGCCCTAAATATTTATATTCCTATTACCAAAGAATATAGATATTTTTATTTTAATTAATGGAATTGAAAGGAGAAACGGGCAGATTCTCAACTACAGTGAAAAATTTTATACTTATAAACAAAAGTAAATAAATAAGGATTGAGAAGTCTTGAACAACAATATAAACAAATTTTATCTAATAAATAGTTTTAGAACCTTTTACTCAGTAATAGCAAAATATTCATTCCTCTTAATTGCACATAGAACTTTTACCAGGATAGACTGTATCATGATTATATGCATATCTCAGCAAATCAAAAAGCATTCAGATCTTGCAAAGTATACTGTATAACAAACATGAAATTAAAATAGAAAACTATAAGGGAAGGAATCTGGAAAATTTCCAAACAAAATTGTTGGGGGCCAGTGTGAGGAACTCCGCCCATGGCAAAGGTCATGAGGAAGGAGGCTTGGCATACGCAAAGGCATGATCAAGCCTCAGGAAACCCCCTGTTCCCGAGCATCTACCCCAAAACCAGAGTCTGTTTTATGCTCTCGCCTACACCTCTGACTTTATGGGGGGCTCTTCCCCATAACCGTTTCTCTCGGAGAAGGAGTAAACGTGCAGCTCCAAGGCAATTAAAATTCTTGGGCGTGACAAGAGTGTTTCGGCTTAAGGACTTCTCTGAAGGTTATCTAGTCCGCCTGTATAGGTTCGTCTGGCCACATGTGATTGTTTACAGCCTCCCAATCTGAGAGGCACAAGATGTTTTAGACTTACAAAAGGCAAATTCTTTTGGGGAGTTAGAAATTATCAGTATAGTGGGTTGGTTAGGAATTATATCTGTGAAGGGTTTTTCATTTGTTGTGTCAATGATTGCTGCTAATTCCCTGCTCTGGGTGGGACAAGGATGTCTCAGGTCAAATCTCTCTGCTGACAGACTAGCTTGTGTGACAGGATTATCCATACTCCTGCCACTAAACAGCACAGAGAGTTTTGGAGTATTTTGAGAGTCTTAATTAGCATAGGGCTTTTTCTTCTTCTTGAGTCAATAATTGCCACCAGGCCTCCATATCCTTAGGCACCTGGGAATATATTCAATGTATTTGGAATATAGAAACGAAATATAGTAGTTTTTAAGGTTAGCAATACTAGACGTTTTGAGTTAATGAATTTTCTCTTTTGTAATAGATCACTGTGCTTTGTTATAAATCACTGTGTCTTTGTTATGTAAAAATGTAACTTTATCGCTATCTTAAGACTAAATAGATCTTAAGCGGAGCATTGGTGAAAGGATTTTCATTTGTCAGGCTGATGTTTGCTGCTAAATCTCCATATTCCCTGCCATTATAATGAATATAACTAACATATAGGAGAAATAGGTATTAACCTTTAAGATTAATCCTGTTAACCTTGGGTTAAATAAATTCCTTTCTTGATTGTAACTCACTACACCCTCACCCTATAGGAATGCAACTTTATCTGGAGGGTGGTGCCTAGTTTAAGAAAAAACACCCTTGGAAGAAATGAGGTTTTTGGTTATCAGAAAGAAAGGATCATAGAATGTCAGCAGGTCTCACTCATGGCCAGAAGATGATGTAATATCCCTAAGACCCCCGCGTGACTCTGTAGTCATCCCTATGTGTAACAAAAGGTATATAAGCAAACCCCAAAATAAAGAAATCGGATCAGTTTCCGGAAAGACTGATTCCACCATGTCGCTTCTTTCTTGCTCCCGTTTCTCTGGCTGAAATTCAGCCTCTTTTCTCCACTAATTCTCCTACTACACTATCCGTTTCTAATCTCTCTCTATATCTGTAATTAAATATGTATTTTTCCAAAGACGCCGACACCGTCCCCCTGCCTTTGAATCACCCTGGATCCACTGGGGCTGGACCCCGGCACAAAGTAAACCAACATCTGTAAAAAAAAAATTAATTAATTGAAAATTTAGTTACATATATTGACCACAAATTTAAAAATAAATTTAAGAACTAAAGTAGTAGGAGCTTTCCTGGTGGCTCAGTGGTAAATAATCTGCCTTCAATGCAGGAGACTCAGGAAACATGAGTTCAATTTCTGGGTTGGGAAAATCCCCTGGAGGAGGGCATGACAACCCCCTCCAGTATTCTTCTCTGGAGAATCCCATGGACAGAAAAGTCTGGTGGGCAACTGTCCACAGGGCGGCAAAGAGTCAGACTAGACTGAAGAGACTTGGCATGAACACACACCACTTTTGAAGAGCTTGGAGAAAATACCTGAGAGTCTGGAGAAAAGTAGAGTACTCTGCATGCCCCCTACACACAATACCACCTAAGGAATTGTTTGTTCTTCCTACCCCCTGCTGTAGCAGGAACCCCAATAAAGTCTTGCCTGAATTTCTTGTCTGGTCTCTAATCAATTTCTATTGTTTAAAGAGGTCAAGCATGGAAGGCAATGGCACCCCATTCCAGTACTCTTGCCTGGAAATTCCCATGGATGGAGGAGCCTAGTGGGCTGCAGTCCATAGAGTCACTAAGAGTTGGACACGACTCAGTGACTTCACTTTCAGTTTTCACTTTCATGCATTGGAGAAGGAAATGGCAACCCACTCCAGTGTTCTTGCCTTGAGAATCTCAGGGACAGTGGAGCCTGGTGGGCTGCCATCTATGGGGTCGCACAGAGTTGGACATGACTGAAGCGACTTAGCAGCAGCAGCAGCAGCAGCAGCAAAGAGGTAAGAACCCTGTGTGGAAACAAGGACACCAACACAGAACCCTCTGGGACCTGAAACCACTCAAACAACACAAGTTCTGGGGCCCCTGGCCCCACAGCCCAGGACCCTGGGACTTGGCTCCACCACCAGCGGGCTAGCCCTAGACCCATCAATATTTCCTGGTCTCACCCACCAGTGGGCAAGCATCAGCCCCAGGACCCACTGGGCCAAAGCCCCACCTATCAGACCGTGGCCCTGATGCCAGCCCAGTCAAACCTAGCCCACTCACCAGCAGGCCAGCACCACCCAGGACACCCTGGCCTGACCATTCTACCAACCAGCAAAATGACACCAGCTCCAGAACACCTTGTTTGAGGACTAGGCATAAAGATATAAATTATGTGTATGATATTAAAAAGTGTTGTTTCTTTATTAGACAATTATTTCATAAAAATCAGCATAGAAAGGATCAACAATTGAATGAATAGATAAAAGAGATTAACAGACAATTCTAGGGAAAAAATATACAATTATATCAAACAAGTGAAAAGATGTCCAAACACAATTATATCAAAAGGATTTGTGGTAAATTATAAAACCAAATTTAAAATAAATTTAATCTGATTATCATATGCCGTCAGTATTTACCAGGACTGACTTTCAGAATGTGGACAAAAATATTCTCACATACTGTGGACAGGAGTGTAGTTGTTTTTACAACTTCAAAGATGGCAATAGCTATGACCATCGATATTTTAAATGCATGTATTACCTGAGCATTGATTCAAACACAACACATATATCAACAATTTCACTTCTAGGAGCTCATAATTGCAAACATTCATAAATATACATTTATTGCAAAATTACTTTTCATATAAAAAGTTTAGGAACAACATGAAAAAGAATGGAAGCATTAACTTCAGCATGTCTCTACAAAGGAGTATGATGTAGTATGAGAAAAATTAAGGATTGGCTCTAAATGAACTGCTAGGAAACTACTTCATAGATGTTACTAAAAAGGCAACAGGTAACTGTGTGTTCCCTACACATAAAAAAAATACATATATTTAAATACAATTTTTTAACATAGATTATTACCAGATGGATATCAAGAAATAGAGTGCTCCTGCAGAAGTGGACTAGAAAATATACTGAGAGATAAATAGGAAATGTGTTCTACATTTTTCCCATTTTGTATGATTTGCATTTTTAGTATTTATTATTATCTATTTCACTTCAATTGCTTAAAAAATTTAGGGTTATATGAAAAGTTTTGTGTATAATGAAACTAAAATTTTATAAAGAACACAGCATATAGCATTAAATATTTTAAATAACATAATAAACAGAATAAGGTAAAAGACACAAATCTAACTAAAAATGAATAATGTCTGGAAAAACTAAAAAAAGAAAAAAATGCATAAATTGATTAAAAATCAGTGTAACTATATAAAATTTTCTTCACTAATCTGTTACATGATATTGGCTCCTTCAATATAAGCCTTACATCTTTCTAAGTAGTGATAGCAAAATATTACAAACCTTACATTCTACCATGGAAAACAACTACCCATGTTATTAACAGCACAGTTGCATAGTTGTATTATAATTTTTTATATTATAATTATAAATAAAGAAAAATAAATCAGCATTGGAAGGAGAAAGCTACTGAATTCCACAGAAGTGGTCTCTGATGTCAAATGACCCCCTTCATGGTGGATGATGTATTTTTTTTTTTTTACCATAAAATACCATGTTCCTTCTCCAAAGCTTATTCATGGCATTTGTCATCTCTGAGTTTCACAGAGTGTAGATTAATCATGGATTCAGCATGGGGGTTATGACTGTATAAAATACACTTAAAGATTTGTCAGTAGGGAAGGTCTTAGCAGGTCTCCCATACATGAAAAATGCAGGGACAGAGAAGCAGACAACCACAGTGATGTGGCAACCACAGGTCTGGAGGGCTTTCCACCTCCCTTCCTGACTCAGGTTCTTCAGAGAGTGCAGGATGATTCCATAGGAGACTAGTAAGAGCAGAAACATGATAGAGCAGATCAGTCCTCCATTGGCCACAACTAAGATGCCAATGACATAGGTGTCAGTACAGACGAGTTTCAATAAGGTGTACATGTCACACATAAAGTGATCAATGACATTGGGGTTACAGAAAGGGAGCCTATAAATAGTGCCAAGTTGAATAATGGAGTGCAGAAAACCTCCAACCCAGGACACCACCAGCAGCACAACACACACCCTCTGCCTCATGATCACCAAATAATGTAAGGGCTTGGAGATGGCCACATAGTGGTCATAGGCCATCACCAGCAAAAGGAAGACGTCTGATCCACCAAAAAAAATGCTGTGAAAAGAGCTGAGTCATACAGGATTGGAAGAATATGGTACGTTCCCCAATGAACAAGCTTGAAATCAGTTTGAGAGAAATAGATGAGGAATAAATGACATCCATAAACGGTAAGCTGGCAAGAAAAAGGTACGTCGGTGAATTCAGGGTCTTACTAAACGTTTCAGTCTCCACAATAAGCATGTTGTCCAACACAGTCAAAATGTACAAGAACAAGAACATAACAAAAAGGACTTTCTGCTCCTTTGGATTCTGTGTGAGGCTCAGGAGGACTAAGTGAGTCACATTGCTTCTTGGTTCCATTTCCTTGGTTCCATCTATTGTTTATAGGTGCTGACTTCAGTTATGAGCAACAGTTTACCTATAAATCAAATCAAAAAGTTAAAAACACCTTTACATGATAATAAGCTTAATGTATTTTATTCATTCAGTGTGTTAAAACTTACATTAGGATTACAAAATCAGATAAGAATGTTTCACTATTCTCAGTGATTAGATGTATAATGAGGGGTCAGACCATACCAACCAATTTTATAAGTGCCACTATAAACATATTCATATGGATAATGGTTCACATTTCCAGAATATCTAAATCAACTCAGGATCTGGGAAGGTCTCTCAAAGAAAACAATACTTCAGCTGAATTTTCTAGGAAAAGTGAGACAATAAGAGTAGATAAATAGGGAATTCCTTGAAAAGATGAACCAGGTATAAAATCATAAAAGTGAAATATTTAAGTAAAGAATCACTGAAGGTAACTTACACATTCAAAGTCGGAAGAACATATTTAGGAATAAATATGTGTAGAACTGGACATGGAACAACAGACTGGTTCCAAAAAGAAAGAGTACATCAAGGCTGTATATTGTCACCCTGCTTATTTAACTTATATACAGAGTATATCACAAGAAACGCTGGGCTGGAAGAAGCACAAGCTGGAATCAAGATTGCCGGGAGAAATATCAATAACCTCAGATATACAGATGACACCACCCTTATGGCAGAAAGTGAAGAGGAACTAAAGAGCCTCTTGATGAAAGTGAATGAGGAGAGGGAAAAAGTTGGCTTAAAGATCACCTTTCAGAAAATGAAGATCATGGCATCTGGTCCCATCACTTCATGGCAAATAGATGGGGAAACAGTGGAAACAGTGTCAGACTTTATTTTTTGGGGGCTCCAAAATCACTGCAGATGGTGATTGCAGCCATGAACTTAAACGACGCTTACTCCTTGGAAGGGAAGTTATGACCAACCTAGATAGCATATTAAAAAACAGAGACATTACTTTGCCATCAAAGGTCGGTCTAGTCAAGGCTATGGTGTTTCCAGTGGTCATGTATGGATGCAAAAGTTGGACTGTGAAGAAAGCTGAATGCTGAAGAATTGATGCTTTTGAAGTATGGTGTTGGAGAAGACTCTTGAGAGTCCCTTGGACTGCAAGGATGTCCAACCAATCCATTTTAAAGGAGATCAGTCCTGGGTGTTCATTAGAAGGACTGACGCTAAAGCTGAATCTCCAATACTTCGGCCACCTCATGCAAAGAGTTGACTCATTGGAAAAGACCCTGATGCTGGGAGGGATAGGGGGTGGGGGGAGAAGGGGACTACAGAGAATGACATGGCTGGATGGCATCAAGTGAACTCCATTAGTTGATGATGGACAGGGAGGCCTGGCGTGCTGCAATTCATGGGGTCACAAAGAGTCTTACACGACTGAATAACTGAACTGAACTGAACTGAACTGAACTGATGTGTATGCAACTATCTAATTGACATATCCAAACAGATATCAATTTAATATTTATTAAAATAAAATTTAATATTTATTAAATTTATTGAATAAATATATTTTCAATATTCCACAATTAACCTATTCCTTCCTAAATGTTCTTCATCTCATTATGTGGTACAGAATAGTTTAATAAAAGGACATATTAGCATTGTAAAAATATCTATCATCTTCATGCCAAATTATATGTTAGATGCTATCTCTGTGCTTGGACTTCTCAGATGGCTCAGTGGTAAAGAATCTTCCTCTAAGCAGGAGACAGGGGTTTAACTCCTGGGTTGGGAAGATCCACTGGAGAAGGAGAAGGTCACCCACCACAATATTCTTGCCTGGGAAATCTGATACACAGAGGAGTCTGATGGACTACAGTCCATGGGGTGGCAAAGCTTTGGATATGACTTAGGGATAAACAAATCTCCATGCTTACATTGATGTGTATATCTCCATATGTATATGTATAAGCTTTGGATATGACTTAGGGATAAACAAATCTCCATGCTTACACTGATGTATATATCCATATGTATATGTATAAGTGTATGTATTCTGTGCACTTATAAAACCACATTTATTGTATAAAATTTAGTCTTCACAGTAAAAAATACTGGTAACTTCATTTTTTAAAAGAGACAGGCTATTGTAAAGTAATTAACCTCCAATTAAAATAAATAAATTTATATTTAAAAATAAAATAAAATATTTTGTTACTTTAATTAAAAAAATAAACAGGCTTATTATATTTAATTTTCTCAAAATCTTACATTTTTTATTGAGAGAAATTGAATTTTAACTAGTTCACTTCAAAAATCTTGTGATTCCAGAAAAAAGTTTTCAACTTCTCAATTCTTATAAATCCAGTTTGCAATTTCCTACATAGTAAATTAATTTATACAATTGAAAAATCTGGCATCTACTATTAACTGTTATAAATTTACCTTTCAGATTCCTGTTCACAATCAGCAAGGAGCCTTTTCAACTATCTCATAAAGACGTAGAAATGTCTTCAATCCAGTGTGACCACCAAGGACAAAAATCGGCATTATTCCTAAAAATATATTTGATTTCACATGACTATGTCAGCCCATTTTCTTCACAGAATCTTCTAAATATTTCAGAAAATTGTTGTTACTCACGTTGTAGAAATATTTTAAAAGAATTCCCCCCAAATTCTATATTACAAACAGGAATAATACTTTTCCAAGTTTAAGGTAATTAAAACAGCAGACAAATCTATGTCATTAAGTTAACAACTTTTTTGAAAAGGAAATTGCTCTAGTAACTAAACAGTTTTCCTGTAACTTCAATAAAGAAAATATACTACACAGCTTTTTCCCCTACCTTTTTCTATTGTGTTAGTATAGCAAAATAAATGTACTGATATTTTAAGAGCTCATTATTGAAATAGTTATTGCAACTCCTAAAAATGGTATAATAGTTTTAAAGAGGATAGCATCATCTCCCTGACAGAGGCAAAGATTATGGGATCTTATACTTTCTAATCAGATAAACTAAGTCATGAATTTGGAGTGTGTCCAAGACTGACTCTTGCTTAATTATACTCCCTGTGATGTTCCACCAAATCTTAACAGATCATTTCTGTGTAAAGATACTGTTAGACCAATGAAATAATTGGGGTCAGGAAGATGTAACAAGGAGAAAAACATAGCTTCAGAACCATTATGGAACTTTTGCCATTAAAGAATCATAAAATATTAGCCCTGTCATTTTGCTGCAAGATAAATGAATTTATCACTTATTTCCCCAGTTATCCATAGGAAGATTTTCTTTCTTTTTATCTAATACTTAATGTTTTCTGCCTGTAAGTGTGGGGTTGGAGATGATAAAATTGTATCTCCAGTTTAGTAGCAATAACTTTATTTATCCAATCTACTTTTTAATATATTGAATAAATTTATCCAATAAATGTATTAGTTGCAATAAAGTTATTAATGAACTAATAAATACTTTGAATCTGCCTGCAATGCAAAAGACCTGGGTTCGATCCCTGGGTCAGGAAGACTCCCTAGAGAAGAGACTGGCTACTCACTCTAGTATTATTGCCTGGAGAATTCAATGGACAGATAAGTCTGGTGGGTTCCAGTCCACAGGACTCAAAAAGACATGACTGAGTGACTAAGCATTCAGTTACATGCAAAGTAAGACAAGCAAGTTTTTAGTTAAGGCAAGGATCCACCTCATAAATAAATACTTTATTTATTAGTTATTATTAATTAATAACAAATAAATAATTAGTTATTAATAAACAAATAAAGTTATTAGTTGCAATAACTCTATTTATCCAATCCATTTTTATCGAGGGCCTACTTTGTGGCAGGCTCTATACTGTGAGCCAGAGAATAAAGCATCAGTAAAGGGAAAAAAAATAGGATAAAAGTGCTGCTGCATTCACCTTGTATATAATACAGCCAGTCATTTAAAAATTGAACAACTTCCCAGGTGGTGCTAGTGGTAAAATTCCCACCTACCAATGAAGGATTCTTGAGACCTGCCTGGATTCAATCCCCAGGTAAGGAAGATCCCCTGGAGAAGGAAATGGCAACCAACTCCAGTAATCTTGCCTGGAGAATCCGATGGCTAGAGGAGCCTGACGGGCTACATTTAGAGGGTCACAAACAGTCGGACACGACTGAAGTGACTTTGCACACACACAATAAGGTAATAATAATCTGTGATCCACGCTAATAAAAAAATAAGCACAGGGAACTGTGATGGAAAATAAGAGGGAGAGTATACAGTGAACAATAATAAAAGGTCTTTATAAAGAGTAACAATATTCTAGCTGAGATACAACAGATGAAAAGCAACTACAATGAGAACAGTGTTACATGTCCTAAGCTCCAATGTTGGAAATAACTTAGAGAGTTGAAGATGCTGAAATATCATCGTGCCTGAAGTGAAGTAGGAAAAGGAGAGGGCTTAAAAAACTGAGGTTGAAGAGGTAGACAAGACAAGAACCCTGAAGAGCAGCACAGATCTTGGTTAGGAATTTGGATTTTGCTTATGTTTCTTTAAAATTACAGTGTGCTTCTCTAGTGGCTCAGACAGAAAAGAATCTGCCTGCAATGCAAAAGACCTGGGTTTGATCCCTGGGTCAGGAAGACTCCCTAGAGAAGAGACTGGCTACTCACTCTAGTATTATTGCCTGGAGAATTCATTGGACAGATAAGTCTGGTGGGTTCCAGTCCACAGGACTCAAAAAGACATGACTGAGTGACTAAGCATTCACTTACATGCAAAGTAAGACAAGCAAGTTTTTAGTTAAGGAAAGGATCCACCTCATAAATATCTGAAAAATTAAGGTGGCAAAGCCTTTTGAGAAGTGCTACCAAATCCTATGCTACAGTACGATAATGCCAGGATATAAATATAAAGAACTATTCTATCCATCTGTGCTTCTGAAGTGAAAATGAAAGTGTTAGTCATTAAGTGGTGTCTGACTCTTTGTAACCCCATGGACTGGAGCCCACCAGGCTTCTCTGTCCATGGGATTCTCCAGGCAAGAATACTGGAGTAGGTGGCCATTGCCTTCTCCAGGGGATATTGCCCACCTATGGATCAAACCTGCTTCTCTTATATCTCTTGCATTGGCAGGTGGGTTCTTTACCACTAGTGCCACCTGGGAAGCCCAAACACAGTTACTAAAATGGACATGAGTTTGAGCAAGCTCCAGGAAATGGTAAAGGACAAGGAAGCCTCCCATGCTGCAGTCCCTGGGGGTTGCAAAGAGTCAGACTCAAGTGAGCGACTGAACAACAACAACAAAGCAGGAATTCAGTAGGAGAAAAACAATAACAACAACAACAACAGGCATTTTATGAATAACTCTATAGACGTCAATTTTTTTTTTTTACTCTAGATTACTGTGGTCTTCTGTTTCTGCTTTTCTTTCTGCCTTTAAGGCAAAGACATAAACTCTTGAATTTTTCTAGGAATGAGCAACTGTCTATGAGATAATGAAACCCATGTTATGAGACTACATCTTCAACTGTAGTGAACACTGGGAGTGTGTGATTACCCAAAATTCTTTTCAGTGAAACATGCATAAGTTGTTAGTTTCGAAAGTGTAAACCCAGTTTCTCTACCTAAAATCCGAAGAGCTACATTCCCCTGTCCTCCTGCAAACTGGATGAAAATATTTGATTAGAATCTGACAAACAGGAGCATTTTTGCAAGACTTTGGGTGAATATTTGTTACCTGAGACTAAGCAATTCTGAGAGTCATATTGATTCTGGGGTCAAGAAAGTGGTGGCACCTTTGCAGTTTAGCCAGTAATAGCATGTTGGCATCAATAAGATGGCATCTCCCTATGCATCCCTGTCCTGTCCAGGTGTGCTTCTGAGAGTTATTAATTTTAACTCAGATTAGAATCTATGGTCCAAGTCCTTCCAGAGATCTTTAAGCCATTTATTTGCATATACTAAAAGTATATTTTTACAAGTACAAGTATACTTGTTTTGTTTTAGCTGTTAAGTCATGTCCAACTCTTTTGCAACCCCATGGACTGTAACACACCGGCCTCCTCTGTCCATGAGATTTTCCAGGCAAGAACACTGGAGTGGGTTTCCATTTCCTTCTTCTCAGGGGATTTTCCAGACTCAGGGATCTGCACTGGCAGGCAGATTCTTTACCACTGAGCCACTTGTGTTAATCACTCAGTCATGTCCAACTCTTTGCAACCCCATGGACTGTAGCCTGCCAAGCTCCTCTGTCCATGGGATTCTCCAGGCAAGAATACTGCAGTGAGTTGTCATTTCCTTCTCCAGGGGAACTTCCCAAAGATTGAGTCCAGGTCTCCACATTTCAGGCAGATTCTTTACCATCTGAGCCACCAGGAAAGCACTGAACCACCTAGGAAGCCTATATATATATACCTATATATATATGCTGGTGCTGGAGAAGACTCTTGAGAGTCTCTTGGACTGTGAGGCGATCAAACCAGTCAATCCTAAAGAAAATCAACCTTGAACTTTCATTGGAAGGACTGATGCTAAAGCTGAAGCTCCAATACTTTGGCCACCTGATGCAAGGAGCCAATTCTTTGGCAAAGAGCCAACCCCTTGGAAAAGACCCTGATGCTGGGAAACATTCAGGACAGGAGGAGAAGGGGACAACAGAGGATGAGACAGTTAAATTGTATCACAGACTCAATGGACATGAGTTTCAGCAAACTCCAGAAGATAGTGAAGAAGAGAGAAGCCTGGCATGCTACAGTCCACAAGGTTGCAAAAGTTAGACCCAACTTAGGGACCAAACAAAAACAATAAAGTTAAGATTATAATAACTGTGAATTTTAATACAAATAATATAGCAAAAATAAATGGTAAATTTTATCTTTTGCAGGAAGAGGAAAAAAAAATAGAGACTCAGAAAAGATGAGCCAGAATATTAGAAAGTTGTGAAAAGAGAAACTGGGAAATGAATATTCTAGGATTCCTTTTTCCCCAAATGCTTTATTTTGTTTTGAAATTTCATGGGCCGTGATCAACTGCATTTTAACAAGAAATCAAACTTGTTCTGACAGTATTCCTACATTTGACCAACAAATAGGTGATAAATACATCCAAAATCAATATTTTTGTAATGATGAATTACTATTATGGCTCTCTTCAGATTTCTGAATGCCAGCATCAGTATTCCCCTGACAAACAGTGTTTTCTTGGTCCTAAAAAACAGAAATTATCTTTAACACTTCACAAATTTTTAAATATATAGTTCATTTATTTTACTGTAGAGCTCAGGAAATTCTGCTCAGTGTTATGTGGCAATCTGGATGGGAGGGGAGTTTGGGAGAGAATGGATACATGTATATGCATGGCTGAGTCCCTTTGCTGTTCAATGCTGTTAATTAGCTATACTCCGATATAAAATAAAAAGTTTAAAAATATATTTATTTATTTGACTGCACGAGGTATTAGTTGTGGCATGTGGGGTCTTTAGTTGCAGCATGGGAACCCTTAGTTGCTATATGTGGGATTTAGCTTCCTGACCAGGAATTGAACCTGGCACCTTGCATTGGGAGTGCAAGTCTTAGCCACTGGATCATCAGGGAAATCCAACTTTTTATTCTACACCTTCAGAAATGCAAAGGTAAACCGTGTTGTGAAGAAATTCTGAATCAAATGATGATTTCAGAGGGGAAATTATGAAAGCAGCACAAAATAACATTATTTCTTATATGATAAACAGTTAAAATTATTCTCTGTTTTCATTACTTACCCTCTAAAGTCATCTTTTGACTCAGAACTTCACAGCAATTTTTAATTCTATATTTCTGAGGATGTAAGATAAAGAATATAAAGAAAAATAAGCACAGTATAAAATATAGACATTGATAGAAAAGGTCATAATCTGCGGTAGATACAAAAATATGCAGGGCACGAAATATAAAATAACCAGAGAGATGTGAGAGACTCAGACGGAGAGGGTGTTGCACTTACCATTCAAGCTGTGATATTTCAAATTGTTTAGGATCACAACATAGGAGTCCATCAAAAGGAATTATGTTTAACAGGCAGATAAACTGTTCAGTTCAGTTCAGTTGCTAAATTGTGTCCGACTCTTTGCAACCCCATGAATTGCAGCATGACAGGCCTCCCTGTCCATCACCAACTCCCGGAGTTCACTCAGATTCACGTTCATCGAGTCAGGGATGCCATCCAGCCATCTCATCCTCTGTCGTTCCCTTCTCCTCCAGCCCCCAATCCCTCACAACATCAAAGTCTTTTCCAATGAGAACTCTTCGCGTGAGATGGCCAAAGTACTGTAGCTTCAACTTCAGCATCATTCAGTCCAAAGAAATCCCAGGGCTGATCTCATTCAGAATGGACTGGTTGGATCTCCTTGCAGTCCAAGGATCTCTCAAGAGTCTTCTCCAACACCACACTTCAAAAACATCAATTCTTCGGCATTCAGCTTTCTTCACAGTCCAACACTCACATCCATACATGACCACAGGAAAAACCATGGCCTTGACTAGATGGATTTTAGTCGGCAAAGTAATGTCTCTGCTTTTGAATATGCTGTCTAGGTTGGTCATAACTTTTCTTCCAAGGAGTAAGTGTCTTTTAATTCCATGGCTGCAGTCACCATCTGCAGTGATTTTGGAGCCCAAGAAGATAAAAAGTCTGACACTGTTTCCACTGCTTCCCCATCTATTTCCCATGGAGTAATGGGACTGGATACCATAATCTTCGTTTTCTGAATGTTGAGCTTTAAGTCAACATTTTCACTCTCCTCTTTCACTTTCCTCAAGTGGCTTTTTAGTTCCTCTTCACTTCCTGCCATAAGGGTGAGGTGATTCATATTTCTCTCGGCAATCTTGATTCTAGCTTGTATTTCTTCCAGTCCAGCGTTTCTCATGATGTATTCTGCATATAAGTTAAATAAGCAGGGTGACAATATACAGCCTTGACGTACTCCTTTTCCTATTTGGAACCAGTCTGTTGTTCCATGTCCATTTCTAACTGTTGCTTCCTGACCTGCATACAGATTTCTCAAGAGGCAGGTCAGGTGGTTTGGTATTCCCATCTCTCTCAGATTTTTCCACAGTTTATTGTGATCCACACAGTCAGAGGTTTTGGCATAGTCAACAAAGCAGAAATAGATGTTTTTCTGGAACTGCCTTGCTTTTCCCATGATCCAGTGGATGTTGGCAATTTGATCTTTGGTTCCTCTGCCTTTTCTAAAACCAGCTTGATCATCAAAATGTTCATGGTTCATGTATTGCTGAAGCCTGGCTAGGAGAATTTTGAGCATTACTTTACTAGCATGTGAGATGAGTGCAATTGTGTGGTAGTTTGAGCATTCTTTGGCATTGCCTTTCTTTGGGATTGGAATGAAAACTGACTTTTTCCAGTTCTGTGGCCATGGCTGAGTTTTCCAAAT
Source organism: Oryx dammah (assembly GCF_014754425.2). Lineage (NCBI taxonomy): Eukaryota > Metazoa > Chordata > Mammalia > Artiodactyla > Bovidae > Oryx > Oryx dammah. The sequence goes on along the minus strand of NW_024070201.1, from coordinate 511,385 downwards.
TTGCTGCCATATTGAGTGCAGCACTTTCACAGCATCATCTTTCAGGATTTGAAATAGCTCAACTGGAATTCCATCACCTCCACCAGCTTTGTTGGTAGTGATGCTTTCTAAGGCCCACTTGACTTCACATTCCAAGATGCCTGGCTCTAGATGAGTGATCACATCATCATGATTATGCAGGTCGTGAAGATCTTTTTTGTACAATTCTGTATATTCTTGCCACCTCTTTTTAATATCTTCTGCTTCTGTTAGGTCCAGACCATTTCTGTCCTTTATTGAGCCCATCTTTGCATGAAATGTTCCCTTGGTATCTCTAATTTTCTTAAAGAGATCTCTAGTCTTTCCCATTCTGTTCTTTTCCTCTATTTTTTTCCATTGATCACTGAAGAAGGCTTTCTTATCTCTTCTTGCTATTCTTTGGAATTCTGCATTCAGATGCTCATATCTTTCCTTTTCTCCTTTGCTTTTCACTTCTCTTCTTTTCACAGCTATTTGTAAGGCCTCCCCAGACAGCCATTTTGCTTTTTTGCATTTCTTTTCCATGGGGATGGTCTTGATCCCTGTCTCCTGTACAATGTCACGAACCTCATCCCATAGTTCATCAGGCACTCTATCTATCAGATCTAGGCCCTTAAATCTATTTCTCACTTTCACTGTATAATCATAAGGGATTTGATTTAGGTCATACCTGAATAGTCTAGCGGTTTTCCCTACTTTCTTCAATTTTATTCTGAATTTGGTAATAAGGAGTTCATGATCTGAGCCACAGTCAGCTCCTGGTCTTGTCTTTGTTGACTGTATAGAGCTTCTCCATTTATGGCTGCAAAGAATATAATCAATCTGATTTTGGTGTTGACCATTTGGTGATGTCCATGTGTAGAGTCTTCTTTTGTGTTGTTGGAAGAGGGTGTTTGCTATGACCAGTGCATTTTCTTGGCAAAACTCTATTAGTCTTTGCCCTGCTTCATTCTACATTCTAAGGCCAAGTTTGCCTGTTACTCCAGGTGTTCCTTGACTTCCTACTTTTGCAGTCCAGTCCCCTATAATGAAAAGGACATCTTTTTTAGGACTTTGTTCTAAAAGGTAGTTGGCAGCAATAAAATGTGTATGTATTCATGTAAACGACTTTCAACAGGGTCATGTTACACTTGAATTCTATGTCACTGGGACAAAAAAAAGCAGCCAGATTGTAAAGAGGATCCACAGTGTTACATGAATACATCTTCTAACCCGGGTAACTCCCACATATGACCACACCTATATAAACATGATGGTGAGGTAGGGCAGATGGATGGAGAGTATTCATAGGCTAGACTCATCAGTAGTATGATCTCAGCTACATCAACTGATGGTCAGCAAAGTTTTAAGTCATGGACTTCCTAAAGAGATGGTTTTTCTTACAGCAATAATGTCAGCTATCACATAAGAGGTCAGGGAGTAAGAACAGCAGCTATCTATAAGGGATTTAAAAACATAGAATATGTAAAGCACTAACAAAATGGATAAAAAAAGACAATGAAAACACCCATCCTCTTCATGGACAGTTCTCAAATCTCTAAAAATATAAAAATTTCCTAAACTATTCTTTGTAAGTCAAATGTTGAAATGGAATTTTTGTGACTGGGCCTTTATTATAAAATTAATTTGACAACATACATATGCAAAACAGACATAATTCTGAAAAAGAAGAGTAATGAAGGAGTTCTGGGCTTATTGGATTTCAAAATGCTCTATAGATGAATTGCAATTATGCCATGCATTAAATACTTCATGACTGAAGAAATCAGTGGAACAAAATAAAGTCAAGAATTGCATCCACATAGATGTGGAATTTTGGAATACAGTAAAGTTAGGGTTTCAAATCAGTGGTGAAAGATAATCATGCAGCTACCAAAAAAAGTTCATTTAGGAAACAATAAAATACAATTCTTATTTAACTCCTTATTTATCAATATAAATACCTGATGGATAAAACATTTCATATAAAATATAAAACCACAAAAGTGCTAAAGTATTAATGTCTAAAAAGTATGGAGTAATATTATGTTTAGGGAGAAATATATTGATGAAAGAAAAAGCACATAAAATATTCATAAACTTGACCAAGTAAATACCCCCCCCAAAAAAATCTACATAGCCAAGAAAGAATTCTGTATAGCAAAAGAAATTCAAAATCAAATAACAGTCCAGAAAATTAAGTACATAGATAATGTTTTTTAAGAAGATTATTTCCTTAGTATATAATTGCTCATAGAAGTATGAAAAAGAAAATAATCAAAAATATTAATAGATAATTCAAAGATAAATACATACAACTTAAAAAGATGTCCAAATTAATTATATTTAAAGAATTTGATTTAAAGTACAAAAATGAATTACAAATTCTTTAATGAACCAAATTGTCATATTCCCAAAACTGATCACTGGTTGTTAAGAAGGTAAACAGGAGATAGACTGTGGGCAGAAGTGTAGGTATGACCTCATGATTCATTTTGAAAATAACTATGAATATCAACATTTTAAACACATATTCCCTGTGATCCAAAATCTCTACTTCTGGAAACTAACATTTCTAAGAATACACAATCAAGAAGTTACATATTTATTGCAGAATTACACATCATAGGAAAATATTTGAAATGACATGAAAAGTACTGGATACACTAATTCAGGAATATTATGAGGAAAATCACATAAGAATAACTGTTGTGGGGAGGGGGATGGGAGGGGGGTTCATGTTTGGGAATGCATATACACCTGTAGTGGATTCATGTCAATGTATGGCAAAACCAATACAGAATTGTAAAGTAGAATAAAAAATAAAAATAATAAATAATAAATAAATAAAAATATAAATAAATAAATAAATAAAAATTAAAAAAATTAAAAAAAAGAAAAAAAAGAATAACTGAGAATGAGTTAGAGCTATACAGACTGTTATGGAAAGATCCCCACTGTGTTTAATAATAAAGTGTAAATAGTCAGACATTTTGTACACAAAAACATAGATAAATATGCTTGTATTTGAAAAAATTAATACTTGAATATTCTTAAGAAATAGACGTGACTACTCTGGGGAAGAACACTAGGAAACACTGAAAGGGATGGATAGGAGGTTTGGTTTGGTTTTACAGGTCATTTTACTGAGCTTTCAAGGAACAAATCATTTCAACTCTGTATGAATACTTCCTATGAATATCAATTCAGTTTGTAACTTGCCTTTTTGCTTTCTTCCAGGTGTTTTTATTGAACAGAATCTCTCAATACATTCAAATTTATCATTCTCTCCTTCTTACCTTGTTTTGAACTATTTTGAAAGAAGGTATTTTCCACTTTTACTATTTCATATGGTTTCAAATTTTATCTATTATTATGCTTTCCTTTTACATTAAAAAGTGTCACAGAGAATTTCACATGTAATGCAACTGAAATTGAATACAGAGGACAATGTATATAATTAAATATTTTCACTAATAAAATAAAAAGAACAGACAAAAATGACAAGAAAAACACTAAAAAATAAAACTAAGTCTCAGAAAATAATTTTAAAGATAAATGAATAAATTGATTAAAATAATTGAAATTGTAAATATTTTATTTATTATATAGTTTTATCAACTTCCTCCTTATACATATTACACCTTACTAGGCAAAGTGATAACCAAATGCTATATACAGAGCTGACATTTTACCAGAGAAGCATATTAGTAACCCAATTATACAGTTAATTATTATAATTATAAAAATGCTTTAAATGAATGGGATAGGTGGACCCATTTTAAGAGACTTTTGGTTTCTAAGGAGAAGGGCCCTAAAGTTATATGAACGTCTTCATGGTGAATGTCAAACTTATTTGCTACAAGATATGATGTTTCTTCTCCAGAGTTCCTTCATAGCATTTGTCCTCTCTGAGTTTCTGAGAGTATAGATTAATGAATTCAGCATGGGGGTTATGACTGTGTAAAACACGCTCAATGTTTTATCAATGGGGAAGCTCTTAGCAGGTCTCACATACATGAAGATACAGGGGACGAAGAAAGAGACAACCACAGTGATGTGGGACCACAGGTCTGGAGGGCTTTCCGCCTTCCTTCCTGACTCAGATTCTTCAGAAAGTGCAGGATGACTCCATAGGAGACGAGTAAGAGCAGAAACACTATAGTGCAGATCAGTCCTTCATTGGCCACAACTAAGAGGCCAATGACATAGGTGTCAGTACAGACGAGTTTCAGTAAAGGGAACTTGTCACACATAAAGTGATCAATGACATTGGGTCCACAGAACGGGAGCCAATAAATAGTGCTAAGTTGAATAATTGAGTGCAGAAAACCTTCAACCCAGGTCACTACCAGCAGCACAACACACACCTTCTGCCTCATGATCACCAAATAATGCAAGGGCTTACAAATGGCCACATAGTGGTCATAGGCCATCATCAGCAGATGAAGACTTTTGATCCACTGAAAAGGTGCTCTGTAAAGAGCTGAGCTGTACAAAATTTGAAAGATATGGTATTTTCCCCAAAGAACATATCAGAAATCAATTTTGGGGTAATGGCTGAAGAATAAATGGCATCCATGAATGATAAGCTAGCAAGAAAAAGTATATGGGTGAGTTTAGAGTCTCACTGACAGTGATAGTCACAATAATGAGTAGGTTGCCCATCATGGTCAAAATATAGAGAAGCAAGAACATAATATAAAGTACTTTCTACTCTTTTGGCTTCAGTGTGAGGCTCAAAAGGACAAAGTTAGTCACATCTATTCTTTTTTAGGTATGGATTTCACAAATTAGAATAGTTTAGCTATAAAATAAGGAAAATATTTTAAAGTATTATAAGCTAAATATGGCTTCCCATGTGGTTCAGTGGTAATGAATCTGCCAGCCAATGCAGAGATGCAGGTTAAATCCCTCGGCCAGCAAGATGCCCTGGAAAAGGAAATGGCAATCGACTCCAGTATTCTTGCCTGGGAAATCTCATGCAGAGAACCCCTGTGAGCTACAGTCCATGGTATCACAAAAGAGTTGGACACGACTTAACAACTAAGCAACAAGTACAAAGCTAGATATTGTCTTTGTACATTCAGCCAAAATTGTTTATGGACCTACTGTATAGCACAGGGAACTTTGCTTGATATTATGTAACAAGCTAAATGGGAAAATAATTTGAAAAAGAATAAATGCATGTATAAATATATCACATTGCAGTACACTTGAAACTAATAAGTCATTGTTAATTAACTACACTCCAAAATAAAATAAAAGGATTTTAAAGATGCCTGTGGAGCATCTCTTTGTATCAAACATCCTATCACAGAAATTAGGATTACCATGTTGAATAAGGTTGTTTCCATACTCTCAACAATTTAATATATGATGATTGGATTATATAATTTATAACCTATTAATTATAAATATATTCATGTTGTGCTAAAGAACACCTAAATCAAATTGATACCAGGGAATTCTTCCCAGAGGAAGCATTGCTTTACCTGATTTTAAAGAAATAGGAAAACAGAAGAGGATAGCAGGGAATAACATGAAAAGATGAACTATGTTTAAAGACACAAAACCATAATACTGAAGATTCACTTAAGATAATCTACATATTCAGTCAGTAGAACAAATATGAATATAAAGACCAAAGGTCACTGTATTAGCTGTTCAGTTCAGTTCAGTTCAGTCGCTTAGTCTGTCCCACTCTTTGTAACCCCATGAATCGCAGCACCCCAGGCCTCCCTGTCCATCAACAACTTCCGGAGTTCACCTAGATTCACATCCATTGAGTCAGTGATGCCATCCAGCCATCTCATCCTCTGTCGTCCTCTTCTCCTCCTGCCCCCAATCCCTCCCAGCATCAAAGTCTTTTCCAATGAGTCAACTCTTCGCATGACATGGCCAAAGTACTGGAGTTTCAGCTTTAGCATCATTCCTTCCAAAGAAATCCCAGGGCTGATCTCCTTCAGAATGGACTGGTTGGATCTCCTTGCAGTCCAAGGGACTCTCAAGAGTCTTCTACAACACCACAGTTCAAAAGCATCAATTCTTCGGTGCTCAAACTTCTTCACAGTCTAACTCTCACATCCATACATGACTACTTGAAAAACCATAGCCTTGACTAGACAGACCTTAGTCGGCAAAGTAATGTCTCTGCTTTTGAATATGCTATCTAGGTTGGTCATAACTTTTCTTCCAAGGAGTAAGCATCTTTTAATTTCATGGCTGCAGTCACCATCTGCAGTGATTTTGAAGAACACACACACAAAAATACATAAATAAATAAAGTCTGACACTGTTTCCACTGTTTCCCCATCTATTTCCCATGAATTAATGGGACCGGATGTCATGATTTTCGTTTTCTGAATGTTGAGATTTAAGCCAACTTTTCACTCTCCTCTTTAACTTTCCTCAAGAGGCTTTTTAGTTCCTCTTCACTTTCTGCCATAAGGGTGGTGTCATCTGCATATCTGAGGTTATTGATATTTCGCCCAGCAATCTTGATTCCAGCTTGTGTTTCTTCCAGTCCAACGTTTCTCATGATGTATTCTGCATATAAGTTAAATAAGCAGGGTGACAATATACAGCCTTGACATACTCCTTTTCCTATTTGGAACCAGTCTGTTGTTCCATGTCCAGTTCTAACTGTTGCTTCCTGACCTGCCTACAGATTTCTCAATAGGCAGGTCAGGTGGTCTGGTATTCGCATCTCTTTCAGAATTTTCCACAGTTTCTTGTGATCCACACAGTCAAAGGCTTTAGCATAGTCAATAAAGCAGAAGTAGATGTTTTTCTGGAACTCTCTTGCTTTTTCCATGATCCAGCGGATGTTGGCAATTTGATCTCTAGTTCCTCTGCCTTTTCTAAAACCAGCTTGAACATAAGGAAGTTCACGGTTCACATATTGTTGAAGGCTGGCTTGGATAATCTTGAGCATTACTTTACTAGCATGTGAGATGAGTGCAATTGTGCCGTAGTTTGAGCATTCTTTGGCATTGCCTTTCTTTGGGACTGGAATGAAAACTGCTTATTCAGAACAATAATTGCCTTCCTTCCAAAGTCCAATAAGAGGTTCTTCATTTCATTTGGGAGAAGACAATGTCAACCCATTCCAGTACTCTTTCCTGAAAAAATCCCATGGATGGAGGAGCCTGGTGGACTACAGCCCACAGGGTCTCGAGGCACCGGCTTTACTTCTGACGACTTTGCTTCACGAATGAGCGATTTCACTGTCACTTTTCACTTTCATGCATTGGAGAAGGAAATTCATCACAGTCCAGTGTTTTTGTCTGAAGAATCCCAGGGACTGAGGAGCCTGGTGGGTTGCTGTCTATGGGGTCGTACAGATCAGACATGACTGACTCAACTTAGCAGCAGCAGCAGCAGCAGCATTTCATTTGAGACTTCAAACTTATCATATTTCTAGCAATGTTAAATAATTTCCGATTTTCTCTCTGATGATAGATGATAGATGCTTTCTCTATAGCCCTTTTGTTCTCTTTGGGGAACATTGAGACCACCTTTTATTGTTCATATTTCTACCAATTGTCTCTTAAAGGCACTTTAGGACTTTTATAACAGGCAGCCCAAAACTCTTTATGCATCTACCCACTATTGAATCCCAAAGCCACTTGCACATTTTTTGGTATTTAGTATAATACTTTTTTGTATCAATGTCTTTATCAGTTTACTAGAGCTTTTATAAAAAAAAAGTAACAAAAATTGTGTGGATTTAAAAAATGGAAATTTATCATTACACCATTCTGGATGCTAGAATTCTAAATCAAGTGTCAATAGGATTGGCCACTTCTAAAGACTGTGATAAAAGGACTTGTTCTCTGCTTCTTTCCTTGGCTTAAAAATGACCAGATTTAAGTTCACATGGTGTTCTCCATGTAAACCTATCTGTATCTGAATTTCTCTTTTTATAAGAAAACTAGTCTTGTTGCATTAAGGTTTACACCAGTGATCTTATTTTAAATAAATTAACTTTGTAAAGAACCTATTTCCAGATAAACTCACATTCTCTAGTTTTAAAGATTCAGTTCAGTTCAGTCGCTCAGTCATGTCTGACTATTTGCGACCCCATAAATCACAGCACACTAGGCCTCCCTGTCCATCACCAACTCCAGGAGTTCACTCAGACCCATGTCCATTGAGTCAGTGATGCCATCCAGCCATCTCATTCTCTGTCGTCCCCTTCTCCTCCTGCCCCCAATCCCTCCCAGCATCAGTCTTTTCCAGTGAGTCAACTCTTCATATGAGGTGGCCAAAATACTGGAGTTTCAACTTTAGCATCATTCCTCCCAAAGAACACCCAGGGGTGATCTCCTTCAGAATGGACTGGTTGGATTTCCTTGCAGTCCAAGGGACTCTCAAGAGTCTTCTCCAACACCACAGTTCAAAAGCATCAATTCTTCGGCACTCAGCTTTCTTCACAGTCCAGCTCTCACATACATACATGACTACTGGAAAAACCATAGCCTTGACTAGATGGACCTTTGTTGGAAAAGTAGTGTTTCTGCTTTTCATATGCTAACTAGGTTGGTCACAACTTTTTTTACAAGGAGTAAGCATCTTTTAATTTCATGGCTGCAGTCACCATTTGCAGTGATTTTGGAGCCCCCAAAAATAAAGTCTGACACTTTCCACTGTTTCCCCTTCTATTTCCCATGAAGTGATGGGGCTAGATGCCATGATCTTCATTTTCTGAATGTTGGGCTTTAAGCAAACTTTATCACTCTCCTCTTTCAATTTCATCAAGAGGCTCTTTAGTTCCTCTTCACATTCTGTCATAAGGTCTGAGGTTATTGATATTCCCCTGGCAATCTTGATTCCAGCTTGTGCTTCTTCCAGCCCAGCACTTCTCATGATGTACTCTGCATATAAGTTAAATAAGCAGGGTGACAATCTACAGCCTTGACATACTCCTTTTCCTATTTGGAACCACTCTGTTGTTCCATGTTCAGTTCTAATTGTTGCTTCCTGGCGGCCAGGAGGAGTTACCGCATGCCCCAGGTCAGGGGCAGTGGCTGAGAGAAGCAATCCCACATCCAAGGGGCAGTGGCTGAGAGAAGCAATCCCACATCCAAGGAGCAGTGGCTGCACAGGCACAGGAGGGCCTAGAGGAGCTACTCAACGTTCAGGTCAGGAGGAGCGATGGTGAGGAGATACCCCTCTTGCAAAGTAAAGAGCAGTGGCTGTGCTTTGCTGGAGTAGCCGTGAAGAGATACCCCATGTCTAAGGTAAGAGAAACCCAAGTAAGATGGTAGGTGTTGCAAGAGGGCATCAGAGGGCAGACACACTGAAACCATAATCACAGAAAACTAGTCAATCTAATCATGCTAGGACCACAGCCTTATCTAACTCAATGAAACTCAGTCATGCTGTGTGGGGCCAACCAAGACAGGCGGGTCATGGTGAAGAGGTCTGACAGAATGTGGTCCACTGGAGAAGCGAATGGCAAACCACTTCAGCATTCTTGCCTTGAGAACCCCATGAATAGTATGAAAAGGCAAAATGATAGGATATTGGAAGAGGAACTCCCTAGGTTGGTAAGTGCCCAACATGCTACTGGAGATCAGTGGAGAAATAACTCCAGAAAGAATGAAGGGATGGAGCCAAAGCAAAAACAATACCCAGTTGTGGATGTGACTGGTGATAGAAGCAAGGTCTGATGCTGTAAAGAGCAATATTGCATAGGAACCTGGAATGTTAGGTCCATGAATCAAGGCAGATTGGAAGTGGTCAAAGAGGAAATGGCAAGAGTGAACGTCGACATTCTAGGAATCAGTGAACTAAAAAGGTCTGGAATGGGTGAATTAAACTCAGATGACCATTATATCTACTACTGCGGGCAGGAATCCTTAGAAGAAATGGAGTAGCCATCATGGTCAACAAAAGAGTCCAAAATGCAGTACTTCGATGCCCTCTCAAAATCAACAGAATGAACTCTGTTCGTTTCCAAGGCAAACCATTCAAAAGCACGGTAATCCAAGTCTATGCCCCAACCAGTAACACTGAAGAAGCTGAAGTTGAACAGTACTATGAAGACTTACAAGACCTTTCAGAACTAACACCCCCCAAAAGATGTCATTTTAAAGATGAGGACCCCAACATATAAATTTTAAGAGGACACAAAGGAACCATAATTGTGTCCTCAGACATATCATATAAGTCATAACAATCACTGCCTCAGATAATGCCTCCCCAAGCTCATGTCTTACAACTCTCCATGTTCACTCTGCTCAGTTCAGTTCAGTTCAGGTGCTCAGTCGTGTCCAACTCTTTGTGACCCCATGAATTGCAGCACACCAGGCCTCCGTGTCCATCACCAAATCCAGGAGTTCATTAAGACTTATGCCCATCGAGTCAGTGATGCCATCCAGCCATCTCATCCTCTGTCGTCCCCTTCTCTTCCTGCCCCCGATTCTTCCCAGCATCAAAGACTTTCCCAACGAGTCAACACTTCGCATGAGGTGGCCAAAGTACTGGAGTTTCAGCTTTAGCATCATTCCTTCCAAAGAAATCCCAGGGCTGATTTCCTTCAGAATGGACTGGTTGAATCTCCTTGCAGTCCAAGGGACTCTCAAGAGTCTTCTCCAACACCACAGTTCAAAAGCATCAATTCTTCGGCGCTCAGCCTTCTTCACAGTCCAACTCTCACATCCATACATGACCACAGGAAAAATCATAGCCTTGACTAGACAAACCTTAGTTGGCAAAGTAATGTCTCTGCTTTTGAATATACTATCTAGGTTGATCATAACATTTCTTCCAAGGAATAAACGTCTTTTAATTTCATGGCTGCAATCACCATCTGTCCATGCTAGTAAAGTAGTGCTCAAAATTCTCCAAGCCAGACTTCAGCAATATGTGAAATGTGAATTTCCAGATGTTCAAGCTGGTTTTAGAAAAGATAGAGGAACCAGAGATCAAATTGCCAACATCCGCTGAATCATTGAAAAAGCAAGAGAGTTCCAGAAAAACATCTGTTTCTGCTTTATTGACTATGCCAAAGCCTTTGGCTGTGTGGATCACTACAAACTGTGGAAAATACTGAAAAAGATGGGAATACCAGACCACCTGACCTGCCTATTGAGAAATCTGTAGGCAGGTCAGGAAGCAACAGTTACAACTGGACATGGAACAACAGACTGGTTCCAAATAGGAAAAGGAGTATGTCAAGGCTGTATATTGTCACCCTGCTTATTTAACTTATATGCAGAATACATCATGAGAAACAATGGACTGGAAGAAATGCAAGCTAGAATCAAGATTGCCGGGAGAAATATCAATTACCTCAGATATGCAGATGACACCACCCTTATGGCAGAAAGTGAAGAGGAACTAAAAAGCCTCTTGAGGAAAGTGAAAGAGGAGAGTGAACAAGTTGGCTTAAATCTCAGCATTCAGAAAACGAAGATCATGGCATCCGGTCCCATCACTTCATGGGAAATAGATGGGGAAACAGTGGAAACAGTGTCAGACTTTATTTATTTATGTATTTTTGTGTTTGTGTTCTTCAAAATCACTGCAGATGGTGACTGCAGCCATGAAGTGAAAAGACGCTTACTCCTTGGAAGAAAAGTTATGACCAACCTAGATAGCATATTCAAAAGCAGAGACATTACTTTGCTGACTAAAGTCCATCTAGTCAGGGCTATGGTTTTTCCAGTAGTCATGTATGAATGTGAGAGCTGGACTGTGAAGAAAGCTGAGGACAAAAGAATTGATGCTTTTGAACTGTGTTGCTGTAGAAGACTCTTGAGAGTCCCTTGGACTGCAAGGAGATCCAACCAGTCCATTCTGAAGGAGATCAGCCCTGGGATTTCTTTGGAAAGAATGATGCTAAAGCTGAAACTCCAGTACTTTGGCCACCTCATGTGAAATGTTGACTCATTGGAAAAGACTTTGATGCTGGGAGGGATTGGGGGCAGGAGAAGAAGGGGACGACAGAGGATGAGATGCCTGGATGGCATCACTGACTGGATGAATGTGAATCTGAGTGAACTCCTGGAGTTGGTGATGGACAGGGAGGCCTGGTGTGCTACAATTCATTGTGTCACAAAGAGTTGGACACGACTGAGTGACTGAACTGAACTGAACTGATGGGTTTCTCAAGGCAAGAGTGCTGAAGTGGTTTGCCATTCCCTTCTCCAGTGGATCACATTTTGTCAGACCTCTCCACCATGACCCTCCCATCTTGGGTTGCCCCATGGGTGTGGCTTAGTTTCATTGATTTAGACAAAGCTGTGGTCCTAGTGTGATTAGGTTGACTAGTTTTCCGTGAGTATGGTTTCAGTGTGTCTGCCCTCTGATGCCCTCTTACAACACGTACCATCTTACTTGGGTTTCTCTTACCTTGGGCATGAAGTATCTCTTAATGGCTGCTCCAGCAAAGTGCAGCCAGTGCTCCTTACCTTGGATGAGGGGTATCTCCTCAATTCTGCCCTTCCTGACCTTCAACGTAGGATGCCTCCTCTAGACCCTCCTGTGCCCGGGCAGCCACCACTCCTTTGACGTGGGTTTGCTCTTCCTGGCCGCTGCCCCTGACCTCGGACACAGGGTAGCTCCTCTTGGCCACCGTCCCTGGCCTCGGACGTGGGGTAGCTCCTTCCGGCTGCCATCCCTGGCCTCAGACGTGGGTAGCTCCTCTCGGCCACATTTAGTGCGCCGGCCACAGCTGCGTGTGCTTAGTGTGCTGGCCACAGCTGCCTGGATCTTATCAATTTAGTTCAGTTCAGTCACTCACTTATGTCCAACTCTTTGAGACCCCATGGACCACAGCACATCAGGCCTCCCTGTCCATCACCAACTCCCGGCGTCTACCCAAACTCATGTTCATTGAGTTGATGATGTTATCCAACCATCTCATTCTCTGTCCCCTTCTCTGTCTGCCCGTAATCTTTCCCAGCATCAGGGTCTTTTCCGATGAGTCAGTTCTTCACATGAAGTGGCCAAAGTATTGGAGTTTCAGCTTCAACATCAGTCCTTCCAATGAACACCCAGGATTGATTTCCTTTATGATGGACTGGTTGGATCTCCTTGCAGTCCAAGGGACCCTCAAGAGTCTTCTCCAACACCACAGTTCAAAAGCGTGAATCCTTTGGCCCTCAGTTTTTTTTTTACAGTCCAACTTTCACATAAGTACATGACTACTGGAAAAACATATCTTTAATGAGATGGATCTTTGTTGGCAAAGTAATGTCTCTGCTTTTTAATATGCTGTCTAGGTTGGTCATAACTTTCCTTTCAAGGAGTAAGCATCTTTTAATTTCATGATAGTCTTAAAATAGGCAAAGTGCTTTTCCATCACTATAGTTCCATTTATTCTTTTGTAGAATGTAATTTCAGAGATCTGAAATATTTTACCCCTAAAATGATGAGACATACTTTAGAACAATATATGTAAATTTAATGTTATTTATACAATTTACAAATATTTATCAGATACCTAACATTGTGTCACATTTTTCAGATAATGTAAACTCAGAGCCATCTCAAAGTGTCTACTAATTAATTAATGGTCATGGCAAATACCAGGAGTGATACTATCAGAGAACAAAAAGTAACAGTGTTACTGTGGAAGCATCTTTTCATTAAACTCTCCTTCATTTCCAATTAAGGATGCTTCTTTAGGTTAAAAGATGGCTTCTGACTTCATTTAATTTTTTAAACCTTTTCGTGACAAATACCATATAAGTCTTAACCAGCCATGTTCTAATCTTGTTCCACTTGTTACTCAGTGATAGTGAAGATTCCTTAACGTTTCCATTTAGCAAACTATTATATTTGATCATAAATGTCTCTTTCTACTCCAGTGATCTAGTTTATATGATATGAAAGCCAAAACTCTTATGAAACTGGATTTTACATAAATTTCATCATTAATATGTGTAACTTGAATGTCTTTAAAAGTCTTCTTTTAGAAAATATATATCATTTTTATCATGAAAGCTATTTCAAAACCAGTAAAATATACTTTATTAAAAACATATTAAAAAGCAGAGACATTACTTTGCTGACAAAGGTCCGTCTAGTCAAAGCTATGGTTTTTCCATGGTAGTTATGTATGCATGTAAAAGTTTGACTATAAAGAAACTTGAGCACTGAAGAATTCATGCTTTTGAACTGTGGTGTTGGAGAAGACAGCAAGGAGATCCAACCAGTCCATCTTAAAGGAAATCAGTCTGGATTATTCATTGAAAAGACTGATGCTGAAGCTGAAACTTCAATATTTAGCCACCTGATGTGAAGAACTGACTCATTTGAAAATTCCCTGATGCTGGGAAAGATTGAGGGCAGGAGGAAAAGGGGTTAACAGAGGATGAGATGGTTGGATGGCATCACTGACTCAATGAACATGAGTTTGGGTAAACTCCAGGAGTTGGTGATGGACAGGGAGACTTGGCGTGCTGCGGTCCATGGGGTTACACAGAGTCAGACACGATTGAGCAACTGAACTGAACTAAAAATATAGTTTTATAAATCTAGGTGTAATACTTTAAATAAGGGTCAATCATCACTCTGGGTCATAATTTTCATATTTGTAAAATGAGATTTTGATAGTTTCTGTGAGTATCTAGTGGGCTACATATATGTATGTAACAGAGTTCTTGAACCAACATAGATAATCAATCTCATTTTTTTTTTGTTTACAAAATATCAGAAATTCAATTTAAGCATATCAGTAAGTTTATATCCCTCTGAAATGTAAAACATGGTGAGAAAACACATATTTTATTCAATTATTTACATTAATATAGGCCAAAATATATTAATGAAAAGAAATAACAAGATTAGAAGAACATAAAAATTCATTTATTATGCAAAATTATACACATGTGCTTAATCATTTTAGTTGTGTCCAACTCTTTGTGATGCTATGGACTGTAACCTGCCAAGCTCCTCTGTCCATGGGATTCTCCAGGAAAGAATACTGGAGTGGTTGCCATTTCCTCCTCCAGGGGATCTTTCCAACCCAAGGATTGAACCCGTGTCTCCTGTGTCTCCTGCATTGTAGGTAGATTCTTTTCCACTGAGCCATTGGAGAAGCCCATATATACACATATAAATATCTATGATTTATATATTACAATATATATGATTTAATGTATCACATTTTATGTTCACAATGACAAAAATAAAATCTCCAATTTATAGTTAAAACAAACAAACAAAAAGCTGAGGCTCAGAATTTCAAATTAACTTTCCCAAAGTTACCTGATTTTAAGTGACAGACCTGGAATTGGAGTCTAAATTTGATTTATTTCATTTTCTCTATGGTCAGTAGTTTAAAAAAAATAAAAAAATAAAAAAAAAACTAAAACTTCAGTTCTTAGAAACTCAAGTGATGTGATTCCCTATGTACTGTAATACAGAAATCTATACAAATGCAAAGCCTGGTTTCACTATTAACTATTAAAGTCTTACCTTTTGGAAACTTGCTCACAATTTGAAGGGGAATTTTTAACTTACTTATGAAGACCTGGAAGTCTTTGGGCCATCTGCTTAACTCATCGAGGACAAAAAGCTGCTTTATTCTTTGAAGGCATATTTGATTTCATATGTTTATGTCTGTCCATTTTCTCCATGGTCTTCCAAGTATTTCAGAAAAGTTTTACGTACATTGTAGATCCATTTCAAAAGAATCATAGTAGAAGAAAAACTAAAAATTTCCCATTAGAAAAATTTCTCAAAAACTCATAAAAAATCCTATATCATCCTGTGTCTACATATGAAGATAACAGCAGCTATTTTACCAGTTAAATTTCTATCTTATCTATTCTTTTCTAGCAATATCAATAAAGAATAACTACCATTCAGATGTTTAACCAGTCTCATTATATTGTATTGGTATGGCCAAACAGTTCTACTTTAGATTTAGAGATAGCATTATTGTGTCTTTTTTATATCATGGTTTAAGCCTACTAAAGCATCTCCTGCAATCATTACATTAGCTCTTAAGAGGATAGTGTTGTCTACTTAATACAAGCAAATGTCATGATGATTTTGTACCTTCTCATGATGTTGATCATGGAATCCTGCAATTGGAATGTATCCCAAACTGGTTGTTGTTTAATTAAATTCAATGGGATTTTCCACCAAATCTTAAAATAACATCTACATGTTAAAAAAAAATCTGTTCAGGCAATCATATCACATAACTAGGGTAAGGAATATGTAACAAAAGGAAAAAAAAAAAAAAACAGTCTCAGAACCATTATGGAAATATTGCCAGCTGAAAATAAAATGTCAGCCCTGTCATTTTGTTCCACTGACAATGAGTTTGACACTTTCTCTACTTTGCCTTAGCAAGACATTTTTCTTTGATTTAATCAACTTATTTCCATATAAGTGTGAGGCTGAACAGGTGAAAATCTTATCTCCAATACAGCTATCTAATCATTCATTAAAAAAAAATGAACATATATATTTTGTCAGGTTTTATTCTATGAGCTATTAATGTAATAGTTAATAAAACAGAAGAAAATAACAGGATAAACTCAGCTTACATTCACATTAAGCTCTTATAATAAAGTCAGAAAATAAAAAGTGGAACAACTTAGGCAGGTAATTAGAGTTTGAGACTTCTAACTATAAAAATTCCAGTATTAGAAATGGACACATCCAGTAGGCATAAAATCAGTAAGGGCATAGCTAAACTCAACAGCATCAGTTGACTGGATAAAATGGACATCTATAGACTACTTCATCCAACAACAGCAGAATACACATTCTTCCAAGCAAGGGCTAACCCTTCCAAAGATTATTTAAGATTTAATCAAATTATCAATTATTAAGTAGCTTTCCTACTTAAACTCACTATGCAGATTCCATCATCAGCTAACAATCCTGACTGATGTACTAAACTGATCTAAAATTTTCCATTTCAATTTGTCAACAAGAATAAAAGTCACTATCTTCAATTTCAGAAGCAACCAGTTAACGTGTCCCTTTTAAAAATGCATTTACTCTTTATCTTTATTTATTTATTTAGGCTGTGCCTGGTGTTCGTTTCTGCATGTGGGCTTTCTCCAGCTGTGATGAGCCAGGTTTACCCATCACTGTGGTGCACAGGCTTCTCATTGCAACAGCTTCTTCTCTTGTAGAGCACATGCTTTAGGCCTGTGGAGGCTTTGATGTTTGCAGCACATGAGCTCAGTTGTGGTGGCTTGCAGGCTCTACAGCACAGGATCAGTAGTTGTGGCATAAGAGCTTAGTTGCTCCACATCATTCTGGCACCTTCCCAGAAAGTGAAAGTGAAGTAACTCAGTCGTGTCCGACTCTTTGTGACTCCATGGACTGTAGCCTACCAGGCTTCTCAGTCCATGGGATTTTCCAGGCAAGAGTACTGGAGTGGGTTGCCATTCCCTTCTCCAGGGGATCTTCCCAAACCAGGGATTGAACCTGGGTCTCCTGCATTGTAGGCAGACGCTTTATCCTCTGAGCCATCAGGGAAGCCCCTGGCACCTTCCCAGACCTGGGATCAAACCCATGTCTCCTGCATTGGCAGGCAGATTCTTTTCCACTGTACCATCAGGGAAGTCCTGTATTCACTCTTAAAAGGGGTAACTGGAAGTGATAGCTTTTTATTTGGGAAATATTTAAAAAGTATTTACTCTGTTTCAAGTCTATTCTATGTACTGGAAATGCAGTAATGACTAAAATAGCCAATACCTCTACTACATGGAGTTTACATACTAATTAGAAGGGAGAGATAATAAGTATATTAAGCAATCAGATGATGAAGATGCTGTACAGAAAAGGTAATACAGTGAGGTGATGGAGAGTAAATCAGGGAGATAGACAATGATTTTATATTGGAGGCTGAAGAATACTTCTAAGGAGGTGACAGGTGAACTGAAGTCTGAGTGGGGACCATGATCCAACCAGATGGAGTTTTAGAGGAAGAGTATTGTGGGAATAAAGAGATTTAGTTCAAAGGTTTGTGAGCAAAAGCAAGGCCATTGCAGCTGGAGCTAGTGAACAAGGTAAAGGATGATATAGGACAAGTTCAAAGATATGCATATTAAAAAGCAGAGACATTATTTTGCCAACAAAGGTCCATCTACTCAAGGCTTTGTTTTTTTCTAGTAGTCATGCACAGATGTGAGAGTTGGACTACAGAGAAGACTAAGCGCCAAAGAATTGATGCTTTTGAACTGTGGTGTTGGAGAAGACTCTTAAGAGTCCTTTGGACTGCAAGGACATCCAATTATTCCCATCCTAAGGAAATCAGCCCTGAATATTCATTGGAAGGACTGATGCTGAAGTTGAAACTCCATTACTTTGGCCACCTAATGCAAAGAAGTGACTCATTAGAAAAGGCCCTGATGCTGGGAAATATTGAAGGCAGGAGAAGAAGGGGATGACAGAAGATGAGATGGTTGGATGACATCATTGGCTCTATGGACATGAGTTTGAGTAAGCCCTGGAGTTGGTGACGGACAGGGAAGCCTAGCGTGGTGCACCCCATAGGATCGCAAAGAGTCGGGCATGGCTGAGTAACTGAAATGAACTGAACTGAAAGGGATGTGCGTTTGAAGGGAGTGGAGGTATTGAAATTGGGCAGAGGCTGATAGACCAAGACCAATTACTAACAGTGTAAATTTGATTAAATGGATAACTTTCTTTCTACCGAGCAGTTTAGTTCAGCTCTTCTACTTCTACATGGAAGAAACTGCAGAATTTAAAAGAAGCCACAAAGAGGCAATATGGAAATCTATGTTGCTGACTACACTAGAGTCCATCAAAGAGAACCCCCAAAGAGAAATGAACACAAGTTCTGGGGAAAGAGGTTGTTTGAGTACATATGTTTTATTTCACTTCCTCCTGATTTGAGTGGAACTTGATTAATCATAACATTAAGGTTGTTTGGTTATCTTTGAGTTAGAAAGAAGTTAATGATACTCATCCAAGTCAGATAAAACTTCCCTTCCTACATGGACAAATTCCTTTTGAGTGGTTTTAATCATGACCTTCAGGTCAGTGTCTCCCATTCTGGACATTGTTAGACAAGTGCTATAAATTCTTGCTCTTGGGTCTTCCTTGAACACACTATCTAAAGTGGTCCCTGCCATCACTCTCACATCAGGTATTTCAACTTTTTAAGCACTTTGCACTCTGAATGCAATTTTTAATAGGTTTCTTACTTACCGCCTATCTCCCTCCACTAGAAAGTGTTGTGAGCTGTGTGATGTGTATCATTATTATGATATAGAGTGTAGTCTTTAAGAGTGCAAGTTCTAAAGCCATATTCAGTAGGTTTAAGTCCAACCTCAGGTGTTTTCTAGTTGTGGTCTCTGGTAAAGCTTCAGTTAATTCTTCTGGAAAGCAGGAATAACATCTATTTTCACAAGGTTTTCATGGAGATTAAATAAAAACTTGCTTTTACAGCACCAGCAAAATTGTAGTAAATAACAATAGCTTTTACTACAATCACTAATTATTGCACTACAGATTTCTAATTTGTCATACAAAGTTTATCAGACGTTGGGATCTTCCTGAACCTGATTTTAACTTTGGAGATGTTCACATTTTAAGATGAATTGTTTAGAAAGTGAATCCATGCTTCTTGCATTAATTTAGGGGGTTTTACTCTTAGAATCTTGAAAGTTTCTCATGACCTCCTAATATAATAACTACATAGAGTTGAAAAATAAATGTAAATCAGTTTTTTTTTTTAAGGTCGAATATAACTAGGAAACTGAGGAGGATATGAAGGAAGTGGCAAAGATAGTGACATTTGTTAAGCACCCACTGAGTGAAAAACATTGTCATGGATATTTTGCATAAAATGTTTTCATCTAATGCTTAAAATAGACCTATGAAATGAACTACCATTTCATCGCACATATGAACTGAGAATAAAACAAGATCCCATGAGCTTATGAAATACATGTACTGTTACATAAACTAAAGAGGTAGAATTCAATACTAGCTCTGTTAGTTCAAGGGAAAAAGTTATCTGACACAGTATTGCTTATATAAGGAAGCATCTTTTTCACCTAAGAAATCAAGCTAAGATCCATGGAGCTCTTGATCTGGAAGGAACGATGCTCTTGCATTGTATCTTTGAGATACAATCCCAAATCTCGCCTTTCTGGAAGGCGGGTCAGCACCAGTCAATTTTTTTTTCCTTTTAAAAACATTTTTATAACATTTACCATTAGCTAGAAACCTCTTCAAGCACTTAATATCTGTAAACCCACTTAACTGGCCCCATATCATTATGAGATAGGCATTATAGCCACTGTAGTTACAGATAAATAAAGTATGAGGTAGAAAGATTAAATAACTTTCCCAAGTAACATGAAAACTCAGGAAAGCTGACTTGAGTCAACTCTTACCATTGCACTATACTACCTTCTCTACACAAATATCTGGTCATATTCTGGTTGCCTGTTGTGTTGAAGCCCCATACAAAAGAAACATATTCTATGATTCACTTACATGAGGTACCTAGAAAAGGCAAAATCATAAAGACAGAAAGCAGAATAGTGGTTCCCAGGGATTCAGGGGAGGGGAGGTGCTATTGTTTAAAGTGGAATATATATATGATGGACTATCACTTAGCTATAAAAAAGAGCAAAATAATGTCATTTTTTTGGGGCATTAGAGATTGTTAGATGGACCTGGAGATTACTATACTGAGTGAAGTAAATCAGACATAGAAAGACAAAATACCATATGATATCGGTTATATGTGGAATCTTAAAAAGAGGGTACAAATGAACTTATTTACAAAACAGAAGTAGACTCACAAATGTAAAAAACAAACTTAATCAGGGAGGTTAGAGGAAAGCATACCTATAAATGGATCAGTCCCAAACCCTAAGGGACATGAGGCCAACGGAAATCAGAAAAGCAAGAGAGAGTGGTGAGTAATGGCTGAGAATGTTGGGAATCACTCCAGCCCCCAAGAAATGCTATAAGGCGAGTCAGCTCAGAGCCTTACTCTTCACAGAAGATGCAGATAAACCATGCATTATCTCTCCTAATGATCAGAAACATTAGATTAATGAATGATTCTATATAGTTCAGAGATTCCAATAATGATATTCATGATAGCTAATAGCTATGGAACACTTATTGATAATAAAAGATCCATGAGGATTATTTATTTAATCTTGATAAAGTTTCTATCATTCTTTTTTTTTTTTAACTCAGAAAGATGTGATTTGCCAAAGTTCATACTCTATGTGGTGAAACTAATTTTTGATCTCAGATTTATCTTACTCAGATACTACTCTTAACCATTATAGAATATCAAAGCCTATCACACATTCCTCCAAATGTGCATATAAAAATGACACATAAAGTCTCTTTCACAGAGCAAAATTGTAAAAGCAATGTTCTCAATATGAATGAATAGTTGAGATTACAATAACAATGAATTTTATTAATAGTCCAAATAACTTAGCAAGAATAGATGATAGATCTTCCCTTTGTAAGCACAGAGAGAGAGGAAAAAATAAAAAAGACCACATGTAGTAAAATATTTAAAAAGTATAGAAAGATAATTTGGAGAATAAAGACCTTAAACATATCTATTTTCTCAGAATACTATATTTTTTGTTCTGCATTGCAAAGGTAGTAAGTGTGTTTTGCATGATCTATGAAGAACTGAAAGTTTTATGATTTTTGTAATATATGCTATGAAAGATAATCCCCAGGAAATGCTTTAATCAAGTGATTCATTAATCAGTTGAGGATACATATATTATTTACAGCTCTATTATTCAAAGTGTATGCATAAATTACCCACTTAGGAACATCTGTATAAATTTATTTAGAATGTAGATATGCCAACCCCACAGTCCTATTGAATTAGAATCTCTAGAGCTGTGTCCTGAGAATGTACATTTTAATAAGTATTCTGAATAATTTGGAAAGTATACCCAAGTTTGACAACCAAATGGGCACTAAATAAATCTAAATAGGGTATTTGGAAGTGATAAACAATTTTCTGCCTGAAATTTTCCTCAAAGGATTTATATGCCAACACCAACATACTTTTACATATGGTATTCACTTGGCGCTGAACCAGAGAAATTATTTTTGCATTTAGAAGACAAAGTCATTTTATGCTGCTGTGATTATTTCTCAGTTGAAGTCACCTTTTGACCCAGAGCTTCTTCATAGCATTTTTCACCTCTGCATTTCTGAGAGTGTAGATTAAAGGATTTAACATAAGTATTATCATGGTATAAAACACAGCTGCAGCTTTATCAATGGAAAAGTGATCACTGGACACATATATACAAATAGGTAACGTGCAAAAAAGAGAATGACCACGGTGATGTGGTAGACACAAGTGGAGAAGGCTTTCTGTCTCCCCCACGAGCTACAGGTCCTTAGGGAGCACAAGATGACCACATCTTGGAGACCATCAAAAGGAGGAATTTCAACAGGCAGATGAAGCCACTGTTGGCAGCAACAAAGAGACCAAGGGTATGAGTGTCCATGCAGACCAGTTTCAACAAAGGGTTCAAGTCACACATGAAATGATCTATGACATTAGGTCCATAGAAGGGCAGCAGACTGTAAAAAGGATCTGAACGGTTGCATGGACAAAGGCTCCAGCCCAGGCCACTCCCACAAGAAGGCTACACATCTGCTGACTCATGAAGGTTGTGTAGTACAGGGGTTTACAGATGACCACATAACGGTCATAGGCCATCACTGTTAGAAGGATACTCTTAGCAGCACCAAAAAGATGCTCAACAAAGACGTGAGTCATACACCCCCCAAAAGAGATAGGTTTTCTCACAGTAAGGGAGTCAACTAACATCTTAGAGGTCACGGAGGAAGAACAGCAGCCATCTATAAAGGATAAATGAGACAAAAAGAAGTACATGGTGGATCTTAGGGTTGTGCTGGCACTGATGGTGATCATGATGAGCAGGTTGCCTGCCAAAGTGACCAAGTAGACAATTAAAAACACAACAAAGGATAATTTCTGAAGCTTCACATTTTGAGTCAGGCCCAGGAGAAGGAATTCCGTCACATGAATTCCATTCTGGTGACAAGGCACTTCGCTGGAATGAAAATCGCAGTAATCCTCAATTATAACCCTTTTACTTAAGGAATAAATAATGTCATAGAGTGCCTATTTTCTTTAGTTTTATAAAAGCCAAAGACAAGCACAAAGCCATAAAAAATGTTTTTATTTTGTATATCCTTACAAGTGAAAATACAGGTGGTATTTATTTTGTTCTTTATAAGTTACAAATTTGTTTTTAATTTTCAGTGATAAAAAATTTGTAACTTTTAAAATCAGAAAAGAAAAAAATACATCAAGCTTTAAGAGCCAATCCATGATGTGGCCACATAGGCGGCACATCACAAACATCCAAAGATGTATGAATTCTGTTCCTTGAAAAGCTGGACATGTCTACCAGTGAGACACAAAAAGACTCAAAAGATAAGATTCTCATGAGCCATATATTTTCCTACTTGGCATGTCTGATAGCTTCTCCACTTCCTCAAGATTGAGAAATGGTGTCTCTTCCAGATCTCAGAGGCTGTAGTCAACGTCCATTATAGCACTGGTCACACTGTTTCACACTCATATCTCTTTTTTATAACTGTGTGTGCCCTTGAAGGCAAAAATATGCATTACTAGAACTGCAATCTTATTCATACACTCTTTCTCCTCTCCTGGTCAAAAAGTAAACATTTACTGACAGAGAGAAAGAAAACAATAAAATAAAAAAAGAGGAAAAGAGAAAGTGGGGGAGAAAAAAGAAAAGTAAAGTTAGAAATCCATTAAAGAGCAAAGAAAGAGGAACTTAAAAATCCAAAGCCTTAGTTTAAATCTGGGACTTACACCTTATTAACTATGTTACATTGATCCATTTAATCTTTCTTCAATTTTTTTCATCTGTTAAAGGAAGCTTATGTATGACTGTATTTAGGATTACCATAAAGATTACATTTTAAACATTATTATTGTTGTTGTTGTTGTATGATTTAACTCTTTTCATGAATTCATCACTAAAGAAAACTTCAAAATTCTCTCTAAACATCACCAAAAGGCAAAGATTCTGAAAATGCAAACTAATCAGTTGAGGAGAACATGGATAAATGTCAAAAGGAAGGTCCTCAGATTTAAAAAAATTGAAATAAGCTATTAATAAAATCTTTAACATAAAGATATAATTCTTGCTTTTTTTTTTACTTTTGTGGGCTTTTCTATCATTATTTGTTTCATTAACTCATTTGCTAAATACATAAGAAATTTAATACTTCCAGTTTCATCATATGACTGGGTGTGAAAGTTTTTGGGAAAATAGTAACTTTAAACTTAACTCATTATTCAAATAAAGACTTCATAGATGGGAGGACACAGGTACACCTGTGGCTGATTCACATCAATGTATAGCAAAAAGCACCACAATATTGTAAAGTAATTAGCATCCAATTAAAATGAATAATTTTTTCTTTTTAAAAGGAAAATAAAATATACAGGCTAAAACAAAAATAAATAAATTTAAGTGGAATATAACCTTTAAAAAACAAGCAAAAAAAGTCTTCATAGAATGAAGTTTTATGATGTATTTATTTTTGGCCAATATTTGGTATTATAAAGCATTTGGTGAGAGAGACAGGAAATGTGGAGAGAAACAGACAGCACAGTTGAGGGAAAAGGTGAAAGGATGAAATAAAGAAAGGAAAAAACAAAAAAGGAAGAGGAAAAAGAGAAGAAAAAGGACATGCTACAGAGTGATCCGAGAAAGACATTTTGAAGCAAATGCTTTGTAATATAGCCAACAAGTGCTACACTTGAATTCCAAACTATTTAACTTCTTTATTGTAGCCACTAAGATCAGCAACACACAAAAAAATACAATGACACTTGTTAAAGAGATTGTCTTTAATCCATTGTATATTCTTGCCTCCTTTGTCAAAGATAAGGTGTCCATAGGTGTGTGGATTTATCTCTGGGCTTTCTATTTTGTTCCATTGATCTATATTTCTGTCTTTGCGCCAGTACCATACTGTCTTGATGACTGGGGCTTTGTAGTAGAGCCTGAAGTCAGGCAGGTTGATTCCTTCAGTTGCATTCTTCTTTCTCAAGATTGCTCTGGCTATTCAAGTTTTTTTGTATTTCCATACAAATTGTGAAATTATTTGTTCTAGCTCTGTGAAAAATACCGCTGGTAGCTTGATAGGGATTGCATTGAATCTGTAAATTGCTTTGGGTAGTGTACTCATTTTCACTATATTGATTCTTCCAATTCATGAACATGGTATATTTCTCCATCTATTAGTGTCCTCTTTGATTTCTTTCATCAGTGTTTTATAGTTTTATATATATAGGTCTTTAGTTTCTTTAGGTAGATATATTCCCAAGTATTTTATTCTTTTCGTTGCAATGGTGAATGGAATTGTTTCCTTAATTTCTTTTTCTGCTTTCTCGTTATTAGTGTATAGAAATGCAAGGGATTTTGGTGTGTTGATTTTATATCCTGCAAATTTACTATATTCATTGGTTAGCTCTAATAATTTTCTGGTGGAGTCTTTAGGGTTTTCTATGTAGAGGATCATGTCATCTGTAAACAGTGAGAGTTTTACTTCTTTTCCAATTTGGATTTCTTTTATTCTTTTTCTGCTCTGATTGCTGTGGCCAAAACTTCCAGAACTATGTTGAATAGTAGTGGTGAAAGTGGGCACCCTGTCTTGTTCCTGACTTTAGGGGAAATGCTTTAAAATTTTCACCATGATAATGTTTGCTGTGGGTTTGTCATATATAGCTTTTATTATGTTGAGGTATGTTTCTTCATTCCTGCTCTCAGGAGAGTTTTTATCATAAATGGATGTTGAATTTTGTCAAAGGCTTTCTCTGAATCTATTGAGATAATCACATGGCTTTTAGTTTTCAATTTGTTAATGTGGTGAATTACATTGATTGACTTGTGGATATTGAAGAATACTTGCATCCCTGGGATAAAGCCTACTTGGTCACAGTGTATGATCTTTTCAATGTGTTGCTGGATTCTGATGGCTGGGAAAACTGGTCAACCATTTGTAAAAGAATGAAACTAGAACACTTTCTAACACCATTCACAAAAATAAACTCAAAATGGATTAAAGATATAAATGTAAGACCAGAAACTATAAAACTCCTAGAGGAGAACATAGGCAAAACACTATCTGACATAAATCACAGCAAGATCCTCTATGATCCACCTCCTAGAATACTGGAAATAAAAGCAAAAATAAACAAATGGGATCTAATTAAAATTGAAAGCTTCTGCACAACAAAGGAAACTATAAGCAAGGTGAAAAGACAGCCTTCTGAATGGGAAAAAATAATAGCAAATGAAGCAACTGACAAACAACTAATCTTAAAAATATACAAGCAACTTATGCTGCTCAAGTCCAGAAAAGTAAACGACCCAATCAAAAAATGGGCCAAAGCACTAAATAGACATTTCTCCAAAGAAGACATATGGATGGCTAACAAACACATGAAAAGATGCTCAACATCACTCATTATCAGAGAAATGCAAATCAAGACCACAATGAAGTACCATTTCACACCAGTCAGAATGGCTGCGATCCAAAAGTCTACAAGCAATAAATGCTGGAGAGGATGTGAAGACAAGGGAACCCTCTTACACGGTTGGTGGGAATGCAAACTAGTACAGCCACTATGGAGAACAATGTGGAGATTCCTTTAAAAACTACAAATAGAACTGCCTTATGACCCAGCAATCCCACTGCTGGGCATACACACCAAGGAAACCAGAAATGAAAGAGACACGTGTACCCCAATGCTCATTGCAGCACTGTTTATAATAGCCAGGACATGGAAGCAACCTAGATGTCCATCAGCAGATGAATAGATAAGAAAGCTGTGGTACATATACACAATGGAGTATTACTCAGCCATTAAAAAGAATACATTTGAATCCGTTCTAATGAGGTGGATGAAACTGGAGCCGATTATACAGGGTGAAATAACCCAGAAAGAAAAAATCAATACAGTATACTAACACATATATATGGAATTTAGAAAGATGGTGATGATAACCCTATATGTCGCACAGCAAAAGAGACACAGATGTAAAGAACAGACATTTGGACTCTGTGGGAGAGGGAGAGGGTGTGATGATTTGGGAGAATGGCATTGAAACATGTATACTATCATGTAAGAAATGAATCACTAGTCTAGGTTCGATACAGGATACAGAATGCTTGGGGCTGGTGCACTGGGAAGACCCAGAGAGATGATATGGGGAGGGTGGTGGGAGGGGCGTTCAGGGTTGGGGATTCATGTCAATATATGGCAAAACCAATACAGTATTGTAAAGTAAAAAAAAATAAAATTAAAAAATAAAAGTTAATGAAAAATAATTCATAAGTTGTTCTACATGTAAAATGATCAGAAAAAAAAAATATTTTTGCCCAGTTCAGGACTCAGGATTACAAACTAATGACCTATGAACATTTGGTCCTTTGAAGCCTCAATAATATTTAAAATAAATTCCATTGGGGTTTTCTTCAACCTAAGGTGTGTGTAATCAGAATCATGAACATGTTAATTTACTGCACAAAGGAAAAAAAAAATCCAAGTGTTTCCAGAAAAGGAAACCCTGAAATAAAATTTCAAAAAAGAGAACTGTACTTCTACATATCAGTTCAAATTTGATTCTGTCTAAGACTTCTCCCTAACCGCAGGCAGCTGCGACCGGTGCACTAAGCACGGCCGAGAGGAGCTACCAAAAGTCTGAGGCCAGGGGCGGTGGCTGGAAAGAGCAACCCCATGCTGGAGGTCAGGGGCGGCAGCCGGGAGGAACAACCCCACATCCAAGGAGCAGTGGCTGTGCAGGCACAGGAGGGCCTAGAGGAGATATCCCACGTTGAAGGTCAGGAAGGGTGGCGGTGAGGAGATAACCCTCATCCAAGGTAAGGAGAACCAGCTGTGCTTTGCTGGAGCAGCCGTGAAGAGATATCCCATGCCCAAGGTAAGAGAAACCCATGTAAGATGGTAAGTGTTGCAAGAGAGCATCAGAGGGCAGACACACTGAAACCATACTAAAAAAAAAAAAAAAAATAGTCAATCTAATCACACTAGGACCGCGGCCTTGTCTAACTCAATGAAACTAAGCCATGCCTGCTGGGCAACCCAAGATGGGTCGGTCATGGTGGAGAGGTCTGACAGAATGTGGTCCATTGGAGAAGGGAATGGCAAAGCACTTTAGTATTCTTGCCTTGAGAACCCCATGAACAGTATGAAAAGGAAAAATGATAAGAGTACTGAAAAAAGGAACTACCCAGGTCAGCAGCTGCACAATATGCTACTGGAGATCAGTGGAGAAATAACTCTAGAAAGAATGAAGGGATGGAGCCAAAGCAAAAACAATACCAAGCTGTGGATGTGACTGGTAATAGAAGCAAGGGCCGAAACTGTAAATGGCAATATTGTATAGGATCCTGGAATGTCAGGTCCATGAATCAAGGCAAATTGGAAGTGGTCAAACAAGAGATGGCAAGAGTGAACGTTGACATTCTAGGAATCAGTGAACTAAAATGGATTGGACTGGGTGAATTTACTCAGATGACCATTATATATACTACTGCGGGCAGGAATCCCTCAGAAGAAATGGAGTAGCCATCAATGGTCAACAAAAGAGTCCGAAATGCAGTACTTGGATACAATCTCAAAAATGACAGAATGATCTCTGTTCATCTCCAAGGCAAACCATTCAATATCACGGTAATCCAAGTGTATGCCCCAACCAGTAATGCTGAAGCAGCTGCAGTTGAAGGATTCTATGAAGACCTACAAGACCTTTAAGAACTAACACCCAAAAAAGATGTCCTTTTCATTATAGGAGACTGGGATGCAAAAGTAGGAAGTCAAGAAACACCTGGAGTAACAGGCAAATTTGGCCTTGGAATGTGGAATGAAGCAGGGCAAAGACTAATAGAGTTTTGCCAAGAAAATGCACTGGTCATAGCAAACATCCTCTTCCAACAGCACAAGAGAAGACTCTACACATGGACATCACCAGATGGTCAACACCGAAATTAGATTGATTATATTTTTTTGCAGCCGAAAATGGAGAAGCTCTATACAGTCAACAAAAACAAGACCAGGAGCTGACTGTGCCTCAGATCATGAACTCCATATCACGAAATTCAGACTTAAATTGAAGAAAGTAGGGAAAACCGCTAGACCATTCAGGTATGACCTAAATCAAATCCCTTATGATTATACAGTGGAAGTGAGAAATAGATTTAAAGGCCTAGATCTGATAGAGTGCCTGATGAACTATGGAACGAGGTTCGTGATATTGCATAGGAGACAGGGATCAATACCATCCCCATGAAAAAGAAATGCAAAAAAAGCAAAATGGCTTTCTGGGGAGGCCTTACAAGTTGCTGTGAAAAGAGAAGTGAAAAGCAAAGGAGAAAAGGAAAGATATAAGCATCTGAATGCAGAGTTCCAAATAATAGCAAGAAGAGATAAGAAAGCCTTCCTCAGCAATCAATGCAAAGAAATAGAGGAAAACAACAGAATGGGAATGACTAGAGATATCTTCAAGATAATTAGAGGTACCAAGGGAACATTTCTTGCAAAGATGGGCTCAATAAAGGACAGAAATGGTATGGACCTAACAGAAACAGAAGATATTAAGAAGAGGTGGCAAGAATACACAGAAGAACTGTACAAAAAAGATCTTCACGACCCGCATAATCACGACGGTGTGAACAGTCATCTAGAGCCAGACATCCTGGAATGTGAAGTCAAGTGGGCCTTATAAAGCATCACTACGAACAAAGTTAGCGGAGGTAATGGAGTTCCAGTCGAGCTATTTCAAATCCTGAAAGATGATTCTGTCAAAGTACTGCATTCAATATGCCAGAAAATTTGGAAAACTCAGCACTGGCCACAGGACTGCAAAAGGTCAGTTTCCATTCCAATTCCAAAGAAAGGCAATGCCAAAGAATGGTCAAACTACCACACAATTGCACTCATCTCACATGCTAGTAAAGTAATGCTCAAAATTCTCCTAGCCAGGCTTCGGCAATATGTGAACCATGAACTCCCTGATATTCAAGCCAGTGTTAGAAAAGGCAGAGGAACCAGAGATCAAATTGCCAACATCTGCTGGATCATCGAAAAAGCAAGAGAGTTCAAGAAAAAAACATCTATTTCTGTTTTATTGATTATGCCAAAGCCTTTGACAATGTGGATCACAATAAATTGTGGAAAATTCTGAAAGAGACAGGAATAATAGACCACCTGACCTGCCTCTTGAGAAATATGTATGCTAGTCAGGAAGCAACAGTCAGAACTGGACATGGAACAACAGACTGTTTCCAAATAGGAAAAGAAGTACGTCAAGGCTGTATATTGTCACCCTACTTATTTAAGTTATATGCAGAGTACATCATGAGAAACGCTGTACTGGAAGAAACACAAGCTGAAATCAAGATTGCTGGGAGAAATATCAATCACCTCAGATATACAGATGATACCACCCTTAAGGCAGAAAGTGAAGAGGAACTAAAAAGCCTCTTAAAGAAAGTGAAAGAGAAGAGTGAAAAAGTTGGCTTAAAGCTCAACATTCAGAAAACGAAGATCATGGCATCTGGTCCCATCACTTTATGGGAAATAGATGGGGAAGCAGTGGAAACAGTGTCAGACTTTATTTTGGGGGGGCTCCAAAATCACTGCAGATGGTGATTGCAGCCATGGAATTAAAAGACACTTACTCCTTGGAAGAAAACTTATGACCAACCTAGATAGCATATTCAAAAGCAGAGACATCACTTTGCTGTCAAACGTCGGTCTAGTCAAGGCTATGGGTTTTCCAGTAATCATGTATGGATTTTAGAGTTGGATTGTGAAGAAGGCAGAGCGCCAAATAATTGATGCTTTTGAACTGTGGTGTTGGGGAAGACTCTTGAGAGTCCCTTGGATTGCAAGGAGATCCAACCAGTCCATTCTGAAGGAGATCAGCCCTGGGATTTCTTTGGAAGGAATGATACTAAAGCTGAAACTCCAGTACTTTGGCCACCTCATGTGAAGAGTTGAATCATTGGAAAAGACTTTGATGCTGGGAGGGATTGGGGGCAGGAGGAGAAGGGGACGACCAAAGATGAGATGGCTGGATGGCATCACTAACTCGATGGATGTGAGTCTGAGTGAACTCCGGGAGATGGTGATGGTCAGGGACGCCTGGCGTGCTGCGATTCATGGGGTCACAAAGAGTCGGACACGACTGAACGAGTGAACTGAACTGAACTGAACTGAAGACTTCTCATCCTGGCCTGACTTGTGCAGATAAAATTCTTGTCCAGACAGAAAACATATGCAGTTTGTATTTAAAAGGAATTTGGGTTTTAGAGAGAGAGGAAAGAGTTCAGCAGCTGTAGCACATTTCTATTTCTCTGAGACTCAAAGATGTTTATAATATTTTAAGTTTTGGCTCAGACAGTAGAAGCGTCTGCCTGCAATGTGGAAGACCTGGGTTCAATCCCTGGGCCAGGAAGAAACCCTGGAGAAGGAAATGGTAATCCACTCCAGTATTCTTGCCTGGAAAATCCCATGGATGGTGGAGTCTGACAGGCCATGTAATCGCCAAGAGTCAGACATGACTTCACTTTGGTCTGCTAGGCCCTAAGAACATAATAGCCATACCTAACACTTTAAAAAGTAAATCCAATTATAAAAATTAGCAGTGGATTAAAAGTACTTTGGTTAGAAACTTCTCGAAGCCATTTCTTCCAACTTTTTTCAGAGCATCTACACTCAATGAAAAGTCAGGTATTTTGGCCCTTGAGACTCAACTTGCCCTCTCTCATCATTTCACTAAACACCATGGCTAGCCAAAAAGAAGATCATTGCCTTTGTGGTTTATGCACCAAAATACCTTCACAGTTCTTCTCAAATCCTTCAGTTCTTACAATATAGAGACACTAGTTTTATTCAAGTGGGTGACTTATCTTTGTGTTATTGTCTCAAGGAGAGTAATTAATTTGGGAACACTATGCGAAAATGACAACCAAATGTCTTTCCCTTCCCCCTATGGTTCCTCTGACCAGAGAATGATATTTCTGACAAGGGTTAGAATTTGTCTGTAGGAATGGGATCACCAGGCTACAGTCAGACCTTGGAATCTTCATTTTTTTTTCAATAAATGTTTATGGAATATCTAAAATGAACCAGGGAGTTTTATTCAATAATAAAAAAATGATAGCAACAAACTATTGAGTGCTAATGATGAAACTCTATATTAAACACACTATGTGAGGTACACTTTGTGATGGGTCCTTTTATTATTCGCACTTTACAAATGAGCTGTGTGAGTTTAGATAATTTACCCAATATCAGAAGTGAGTAGTGGCAGAGCTGAAATGTATATACAAATCTGCCTCCAAAGCCTCAATAATATTCCTGCCATTGTGATGCAAGAATTCAACTATTAAAAGAGAGAGAGAGAGTAGAAAAGTGTGTGTGTGTGTGTATCTGTGTGTGTCAAGTAGGACGGAAGTGAAATGCTCAGGTAAGGTTTTCTTTCAAAAATTGATATTGAAGTTGAAGCCAAAAAAATATTATCCAAGGCCTAGATTAAATAAATTGAGGGATTAGGAATATTTACAGGTTTTAGAATTGAGCCAGACTCTATCATTGTTGAACAATGAAGAAAATATCTCTGTGAGTCCACCCGGTACATTGGTAATTCCATCCTGTTATGAGCCAAATCCAATCAACTTTACTTTTTGAAACATTCTTCAAGTATATCATGTGTTTTCATTATCACTATTAATTATCTGGAAAGTACATAAGCAGAAGAGTTAAAATGCACTGAGCAACTGAAAAATCAGTTATAGGTGATTCAGTGAAATATGAATAAAGACAGCTTAGTTAAGTACAGACCTAATCTCTAACCTAAGCTGTGCTTTCAGTTTTACCTTGAAATGAGTTATTCAAGCTTCCTCAGCCTGTTTTACTCATTTTCATTTTTTTTCAAGGGTTAAATAGACAAACAGTAAAAAAAAGAAAAAAGTCAATAAATGGGAGCCATATTTTTACTAACTTAAAAAAGTAGGATCCAAACTCTAAATAAAATTTCCATTAAAATTTTGTAAAGTAAAAATTAAAAATAAATAAATAAATTTAAAAAAAAAAAATAAAGCAATAACAATGGAAGAAAAAAAAAATAAAATTTTGAGAATTTGTTTTCAAGTGACTAAAGAAATTAACCCTCTCTGACATTCCTCATAAAATTATTTCCCATCACATAACAAATATGGTCACCCTTTCTCCCTGGAGCTTTTTGTTCTGCAAGACACCAGTGCTGAATTCTACAGTATTTGGGGGGAAAACTGTGGTCTTTGGAAGTGCTCACTGTAGTACTTAAGAGCTGATGTTGGTTCACAGATTTCTGTGTGCATCCACATTTTATATGCTACTGACAGTCTACTATAAGGACTAGTACACAATTCCAATTGTACAGGTGTCAACTATTTCTTGGGTGCACATCTAGGAGGTGAACCTAAGAATTGAGGATATGTGAATGTTTAGATAAAACTAGATAGAACTTATTAATGAAGCATTTGTATCAATATATACTTCCAACAGCAATGTAAAAGACACCAGTTGGTTCATATATTCTACATCAGACTGGCTCATACAACTCAGTATCAAAAAACAAACAACCTAACTAACTAATGGGCAGATGACCTGAATAGACATTTTCAGGGTAGAAGACCTGAGAAGACATACAGATGGCCAACTGGCACATGAAAAAATGATCAACATCACTAACCATCAGAAAAATGTATATCAAACTCCACAATGAGGTAGCACTTCACTCACACCTATCAGAATGGCTCCTTTTAAAAGACCACAAATAACAAATGTTGACAAGAATGTAGAGAAAACAAAAACTTAGTACATCGTTGGCAGCTTTTTTGTTTGTTTGTTTTTAGTAGTTTGGTGCAGACACTATGGAAAACAGTATGGATGTTCCTGAAAAAAACTAAATATAGAACTACCATAGGAATTATCAATTTTACTGAGTATCCCCAGAATTTTTGCCTCGAGAATTCCATGGACAGAGGAATGTGGCAGGCTACAGGCCACAGGGTCTCAAGAGTTGTGCACAACTACATGACTAAAACACCACCACCATTCCTGAGTATCAGTTCAGTTCAGTTTCTCAGTTGTGTCAGACTCTTTGCAACCCCATGAATTGCAGCATGCCTCCCTATCCATCACCAACCCCTGAGTCCACCCAAACCCATGTCCATTGTGTTGGTGATGCCAACCAATCATCTCATCCTCTGTCAACCCTTTCTCCTCCTGCCCTCAATCTTTCCCATCATCAGGGTCTTTTCAAACGAGTCAGCCCTCCACATCAGGGGGCCAGAGTACTGCAGTTTCAGCTTCACATCAGTTCCTCCAATAAACACCCAGGACTGATCTCCTTTAGGATGTATTGGTTGGATCTCCTTGAAGTCCAGGGTTTCTCAAGAGTCTTCTCCAACAACACAGTTCAAAAACATGAATTCTTCAGTGCTCAGCTTTCTTATAGTCCAACTCTCACATCCATACATGACCACTGGAAAAACCATAGCCTTGACTAGATGGATCTTTGTTGGCAAAGTAATATACCTGCTTTTTAATATGCTATCTAAGTTGGTCAAAATGTTCCTTCCAAGGAGCAAGTGTCATTTAATTTCATGGCTGAAATCACTATCTGCAGTGATTTTGGAGCCCAGAAATATAAAGTCAGCCACTGTTTCCCCATCTATTTGCCATGAAGTGATGGAACCAGATGCCATGATCTTAGTTTTCTGAATGTTGAGCTTTAAGCAAACTTTTTTATTTTTTTTTTACATTCATCAAGAGGCTGTTTAGTTCCTCTTCACTTTCTGCCATAAAGTTGGTGTCATCAGAATATCTGAGGTTATTGATATTTCTCCCAGCAAGCTTGATTCCACACTTCTGCTTCCTCCAGCCCAGCGTTTCTCATGATG
Organism: Oryx dammah; assembly: GCF_014754425.2. Taxonomy (NCBI): domain Eukaryota; kingdom Metazoa; phylum Chordata; class Mammalia; order Artiodactyla; family Bovidae; genus Oryx; species Oryx dammah. The sequence goes on along the minus strand of NW_024070201.1, from coordinate 476,378 downwards.
TACTCTGCATATAAGTTAAATAAGCAGGGTGACAATATACAGCCTTGATGTACTCCTTTTCCTATTTGGAACCAGTCTATTGTTTCATGTCCAGTTCTAACTCTCGCTTCCTGACCTGCATACAGGTTTCTCAAAAGGCAGGTCAGGTAGTCTGGTATTCCCATCTCTTTCAGAATTTTCCACAGTATATATCCCCCTAAAATGAAAACACGAATTCAAGAAACTCTATGCATCCCAGTGTTCACTGCAGCATTACTTACAGTAGCCCAAATATGGAAGCAGCCTAAATGCCCATCAACAGAAGAGTGGATAAAAAAGATGTGAAATACACATATCAGTTCAGTTCAATTCAGTGATCAGTCGTGTCTGACTTTCCAACCCCATGAATCGCAGCATGCCAGACCTCCCTGTCCATCACCATCTCCTGGAGTTCACTCAGACTCATGCCCATTGAGTCAGTGATGCCATCCAGCCATCTCATCCTCAGTCGTCCCCTTCTCCTCCTACCCCCAATCCCTCCCAGCATCAGAATCTTTTCCAATGAGTCAACTCTTCGCATGAGGTGGCCAAAGTACTGGTGCTTCAGCTTCAGCATCATTCCTTCTAAAGAAATCCCACGGTTGATCTCCTTCAGAATGAACTGGTTGGATCTCCTTGCAGTCCAAGGGATTCTCAAGAGTCTTCCCCACCACCACAGTTCAAAAGCATCAATTCTTCAGCCCTCAGCCTTCTTCACAGTCCGACTCTCACATCCATACATGACCACAGGAAAAACCATAGCCTTGACTAGACGGACCTTAGTCGGTAAAGTAATGTCTCTGCTTTTGAATATACTATCTAGGTTGATCATAACTTTTCTTCCATGGAGTAAGCATCTTTTAATTTCATGGCTGCAGTCACCATCTGCAGTGATTTGGGAGCCCAAAAAACTAAAGTGTGACACTTTTTCTACTGCTTCTCCATCTATTTCCCATGAAGTGATGGGAACGGATGCCATGATCTTCGTTTTCTGAATGTTGAGCTTTAAGCCAAGTTTTTCGCTCTCCTCATTCTCTTTCATCAAGAGGCTTTTTAGCTCCTCTTCACTTTCTGCCATAAGGGTGGTGTCATCTGCATATCTGAGGTTATTGATATTTCTCCCAGCAATCTTGATTCCAGCTTGTGTTTCTTCCAGTCCAGCATTTCTCATGATGTACTCTGCATATAAGTTAAATAAGCAGGGTGATAATATACAGCCTTCACGTACTCCTTCTCCTATTTGGAACCAGTCTGTTGTTCCATGTCCAGTTCTAACTGTTGCTTCCTGACCTGCATATAGATTTCTCAAGAGGCAGGTCAGATGGTCTGTTATTCTCATCTCTTTCAGAATTTTCCACAGTTAATTGTGATCCACATAGTCAAAGGCTTTGGCATAGTCAATAAAGCAGAAATAGATATTATCTGGAACTCTCTTGCTTTTTCGATGATCCAGCAGATGTTGGCAATTTGATCTCTGGTTCCTCTGCCTTTTCTAACACCAGCTTGAATATCATGGAGTTCACGGTTCACATATTGCTGAAGCCTGGCTAGGAGCATTTTGAGCATTACTTTACTAGCATGTGAGATGAGTGCAATTGTGCGGTAGTTTGAGCATTGTTTGGCATTGCCTTTCTTTGGAATTGGAATGAAAAGTGACCTTTTGCAGTCCTGTGGCCAGTGCTGAGTTTTCCAAATTTGCTGGCATATTGAGTGCAGCACTTTCAGAGCATCATCTTTCAGGGTTGAAACAGCTCAACTGAAATTCCATCACGTCCACTAGCTTTGTTCATAGTGATGCTTTCTAAGGCCCACTTGACTTCACATTCCAAGATGTCTGGCTCTAGATTATTGATCACATCATCATGATTATCTGGGTCATGAAGATCTTTTTTGTACAGTTCTTCTGTGTATTCTTGCCACCTCTTCTTAATATCTTCTGCTTCTGTTAGGTCCATACTGTTTCCGTCCTTTGTTAAGTCCATCTTTGCATGAAATGTTCCCTTGGTATCTCTAATGTTCTTGAAGAGATCTCTAGCCTTTCCCATTCTGTTGTTTTCCTTATTTCTTTGCATTGATCGCTGAAGAAAGCTTTCTTATCTCTTCTTGCTATTCTTTGGAACTCTACATTCAGATGTTTATATCTTTCATTTTCTCCTTTGCTTTTCACTTCTCTTCTTTCACAGCTATTTGTAAGGTCTCCCCAGACAGCCGTTTTGCTTTTTTGCATTTCTTTTCCATGGGGAGGTCTTGATCCCTGTCTCCTGTACAATGTCATGAACCTCATTCCATAGTTCATCAGGCATTCTATCTATCAGATCTAGGCCCTTAAATCTATTTCTCACTTCCACTGTATAATCATAAGGGATTTGATTTAGGTCATACCTGAATGGTCTAGCAGTTTTCCCTACTTTCTTCAATTTGAGTCTGAATTTGGTAATAAGGAGTTCATCATCTGAGCCACAGTCTGCTCCTGGTCTTGTTTTTGTTGACTGTATAGAGCTTCTCCATCTTTGGCTGCATAGAATATAAACAATCTGATTTTGGTTTTGACCATCTGTTGATGTCCATGTTTAGAGTCTTCTCTTGTGTTGTTGGAAGAGGATGTTTTCTATGACCAGTGCATTTTCTTGGCAAAACCCTATTAGTCTTTGCCCTGCTTCATTCAGCATTCCAAGGCCATTTACCTGTTACTCCAGGTGTTTCTTGACTTCCTACTTTTGCATTCCAGTCTCCTATAATGAAAAGGACATCTTTTTTGGGTGTTAGTTCTAAAAGGTCTTGTAAGTCTTCATAAAACCGTTCAACTTCAGTTTCTTCAGTGTTACTCGTTGGGACATAGACTTGGATCACTGTGTTATTGAATGGTTTGCCTTGGAGACGAACAGAGATCATTCTTTCATTTTTGAAATTGCATCCAAGTACTGCATTTCAGACTCTTTTGTTGACCATGATGGCTACTCCATTTCTTCTGAGGGATTCCTGCCCACAGTAGTAGATATAATGGTCGTCTGAGTTAAATTCACCCATTCCAGTCAATTTAGTTCGCTGATTCCTAGAATGTCTACATTCACCCTTGCCAAACACACACATAATGGAATACTACTGATCCATCAAAAATAAAATTGTACCATTTGGAAAAACATGGATGGATTCAGTGAATACAATCCTTAGTGAGTTAAGCCAGGCAGCAAAATATTTATACTATTTTTTTATTCATCTGGAAACCATGAAATTCCTTAGTGATAAATTAGAACCATAAAATACCTATATTAGAAATTCAATAGTATCTAGAAACAATTATCAAAGGCTTTGATTCAGAGAGGTAGAAAAATTAGAGGCAACCAGTCCATCCTAAAGGAGACCAATCCTCAGTGTTCATTGGAAGGACTGATGCTGAGGCTGAAACTCCAATACTTTGGCTACCTCATGTGAAGTGTTGACTCATGGGAAAAGACCCTGATTCTGGGAGGATTTTGAGAGGCAGGAGAAGAAGGGGACAACAGAGGATGAGACGGCTGGATGGCATCACAGACTCAATGCACATTAGTTTGTGTAAACTCTGGGAGTTGGTGATGGACAGATTGGCCTGGTGTGCTGGGATTCATGGGATCACAAAGAGTCAGACACGACTGAGCAACTGAATTGAACTGAACTGAAGCAGAAAGTAAGTTAAAATAGGAAATAATAAAGTTAAGAAAAAAAATCATTGAAAAAGAAGATGGAAAAACAATAGAAAAATCAATGAAATAAGAAACTGGTTCTTTGGATATCTTAAACAGAATTGAAAAAGCATTAGCTTGAATGATAAGGAACAGAGGAGATAGGGATGAAGGACAAGAAAGTATGATGAGAAGAGAGAAATTATTTATATGAAGAAGAAATAAAATACAAGTATGACTTAAATGGGATTTCCCTGGTAGCTCAGCCGATAAAGAATCTGCCTGCAATGCAGAAGACCCCAGTTCAATTCCTGGGTTGGGAAAATCTACTGGAGAAGGGATAGGCTACCCACTTCAGTATTCTTGGGCTTCCCTCGTGGCTCAACTGGTAAAGAATCTGCCTGAAAGTCCTGAGTTCAATTCCTAGGTTGGGAAGATCCCCTGGAGAAGGGAACACTTATCCATTTCTGTATTCTTGTCTGGAGAATCCACAGACTGTATAACCCATAGGGTCACAAACAGTTGGACATGACTGAGTGACTTTCACTCACTGATGACTTAAATGGGATTCTCAGATGACTCAGTGGTAAAGAATTTGCCCGCCAGTGCAGGAAACACAGGAGACATGGGTTCAATCTCTGGGTCAGAAAGATCCCCTGGAGAAGGAAATGGCAATTCTCTCCAGTATTCTCCCCTGGAAAATTCTATGGGCAAAAGAGCCTTGTGGGCACGGGGTTACAAAGAGTTGGACACCGCTAAGCAACTGAGCATGCACACATGTCCTAAAACATAATAGAACATACAGAAAAAAAAAAACTCAAATATATTAACTTTTTACAAAGATGTTAAGATAATTCAATGGTTAAAAAACAGACTTTAAACAAATTATGCTGTTTCAATGGGATATCTATGAGAAAAAAAAAAAAAGGCCTACTACCAACACAAAACCAACACAACACCCCAAAATTAACATGACATGATTCACAAACCTACAAACTAATGCTTACTCTAAGATAATAACAATAATATCTATTTCTAAATGTTTGAGTAGGCCAATATTTGTTAGATATGATACAGTAAGCATAAAATAAGAAAAAAAATTTAAAAAGGACTTTATCAATATTTTAAACCTTTCAGTTGTTGATGCCTATTTTTCATCCTGTGTATAGGTCATATTTTTTTTTTTTTGCACATCTCCTAATTTTTTATTGAAAACCAGACATTCTATTAATGTATTTTTATTTTTAGCTGTGCCAGGTCTTCATCGCTTCATGCAGACTTTCTCTAGTTGTGGTGAGCTAGTTGAGGTGTGTAGGCTTCTTTTTGCTGTGGTTTTGCAGAACACTGGCTCTAGAGGGCTTGGGCTTCAGTAGTGCTGGCACATGGGCTGAAGTTACTCTCAGCATGTGAGATCTTCATGGACCAGAGATGAATCTGCATCCCTTGAATTGCCAGGCGGATTCTTAACCACTGGACTACAAGGGAAGTCCTGAAAAACAGATATTTAAGATAATATATTGTAGCAACTTGGGATATCAAACACCCACCTACCTCCATCCAGGTGACTCAGTGGGTAAATAATCTGCCTGTGACACAGGAGATGCGAGTTCAATCCTGAGACATGAAGATCCCCTGGAGGAGGGTATGGAAACCCACTCTGGTATTCTTGCCTGGAGAATCCCATGGACAGAGGAGTCTAGCAGGCTACAGTTCATAGGGTTGCAAAGAGTCAGATACCACTGAGCATGCCCCAACAGATGTCACTATTTTAAAAAATAAAAGGGCAATTCATGAGCAAGGAGAAAATTATATATATATATATATATAATATAATGTGTATTATATACTTTTAAAACTCTACTTTCAAATGTGCAAAGAACACGAACAGTAATATCACAAAAGAAGATATGTAAATGGTCAATAATAGCAGGGAAAACAGTGCTCAACAAAATTAGCAACTGGGAAACAAGAAATTAAAATCACAGTAAAGTACCAAGGCATACTTCTTGGAATGACTGAAAGGAAAATAACAAAATAAAAAGAATGTGAAACAATTTGAACTCTTGTGTTTAGATATATAGTCTCATTTTTACTGCAAATATTTCACACTGAGAAGCTCATATGTACAGAGAAAGAAAATTACTGTAAGATGGAACCTTCTGTGTTTTGTGGCTACTTAAACAGCTCTCTGAGAAAAGTAAAAAACAGCTCTTGCATTAAAAATACATACAGATCAATAATAATAATAATAAAAATCCCAAGTTACCTTGAGCAAGAGGAATACAACTGTAGACCATCCAATTCGTGATTTCCAAGTAAGAAATAAGCCACCCGCATACATACAGTCAACCGAACTTTCACAAGGGTATAAAGAAGAAGGAGGGTTTCTTTAGTAACGGCTTGTGTACGCTGAATAACCACATGCAGAAGAATAAATCAGACCCTTATCTCACAGTATAAAAACAATAAAACTCAAATGGATTGGACTTAAATATGAGACCTGAAACAAACAAAAACAAACAAACAAACAAACAAAAGTTACTTGAAGAAAGCACAGAGAAAAATCCTGACATTGGTCTTGGTAATGATTTTTTAAGTATGACAACCAAAGCAAAAGTAGACAAGTGGGGTTTTCTTAAATAATAAATAAATAAAACCTGCACAACTAAGGAACCAATCAATAATGAAAAGGCAACCAGTGGATGGAGAAAATATTTGCAGCCACATGTCTGATAAGGGATTAATATCCCATACACATAAGGAACTTGCATAAATCAATAGTGAAAAAATAACTTAATTTTAAAATGGTCAAAGGAAATTTCTCAAAAGAATACAACAGTGGCCAATAGGTAAATGAAAAAGTGTTAAATGTCACTAGTCATCAGGAAAATGCTAATCAAAACAGCAATGAGATATCACAGTGATAAGGTAATCATCAAAAACACAAAAATAACAAGTGTTGGTAAAGATATGGAAAAAAAGGAAATTCTTGTAAACTGATGAAGAAATTATAAAAAATAAAACAGAGATTTCTCAAGAAACTAAAACTAGAACTACTTTTGATTCATCACTTTCACTTCTAGGTATATATCCAAAGGAATTAAAGTCAAATATGCTGAAGAGATATCTGCATTCAGGTTCATTCACAATAAATAGAATATGGAAATAATATATATGTCAGATATATGAATAAATCATGTGGGAAGTGTGTGTGTGTCTCTGCATGCATGTGTGTGTTTGAGCGCTATGTCATATCAACTCTTTTGTGACCTCATGGACTGTGGCCCGCTAGGCTCTTCTATCCATGGGAATTTCCAGTCAAGAATACTGGAGTGAGCTGTCGTTTCCTTCTCCAGGATATGTAGCACATATATATATAATAGAATACTATATTTTTTTTTCTTAAAAGGAAATTTTATTAGTAAGAACATGAAATGAATCTAGAGAACATTATGGTAAGTACAATAGGCTAAATAGACGAGAAAAATACTGCATAATATTGCCAAAGTCTTTGACAGTGTGGATCACAATAAACTGTGGAAAATTCTGAAAGAGATGGGAATACCAGACCACCTGACTTGCCTCTTGAGAAACGGGTATGCAGGTCAGGAAGCAACAGTTAGAACTGGACATGGAACAACAGACTGGTTCCAGATAGGAAATGGAATACACCAAGGCTGTATATTGTCACCCTGCTTATTTAACTTATGTGCAGAGTACATCATGGGAAACGCTGGGCTGGAAGAAGCACAAGCTGGAATCAAGATTGCTGGGAGAAATATAAATAACCTCAGATATGCAGATGACACCAACCTTATGGCAGAAAGTGAAGAGGAACTAAAGAGCCTCTTGATCAAAGTGAAAGAGAGTGAAAAAGTTGGCTTAAAGCTCAACATTCAGAAAACGAAGATCATGGCATCCGGTCCCATCATTTCATGGGAAATAGATGGGTAAACAGTGGAAACAGTGTCAGACTTTATTTATTTATTTATTTATTTATTTATTTATTTATTTGCTTGACTCCAAAATCACTGCAGATGGTGATTGCAGCCATGAAATTAAAAGACGTTTATTCCTTGGAAGGAAAGTAATGACCAACCTAGGCAGCATATTAAAAAGCAGAGACATTACATTGTCAACAAAGCTTGTCTAGTCAAAGCTATGGTTTTTCCAGTAGTCATGTATGGATTTGAGAGTTGAACTATAAAGAAAGCTGAGCACTGAAGAATTAATGCTTTTGAACTGTGGTGTTGGAGAAGGCTCTTGAGAGTTCCTTGTACAGCAAGGAGATCCAACCACTCCATCCTAAAGGAGATTGGTCCTGGGTGTTCATTGGAAGGCCTGATGTTGAAGCTGAAACTCCAGTACTTTAGCCACCTGATGCGAGGAGCTGACTCATTTGAAAAGACCCTGATGCTGGGAAAGATTGAGGGCAGAGAAGAGAATGACAGAGGATGAGATGGTTCATTGGCATCAGTGACACAATGGACATGAGTTTGGGTAGACTCTGGCAGTTGGTGATGGACAGGGAGGCCTGGTGTGCTGCAGTTCATGGGGTTGCAAATATTCGGACACGACTGAGCGACTGAACTCACTGATGAGAGAGTCATTTCCTAGGCAGGTTGATGAGAAGTCTAGGGGTCCCCAAGGAGAGAGGGGTCTGGAATTCTCAAGGAGGAAGAAAGGACAAACGTTTTTCCTTCTCTACATTCCTTAGGATTGTATAACAACAATGTATTATGTATTATGCCTGAGGACAGTCTCTGGATTAAACCTTCTGGCTAATTCTGTAAATTATGGGAGTAGACCTGCTCTTTACAAGGATTATATAACAACAATGTATTATGTATTCTGACTGAGGACAGTCTCTGGATTAAACCTTCTGGCTAATTCTGTTATCTTAAAATGTAAATTATGGAAGTAGGTCTGGTGAGGTATTTACAACCACCAGACATTCTTTGGATTCACTGGAGAGTATATAACTCCATTGCTAACACTAACAAGCGGGTACTCTTTCTACCCCCTTCTGAGGCCTATGTCAGAAGCTTTCTCTATCTCCTTTATATTTTAATAAAACTTTTATTACACAAAAGCTCTGAGTGATCAAGCCTCATCTCTGGCCCCAGATTGAATTCTTCTCCTCCGGGGGCCAAGAATCCCAGCATCGTAATTCAACAACAACCTTTCACTGATTACTTATATGTGTGTGTGTGTGTGCATGTTAAGTCACTTCAGTTGTGTTTGATTTTTTGCAACCTATGAAATGTAGCTTGCCATGCTCCTCTGTCCATGGGATTCTCTAAGCAAGGATCCTGGAGTGGGTTGCCATGACCTCCTTCAGGGTATCTTCCCTACCCAGGGATCAAACCCCTGTCTCTCACATCTGCCTGCATTGGCAGGTGGGTTATTTATTACTAGCACCACATGGGAGGCTCCATTACTTATATATGGAATCTAGAATAGTTAAACCTATAGAAGCAAAGAGTAGAATGCCAGGGAGAGATGAGCAGAGATTGATAAAGGGGAACAAAGTTTCAGTTATGTAAGGATAAATAATTCCTGGAAGTATCCTATACAGCAATGTAATTATTGTTAACAACATTGCATTGTACATTCAGAATTTGCTAAAAGGGTAGATCGTGTTACCACCAGAAAAAATGGTAACAATATGATTGATAAATATGTAAATGGTTTGATTGTGGTGATTATTTCACAATGTAAACTTATATCTAAATGCTGTTATACACCTTAAAAACAAATTTTTATTTATCTATGATACAATAATAAATCTGTAGGAGGAGGTAGAAGAGAGAAAGAAAAACAGCTTTCAGATTCAAGAACTTTTAAAAGGCTGTCATTAATTGTATTTTCAGTGATCTAGCTCTAAAGCAATCAATAATGATTTCCAACAAAGTTTTAATAATTGATAAGAAAATACAAACTCTCCTATGACAAACTCTCCTACATCACATGTCACACAAAGGAATTATGTCACTTTGCTATTGACAAGACATTCAGTTTCCTTAACAATCCAGGTCCTGATAGAAAAGACAGAATCTCACAGATTTAGGTTCCAGGTGAAGGAGATACTGAGCTTCCCCAGTGGCTCAGCTCATAAAGAACCTGCCTGCCGATGCAAAAGACACAAGAGACGTATGTTTGATCCCTGGGTCAGGAAGACCCCCCACCCCCCAGAGAAGGAAGTGGCAACCCATTTATGTAATCTTGTCTGGAAAATTGCATAGACAGAGGAACCTGGCAGGGTACATGGGGTCACAAACAGTAGAACACAACTGATCTCCCATGCACACACACGAAGGGAAAACTATTCTCCCCTTCACAGTGAGTGTTTCTCCACAGTCTCTCCAGAATACTTGCTTCTGGATAAAGTCTTTCCTTCAAAGGAGATACTTAATTCCTAGGAGAGAAAGCAGCAGCTGTAAGACAAGGCATCTGACCTTATCAAAGTCTCTCTCTCTTTTTTTTTTAATTTTTATTTTTAGTTTATTTTACTTTACAATACTGTATTGGTTTTGGCATACATTGACATGAATCTGCCACGGGTGTACATGAGCTCCCAATCATGAACCCCCTTCCTACCTCCCACCCCACATCATCCCTCTGGATCATCCCTATGCACCAGCCCCAAGCATCCTACATCCTGCATCGAACATAGACTGGCGATTCATTTCTTACATGATAGTATACATGTTTCAATGTCATTCTCCCAAATCATCCCACCCTTTCCCTCTCCCTCAGAGTCCAAAAGAAAAACACCAATACAGTATACTAACACATATATATGGAATTTAGAAAGATGGTAATGATGATCCTGTATGTAAGACAGCAAAAGAGACACAGATGTGTAGAGTGGACTTTTGGACTCAAAGTTTCTTTGAATATCTATGAATATACAAGAGCAAGGTGGAAGTGATTTGTGTTGCTGTTCACCTCTCTAGAACAAGATTCATCATGGGCAGAATGAACCATTTGAATATGCTCACTCCACACTGTCTGTTTGTGCTGCAGAACCACATAATTTTTTTCAAAATCAGTTCTCTATAGTATTTCTAATGAACCCATTCTAAATTCAAAATCATAAAGCAAATTTTCTGTGAAGAACACTTGAGGCTTTAGAAGCTAGCTGGAAAGATTTAGACTTATAAGAACACTTTTTTTCTTTTAAAACAGGTTTCATGAGATATAACTGATATACTAAGAATTTGTACATGTTCAATGCATACAATTTCCTAACAACTGTTCATTTCAGAGTTAACAAGTTCTTCTCAAGTGTACACCTTTTATACTGAAAGTTACTTGTTATAAGAAGTTAGTTTGAATATGGAACTGCTTCTGAACACATTCAAACATCACCGAAGTCATGTGAAGAGCTAAGGTAAGGTTTTCAATTGTGCTGATGCTTATTTTAATTTGCTACTTCATTTATGTAACTCATTATTTTTCAACACTTTTCAATATAGTAAAAGACTATTTTATCTGCATTTCAATTTTTCATAAGATATTCATAAATATTAACTTAATTTGATACTTGAAAATTTTGAGACTCAAAGAGGTTAATCAAATTGAGAAACTCAGCTCTGTGACACCAGGAACCATGCTTGTCCATGAAACATCTTTTTTAGTAATCAGGACTAATAATGAGGATGAAAACAAAATTTAATTATATTTCACATACATAGAAGAGAAATTTACAAATATCAGTAACATAAATCACAAGTTATTTCATCAAGTACAAATATGGAGACCCTTCCTGGGGAAACCTGCTATGGTTTCTATCAGCCTCTGCTGTTTCTTTGAGAGTAAAATTAGCAGTAGTTCTTCTGGAGCTTGAAGCATGGTTAAGCATTTTTTCTGTATTACTGCTCCAATTGTTAATTCTTCCTATCCCTCAGTTGTATACACAGTCACAAAAGTAACTAAAAGTTCTTTTTTTTTTTTTTGTCCACAGCAGGTAGGTGTATTCATATACATAATCACTCAACTATTGATCTATGAAGTGGATATTATTATTATAACCTTATAGCTGAAAAGGCAAGAATGTAAGGTGTCAAAGAAATGCACTTCGGATGAAAGAAGTTGCAATTGAAAGAACCAGGATTCAAACTGGGTCTTTCTGATTCTCAAACCAAACCATTTAACCAGTGGCATAGATTTTCTCAACAGTTTGCAGAGAAATCTGGGGCCCCATTCTTCGGAATGGTATCAGAGAAGGGAAAGTTAGGTCTGAGGAAGAAGTTAAGATGAAAGGGCTATTCAATAAATTCAGTACCACAGTTTACTTACTACTTGGGAGTTCAGAGATATCAATGTGTGGGTTTGTGTGTGACAGAGAGAGAATGGATGAAATTTCTCAATATAAACTTGCCTCTCAAGTAGTATTACAGTAGTCAAAAGTATAATAATTATGGTCATTTCAAAAGGAAGTTATTAGTCCTCTGTTGTTTGCTATAACATGACAAAACAGAGCATAGATTAAGAATTTGGAGCAAAAAATAAAGATGCGTAATCTGAATTAACCTTACTTCTGCCTAAAATTTTAGCTGCTTGACCTTGGACAGAATCCTTAATTTCTCTATGCTTCTATTTCTTAGTGTGTAAAATAAGCATAAAAATGATAGTAGTAACCATCTTGTAGGTTTGCACAAAGGATTAAAACTAAATGTCTGCATAACACTTAAAGAACACTAAGTGTGCCATTTTCATTAATATTCGCACTTTTATTAAACTCTTCACATTAGTCTATGAGATTGTTTTCTCATCTGCAAAGTGGATGATACAATATCAACCATACAAGTTATTATCACTAGGAAAAGAGTATGTGCTGGTATACTATGAACATTGCAATAAATCATTGGAAAGTACATGTTATTACCTATTGAAAAGTAATTAGGTTTAGTCAACATGCATTATGAATACTAATTAGCTCTTGTACCCATTCTTTGGCCTTTCTTGGTGGCTCAGTGGTAAAAATCCGCCTGCAAACCCAGGAGACATAGGTTCGATCCCTAGGTCAAGAAGATCCCCATGGAGAAGGAAACAGAAACCCACTCCAGTATTCTTGCCTGAAAAATCCCATGAGTAGAAGACTGTGGAGCAGCTACAGTCCATGGGGGTCACAAAAGAGTTGGATATGACTTAGTAACTAAACAGCAACAACAACCTGTTAGGAAGATGGCAACCTGAGGGCATGGCAACCTACTCCAGTGTTCTTGCCTGGAGAATCCCATGGAGGGAGGAGCCTGGTGGGCTAGAGTCCGTGGGGTCACAAAAATGATGGACATGACTGAAGCATCTTAGCATGTGCACATTGTAGTGTTACTCCTTTTTCAACTATTCTAGGTACTTTGCTACTGTGGTTTCTATCTCGGAGACACCTTCCATCCACTTACTGAAACCTGCCAACTTCATCCTAGACACACAAAATCTTTACTAGAACAACATCCAAGATTTTCTCTTCATCAGGTTTCTTTCATCCTTCCACTTATACTTTCAACTACCTTCCATAGTCCCCCATTTCTTAGTAAAAGGAAAATTCCTAAGCTTTACATCCATCCTCTACCTCTTTTCACGCTTAGTTGCCATTATCTGGGAAATACACTACTTGAGGTTAGACTCTGAACCATTTCAGATGATTAATGTCTCCCACCCATAGGTTTACAAAAGTTCCTCACATCTGTATTATTAAAATATTTTTTTTTCCTGGAGGTAATTGGATTAATCTTAAAAACTCAGAATCTTTTCTTCATTATAAAAAAGAAGTAGAAGAAAGAATTCATACTCAGTAAATCTGAGTATTTCTTACTTGTTAAAGTGAAGAAGTTTAGTAAGTTTAAGAATGCATAAGTTAAAATTATGTATTCCTTTGATAGCTTTGGATAGTAAAGGATAGATTTGTGATCTCCTAAGAAGAGGATTTAGCTTCAGAATCAGGGACCAGGCTTGATCACTCAGAGCCTTTGTGTGGCAAAAGTTTTATTACACTGAAAAAGGGTAGAGAAAGCTTCTAACATAGACATCAGAAGGGAGACTGAGACTGCCTCTTATCAAGTCTTACCAAGGCCTTATATAACTTTTACCACCCACTCCCACAATATACATCTTAATTTCACAAGGTTAGAACTCACAATAGAAAGGTCTTATCAGACCTACTCCCACAACATAGAAAACAAGATTAGTCAGAAGGTTCATGTTAAGAAGGAAAAACGTGTCCTTGAGCAAGATACATTGTTGTTAAATAATCATTAGCACAGAGCTTAAGAAAAAGCATACCCTTTAGCAAGATTAGTTGTTTTGTTATGTAATCATTATCTTTGGGCTTAAAGAAAGTTAATTTTATTGTCACAAAAACTCAGTTTAAAAAAAAAATGTATGTGACTAAGACAAAGCAATGTAGAAAAAAAAAAAAAAACCATTTATCTCTTTCTCCTTCTCAAGGGTCCTGGACTCTTTCTCTTTGAGGGCCCCAGACTCCTTATCAACCTACCTAAGAATTAACTCTCTCACTTTTAGGTCATGATTAAACCACTTCATGAAACACATGGAGAACAGGAACAATGTGACAGAGTTTGTTCTACTGGGGCTCACAGAGAATCCAAAGATGCAGAAAATTGTATTTGCTGTTTTTTTTTTTTTTTTTTTTTTGTCATCTACATTACCACTGTGGTAGGAAATGCGCTTATCATGGTCACCATCATTGCAAACCCATCTTTGGGGTCCCCTGTGTACTTTTTCCTGGCCTTTCACTTATTGATGCCTGCTACTCTTCTGAATGTGCCCCTTAGATGATTGTAGATTCACTCCATGAAAAGAAAACCATCTTATTTAATGGATGTATGACCCAAATCTTTGGGGAACATTTCTTTGGAGGTGCTGAAGTCATCCTTCTTACTGTGATGGCCTATGACCACTATGTGGCCATCTGCAAACCCTCGCACTACACAAGCATCATGAACTGGCAGGTGTGTTGTTTGCTAGTGAGAATGTCATGGGTGGGAGGCTTTTTTCATGGATTCATACAGGTTCTCTTCATCTTCCACTTACACTTCTGTGGCCATAATGTCATAGACCACTTTATGTGTGACCTGAACCCTTTGCTCAATCTTGCCTGCACTGATATCCACGCTCTAGGGCTCTTCATTGCTGCCAACAGTGGCTTCATCTGTCTGTTAAACTTCCTTCTACTGCTGGTCTCCTTTGTGGTCATCTTGCATTCCCTAAGGGCCTACAGCTTGGAAGCAAGACGAAAAGCCCTCTCCATTTGCATCTCCCACATCACAGTGGTCATTTTATACTTTGTGCCCTGCATATTTGTGTACATGAGACCTGCAGCTACCTTACCTATTGATAAAGCAGTTGCTGTATTTTATACTATGATAACTTCCATATTAAACCCTTTAATCTATACCTTGTGAAATGCCCAGATGGAAAATGACATTAGAAAATTGTGTAGTAGAAAATCTTTTTCAGGGAGCAAATAAATGTGCTTTAGAGTCAAACATTGGTCAACTGATACATAGGTCAAAGGACAGTTTGGATTATCTCAACAAGGAATGTGTAAAGAATAAAGAAGTAAATTAACAACAACAAATTATGCATTCTGCACTTAGATGAACAGAAAGAAGAACCCACTCCCCCCCCCCGCAAAAAAAAAAAAAGAAAAGAAAAACAAATCTCAGAACCACTCTTTCCATATTTAGAAAATTCTACCAAATTGGGGTTTAGTTTTACTAGCAGAACCATGTATGCAGATTCATAGTTTATTTCATCTAATAAAATGAAAGAAATACTAAGTAGATTAGTATTAACCAGTAATCTCTATAACAACAACAACAACAAAACTGGTAGATAGCTGCCTTCCGGTTTTACAAGTGGTGAAATTGTAAGAAAATGGATGGTATCAAAGCATATATATTGAAAAGACATTAATCAGAATGACACCCATTTCCCTGACCATAACCCTAACTGCCTTGATACATTGTCAAAAAAAGATAGAAAAGGAAGATAAAAATCAAGGACTATGCTGGAAAGATTGTAAATAGTAGTTTGCTACTGTAGCTAAATGGTAATGATAACACTCTACGCAAGACAGCAAAAGAGACACAGATGTATAGAATGGACTTTTGGACTCTATGGGAGAGGGGGAGGGTGGGATGATTTGGGAGAATGAATTGAAACATGTATACTATCATGTGGACTTTCCTGGTGGCTCAGATGGTAAAACGTCTGTCTACAGTGTGAGAGACCTGGGATCGATTCCTGGGTTGGGAAGAATCCCTGGAGAAGGAAATGGCAACCCATTCCAGTACTCTTGCCTTGAAAAGCCCATGGATGGAGGAGCTTGGGGCAGGCTACTATCCATGGGGACGCAAAGAGTCGGGCACGACTGAGCGACTTCACTTTCACTTTTATACTATCATGTAAGAAATGAATCGCCAGTCTATGTTCGATACAGGATACAGGATGCTTGGGGCTGGTGCACGGGGATGATCCAGAGAGATGATATGGGGGTGGGAGGTGGGAGGGGGGTTCAGAATTGGGAACTCATGTACACCCATGGCTGATTCATGTCAATGTATGGCAAAACCAATACAGTATTGTAAAGTAAAATAAAGTAAAAATAAAAAATTAAAAAAATCCAACTATTTATTGATAACTCTTCACTTTATGCATCATAGTTGATGGTGATCTGTTATCTGTAATGTCATGGTATGTAACTATTTTATTGTTATAAAACCCAACTAATATGTAGAGCACTTATTCTCCAATTAAAAATAAATACATTTAATTAAAAATTGTCCATTGAACATTTGTAATAGTTGAATGGAAATTATATGATTTCTTGAAATTTCCTTATAGGCTTCCTAGCCCTTAGTATTGCTCATATCACCATCTTAGGCTAAAAAACCATCTGAAAGAGTGATGACTCAAATAGAAGAAACTCTTGATGTCAGATAGGAATTTCTATCTATTAAACATATTCCATAAAAAACTTTACTGGCATATAATAATGGTAACTTCAAGGTAGCACAATTTCTGGTTAATAATAAATACTGAAGTAATAAATAAAATTTTAAAGTAAAACAAAATTTCAATAACATATAGAAGAAAAAAAGCACTGTAGTTGAGAGATTTTTTCCTGCCTTTATTTAATTCAGATCCTGAGAATTCTAGTTGAACTGTTTAAGGAGATCACAGTTGCTTTATACTGTTTCTTTTGAGAGACAGAAAGAAAGGAAAACAGATTATCAGCAATATGAGCAAATAGTTTACCTTGATGTTTTTCCTGTCTCAACAAGGTTTCATTATCTTATATATATATATGAGCTATTCATATATTTCTGTTAATCTTTAACTTTTGGCAACACTTCACTATTAAAAATGTGTTTTTTTTTTAATTTGTGCCTACATCTACATACAAAACAATTTAATAATGTTTCCATTATTCCTCTATCCTTCATTCATTTATCAGTAAATATTTTTGATCTCAAGTAATGACTTTAACACATGGATAGTTATTGAGTCTTCAGTGATTAAGAAAAACACAGATTTTGTCCTACCTTCTCAGACCATAAAATTGTACTCTAGAGCTCTCATGAGTACAGGCTGAATCCAGAACTGAGTTTAGAATACACTTTATCTTCTACCTTAGGCACTTCATTCTATCCCTTCTCCTTATAAATCACTTCTGTAAAAATCCCATCCCAGGATCTGCATCTAAGGAACCCCATCTAACCTGGAGAGATAGAGTTCAAATTATTTTCAAATTATAGACAAAATAACTTCATAGAAAGTTGGTGAGTAAAATTGTGACATGGCTTTTTGAAAGCAATTACATGACCAGATAGGTGACAATTCATAGTAAATTCAGGACAAAGTGCTCCAGAAGGCTGACATGCTCTAAATCAGCACAAATAAATGCCACTGTTTCTCCCATAATCAAGATTTATTCTTAATGATGAAAGGCTGAAAGCTTACCTCAGAAAATCAGAACATGCTCCCTTTTATAACTTCAGTTTAATATTTCCCTGAAGATTAATGTCAGAAAAATTAGACTAGAAATGGAAATAAAAGGCATACAAATTGGAAAGAAAGAAGTAAAAGTATACTATAACAAATGACATAATCTTATGTAGAAAAAAAAAATCTAAGGAATCCACACACACATGAAGAAGTTCTTAGTACTAATACAAAATCAGTTATATTTCAATATACTAGGAACTAATAGTCTAAAAACAAAATTAAGGAAATAAGTGTGTTGACAATACCATCAAAAACAATAAAATACTTTGAAATAAATTTACCAAAATGGTGGATGAATTGTACACTAAAAAATTAAAAAAAAATCACTAAAAGAAATTAAAGAAAGCATAGGGTTGCTCACTGGGTAAAGAATCCACCTGAAATGCATGAGACACAGGAGACCCAGGTTCGATACCTGGGTCAGGAAAATTCCCTGGAGAAGGAAATGGCAACCCACTCCAGTATTCTTGCTGGGAGAATCCCTTGGACAGAGGAGTCTGGCACGCTACAGTCTATGGAGTTGCATAGAGTCAGACATGACTGAAGCGACTGAGCACAGGTAAATATAAATGTAACCTGTATTCATAGACTTGTAGACCAAATAATTAAGATAACAATATCCCCCAGAGTGCATATTTAGTGCAATCTTTATAAAAAACCATTTTATGCAGAAATGGAAACACTAATACTAAAATTTGTGTGAAACTTTAGAGAAGTTTCATATAGAATTTCAACAAATCTCAAATTAAAAAAAAAATAAGAAATCTGAAAAGTGAAGAACAAAGTTGGAGGATTCATACCTTCATCTCAAAACTTAATACAAAGATATAGTTCTTATGAGAACTATAAGGACTTGTAGAAATGTGTGCCCCCAAGTGAGGTTAATGAAGAAAAATATAATACATGTATCTTCACATATGAAAATTTATTTTCATTAAAAATGTTAGAAGAATATTATGATATAATAGTTATATAATATAATGTCTATATTTATTACTTTATTTTATTTTTGCTATGCATGATTTTATTTATTTTTTATTTTACTTTACAATACTCTATTGGTTTTTGCCATACATCAACATGAATCCTCCATAGGTATACATGTGTTCCCAATCCTGAACCTCCCTCCCACCTCCCTCCCCATATCATCTCTCTGGGTCATCCCAGTGCACCAGCCCCAAGCATCCTGTACCCTGCATCGAACCTAGAGTGGCATTTATTTTCTTACATGATATTATACATGTTGCAATGCTATTCTCCCAAATCATCCCACCCTTTCCCTCTCCCAGAGTCCAAAAGACTGTTCTATACATCTCTGTCTCTTTTGCTGTCTCGCATATAGGGTTATCATTACCATCTTTCTAAATTCCATATATATATGTTAGTATATTGTATTGGTGTTTTTCTTTCTGTATATAGAGTACCAGTTTTTGTGATTTTATTTGCATAAATCCAAACTGTTCATAAAAATCATAAACATGAGAGACATTATCTCTGACTGTTGATGGTAGTTCATTCAGTTCAGTCGCTCAGCCGTGTCTGATTCTTTGCAACCCCATGAGTTGCAGCACGCCAAGCCTCCCTGTCCATCACCATCTCCCGGAGTTCACTCAGACTCACGTCCATTGAGTCCGTGATGCCATCCAGCCATCTCATCCTCTGTCGTCCCCTTCTCCTCCTGCCCCCAATCCCTCCCAGCATCAGAGTCTTTTCCAATGAGTCAACTCTTCGCATGAGGTGGCCAAAGTACTGGAGCTTCAGCTTTAGCATCAGTCCTTCCAAAGAAATAAAAGGGGTGCAACTCCTACAGAATGGACTGGTTAAATCTCCTTGCATTCCAAGGGACTCTCAAGAGTCTTCTCCAACACCACAGTTCAAAAGCATCAATTCTTCAGTGCTCAGCCTTCTTCACAGTCCAACTCTCACATCCATACATGACCACAGGAAAAATTATAGCCTTGACTAGACGGACCTTAGTCGGCAAAGTAATGTCTCTGCTTTTCAATATGCTATCTAGGTTGGTCATAACTTTTCTTCCAAGGAGTAAGCGTCTTTTCAATTCATGGCTGCAGTCACCATCTGCAGTGATTTGGGAACCCAAAAAGATAAAGTCTCGCACTGTTTCCACTATTTCCCCATCTATTTCCCATGAAGTGATGGGACCGGATGCCATGATCTTCGTTTTCTGAATGTTAAGATTTAAGCCAACGTTTTTGCTCTCCTCTTTCACTTTCATCAAGAGACTTTTTAGCTCCTCTTCACTTTTTGCCATAAGGGTTGTGTCATCTGCATATCTGAGGTGATTGATATTTCTCCCAGCAATCTTGATTCCAGCTTGTGTTTCTTCCACTCCAGCATTTCTCATGATGTACTCTGCATATAAGTTAAATAAGCAGGGTGACAATATACAGCCTTGACATACTACTTCTCCTATTTGGAACCAGTCTGTTGTTCCATGTCCAGTTCTAACTGTTGCTTCCTGACCTGCATACAGATTTCTCAAGAGGCAGGTTAGGTGGTCTGGTATTCCCATCTCTTTCAGAATTTTCCACAGTTTATTGTGATCCACACGGTCAAAGGCTTTGGCATAGTCAAGAAAGCAGAAATAGATGTTTTTCTGGAACTCTCTTGCTTTTTCCATGATCCAGCGGATGTTGGCAATTTGACCACAGGTTCCTCTGCCTTTTCTAAAACCAGCTTGAACATCAGGGAGTTCAAGGTTCACATATTGCTAGAGCCTGGCTTGGAGAATTTTGAGCATTACTTTACTAGCATGTGAGATGAGTGCAATTATGTGGTAGTTAGAGCATTCTTTGGCATTGCCTTTCTTTGGAATTGGAATGAAAACTGACCTTTTCCAGTCCTGTGGCCACTGCTGAGTTTTCCAAATTCGCTGCCATATTGAGTGCAGTACTTTCACAGCATCATCTTTCAGGATTTGAAACAGCTCAACTGGAATTCTGTCACATCCACTAGCTTTGTTTGTAGTGATGTTTTCTAAGGCCGACTTGACATCACATTCCAAGATGCCTGGCTCTAGATTAGTGATCACATCATCATGATTATCTGGGTCGTGAAGATCTTTTTTTGTACAGTTTTTCTTTGTATTCTTGCCACCTCTTAATATCTTCTGATTCTGTTAGGTCTATACCATTTCTGTCCTTTATTGAGCCCATCTTTGCATGAAATGTTCCCTTGTTACCTCTAATGTTCTTGAAGAGATCTCTAGTCTTTCCCATTCTGTTGTTTTCCTCTATTTCTTTGCATTGATCGCTGAAGAAGGCTTTCTTATCTTTTCTTGCTATTATTTGGAACTCTGCATTCAGATGCTTATATCTTTCCTTTTCTCCTTGGCTTTTTGCCTCTCTCCTTTTCACAGCTATTTGTAAGGCCTCGCCATACAGCCATTTTGCTTTTTTTGCATTTCTTTTCCATGGGGATGGTCTTGATCCCTGTCTCCTGTACAATGTCACAAACCTCATTTCATAGTTCATCAGGCACTCTATCTATCAGATCTAGTCCCTTAAATCTATTCCTCACTTCCACTGTATAATTACAAGGTATTTGATTTTGGTCATACCTGAATGTTCTAGCGCTTTTCCCTATTTTCTTCAATTTGAATCTGAATTTGGTAATAAGGAGTTCATGATCTGAGCCACAGTCTGCTCCTGGTCTTGTTTTTGTTGATTGTATAGAGATTCTCCATCTTTGGCTGCAAAGAATAAAATCAATCTGGTTTCGGTGTTGATGATCTAGCGATGTCCATGTGTAGTCTTCTTTTGTGTTGTTGGAAGAGAGTGTTTGCTATGACCAGTGCATTTTCTTCGCAAAACTCTACTAGTCTTTGCCCAGCTTCATTCTGCATTCCATGGCCAAATTTGCCTGTTACTCCAGGTGTTTCTTGACTTTCTACTTTTGCATTCCAGTCCCCTATAATGAAAAGGACATCTTTTTTGGTGTTAATTCTAAAACGTCTTGTAGGTCTTCATAAAACCGTTTAACTTCAGTTTCTTCAGCTTCACTGGTTGGGACATAGACTTGGATAACTTTGATATTGAATGGTTTGCCTTGGAGACGAACAGAAATCATTCTGTCATTTTTGAGATTGCATCCAAGTACTGCATTTTTGACTCTTTTGTTGACCATGATGGCTACTCCATTTCTTCTGAGGGATTCCTGCCCACAGTAGTAGACATAATGGTCATCTGAGTTAAATTCACCCATTCCAGTCCATTTTGCTGATTCCTAGAATGTCGACGTTCACCCTTGCCATCTCTTGTTTGACCACTTCCAGTTTGCCTTGATTCATGGACCTGATATTCGAAATTCCTATGCAATATTGCTCTTTACAGCATCGGATCTTGCTTCTATCATCAGTCACATCCACAACTGGGTATTGTCTTTGCTTTGGCTCCATCCCTTCATTCTTTCTGGAGTTATTTCTCCACTGATCTCCAGTAGCATATTGGGCACCTACTGAGCTGGGGAGTTGCTCTTTTAGTATCCTATCATTTTTCCTTTTCATACTTTTCATGCGGTTCTCAAGGCAAGAATACTGAAGTCGCTTGCCATTCCCTTCTCCAGTGGACCACATTCTGTCAGAACTCTACACCATGACCCACCCATCTTGGGTTGTCCCGCAGGCATGTCTTGGTTTCACTGAGTTAGACAAGGCTGTGGTCCTAGTGTGATTAGATTGACTAGTTTTCTGTGAGTATGGTTTCAGTGTGTCTGCCCTCTGATGCCCTCTTACAACACCTACCATCTTACTTGGGTTTCTCTTACCTTGGGAGTGGGGTATCTCTTCACAGCTGCTTCAGCAAAGCACAGCTGCTTCTCCTTACCTTGGACAATGGATATCTCCTTACTGCCGCCATTCCTGATGTTCAATGTGGGATAGCTCCTCTAGGCCCTCCTGTGCCTGCTCAGCCACGGCTCCTCGGGTTGCTCCTCTGGGCTGCCAGCCCTGGTTCAGGCGTGGTGGCTCCTCCCAGCTCCTGTCCCTGGCCTCGGGCTCAGGGTGGCTCCTCAGGGTCACCGCCCCTGGCCTTGGGCACGAGGTGGCTTCTCCCGGCTGCCCCTGACCTCAGACGTGGGTTGTGTCCTCCAGGCCGCCCCAATCTCGGACACGGGGTAGCTCCTCTCAGCCACCACTGACCTCGGACGTGGAGTGGCTCCTCCAGGTCACTGCCCTGACCTCGGACGCAGGTTGTCTCCTGCTGGTCGCCCCTGACTTTGGATGCGGGGTGGCTCCTCCCGGCTGTTCCTGCGCTGTCACAGCCTGGCACTCTGGGCCACTGTCCCTGACTTCGGAGGTGGGGTAGCTCTCGGCCATTCTTAGTGTGCTGGCCCACCGCCGCCACGATTAGCAATATTACACAGTACAAAAAAAAAAAAAA
This sequence comes from Oryx dammah, assembly GCF_014754425.2. Lineage (NCBI taxonomy): Eukaryota > Metazoa > Chordata > Mammalia > Artiodactyla > Bovidae > Oryx > Oryx dammah. The sequence goes on along the minus strand of NW_024070201.1, from coordinate 453,262 downwards.
TGAAGAAATGAGTTGGTGATGGAAACAGGATGGTCTGAGGAACATAGATGCTTAGATGCAAAGGGAGATGAGATATATCTGATAAAAGCTTTTTATAAAAATTGCCTTGTGGTATAAGAAACAGAATTGCAAAGAAAATAAGTTTAACAAAAGGAATGAAGTGTAATGTGATTGTTGTTATTATTGTTGTTCAGCCACTAAGTTGTGTCCAATTCTTTGCTAACCTGTGGACTGCAGCACACCAGTCTCCTGTGTCCTCCACTACCTCCTGGAGTTTGCTCAAATTCATGTCCATTGAGTCAGCTGAGTAGAGACACCATTTATTAAGCCTGCTTTACTAATCTCTGTGACCATCTGATCATGCTTAGTGGGAATCTACATGAAGATTTATAACCAACACACCAGTTTCACTGACTTTGTTCCTGTACAAACTGGGCATTTTTCTTAATTTCCTTACAATTATAGAATGAGTAGGAAGATACCATAGAGTTTTGCCCTGTAAAATTCTCCAAGTTCTTTTTTCCCACTGCTCTGAAGTGTCTTGGGTGGCTTGGTATATGTTATCCATTTTGTTGACTTATGTATGATTTTGCCTTTTTGCCATGTTGAAATTCCATTCACTTTGGATATCATTTCTGGTTTTATCCCTGGATAGTGGCTAGCTACTTAAAATCTTTCCAAGGCTTTGCCTTCTCTAGATATTCCTGCCTCTATCCTAGTGCCAAACTCTAACTCTATAAACTCTTTTGACAATGGAGAAAAGACTAGACCCTTCATTTACACTTTGAAGAAGGCAATGGCACCCCACTCCAGTAATCTTGCCTGGAAAATCCCATGGATGGAGGAGCCTGGTAGGCTGTAGTCCATGGGGTCACTAAGAGTCAGGTGCGACTGAGTGAATTCACTTTCACTTTTCAATTCCATGCATTGGAGAAGGAAATGGCAACCCACTCCAGTGTTCTTGCCTGGAGAATCCCAGGGACAGGGGAGCCTGGTGGGCTGCTGTCAATGGGGTCACATAGAGTCGGACACGACTGAAGTGACTTAGCAGCAGCAGTAGCAGACTTCTTCCCAGGTTGCGCTACTGATAAAGAACCCACTCAAGGAGGGAGATGTAAGATATAAGGGTTTGATCCCTGGGTCAGGAAGATCTGCTGGAGAAGGAAATGACAATCCACTTCAGTATACTTGCCTGGAAAATTTGATGGACAGAAGAGCCTGATGGGCCCATTGGGTAGCAAAGAGTCAGACATGACTGAAGCAACTTAGCATGCACATGTACTTACTATCCATGAAAATTCAGAGTTATAAGTTTTTTGTGACTGTATCAATTTTCATTTTATGTATACTTTGAAGCAATGTATAAAAGTTCAGCTAATTCACGTCCTCAACAACATTTGGTAGAATTAGTCTTTATCTTTTATTTTTTAAATTATGAAAGTATGATAGCATATTTACAAGAGACTTGGAAAATGTTGAACAAAGTTATATATAGTTCCACTATATATTACAATTATTTGTAAACAGGTAAATTTAGATTTTTAGTTGGAGTTTCAACATCAAACTCACAAAAATTAATACAATGAATAGGCAGAAAAGTAGAAGGATACAGTAGACCTGAAAAGCACTATTAACCAGTACAATATAATAAAAATTTATACAATTTTCACATAACAGTGAAATACAAATTCTATTCAAGTTCCCATAGACTATAAACAAGAGGAAACTGGAACATATCCAGGGGCATAAAACAAGGTGCAAATTTTCATAGTCTAAAAGAATTGAAATCATACATACAGAGCCTGTTCTCTTATCAGTGTTGAATTATTATAGAAATAAATATTAAAATATATTTGACAATACCTCAAATAATTGCAAGTGCAATGTGACATTCACCAAGAGATCCTTGACTTAATCATTAAAAGCTTTCAGGTGAGTTCAGTCGCTCAATCGTGTCTGACTCTTTGCAACACCATGAATGGCAGCACGCCAGGCCTCCCTGTCCATCACCAACTCCTGGAGTTCACTCAGATTCACGTCCATTGAGTCAGTGATGCCATCCAGTCTCGTCCTTTTCTCCTCCTGCCCCCAATCCCTCCCAGCATCAAAGTCTTTTCCAATGACTCAACTCTTTGCATGAGGTGGCCAAAGAACTGGAGTTTCAGCTTTAGCATCATTCCTTCCAAAGAAATCCCAGGGCTTATCTCATTCAGAATGGACTGGTTGGATCTCCTTGCAGTCCAAGGGACTTTCAAGAGTCGTCTCCAATACCATAGTTCACAAGCATCAATTCTTCAATGCTCAGCCTCTTTCACAGTCCAACTGTCACATCCATACATGACTACTGGAAAAACAATAGCCTTGACTAGACGGACCTTAGTCAGCAAAGTAATGTCTCTGCTTTGAATATGCTATCTAGGCTGGTTATAACTTTTCCTCCAAGGAGTAAGGTCCATGGCTGCAGTCACCATCTGCAGGGATTTTAGAGCACCCCTCCCCCCCAAAAAAAAAGTCTGACCCTGTTTCCACTGTTTCCCCATCTATTTCCCACGAAGAGATGGGACCGGATGCCATGATCTTCGTTTTCTGAATGTTGAGCTTTGAGTCAACATTTTCACTCTCTTCTTTCACTTTCTTCAAGAGTTTTTTTAGTTCTTTTTCATTTTCTGCCAATAGGGTGGTGTCATCTGCATATCTGGGGTTATTGATATTTCTCCAAGCCATCTTGATTCCAGCTTGTGTTTCTTACACTCCAGCTTCTCATGATGTACTCTGCATATAAGTTAAATAAGCAGGGTGACAACATACATCCTTGATGTACTCGTTTTTCTATTTGGAACCAGTCTGTTGTTCCATGTCCAGTTGTAACTGTTGCTTCCTGACCTGCATACAGATTTCTCAAGAGGCAAGTTAGGTGGTCTGGTATTCCCAACTCTTTCAGAATTTTCCACAGTTAATTGTGATCCACACAGTCAAAGGCTTTGGCATAGTCAATAAAGCAGAAATAGATGTTTTTCTGGAACTTTCTTGCTTTTTCCATGATCCAGCAGATGTTGGCAATTTGACCTCTGGTTCCTCTGCTTTTTCTAAAACCTGCTTGAACTTCAGGAAGTTCATGGTTCACATATTGCTGAAGCCTGATTTGGATAATTTTGAGCATTACTTTACTAGCATGTGAGATGTGTGTAATTGTGCGGTAGTTTGAGCATTCTTTGGCATTGTCTTTCTTTGGAATTGGAATGAAAACTGACCTTTTCCAGTCCTATGGACACTGCTGAGTTTTCCAAAATTGTTTGCATATTGAGTGCAGCACTTTGACAGCATAATCTTTCAGGATTTGAAATAGCTCAACTGGAACGCCATCACCTCCACTAGCATTGTTCATAGTAATGCTTTCTAAGGCGCACTTGACTTCACATTCCAGGAAGTCTGGCTCTAGATGAGTGATCGCAAATCATGATTATCCAGGTTGTGAAGATTTTTTGTACAATTCTTCTGTGTATTCTTGCCACCTCTTCTTAATATCTTCTGCTTCTTTGTGGCCCATACAATTTCTGTCCTTTATTGAACCCATCTTTGAATGAAATGTTCTCTTGGTATTTCTAATTTTCTTGAAGAGATCTCAAGTCTTCCCCATTCTGTTGTTTTCCTCTATTTCTTTGCATTGATTGCTGAAGAAGGCTTTCTTATCTCTTCTTGCTTTTCTTTGGAACCATGCATTCAGATGTTTATATCTTTCCTTTTCTCCTTGGCTTTTTGCTTCTCTTCTTTTTCACAGCTACTTGTAAGGCCTCCCCAGACAGCCATTTTGCTTTTTTGCATTTCTTTTGCATGGGGAAGCTCTTGATTCCTGTCTCCAGTACAATGTCACGAACCTTATTCCATAGTTCATCAAGCACTCTATCTATCAGATCTAGTCCCTTAAATCTATTTCTCACTCCCCTGTATAATCATAAGGGATTTGATTTAGGTCATACCTGAATGGTCTAGCGGTTTTCCCTACTTTCTTCAATTTGAGTCTGAATTTGGTAATAAAGAGTTCATGATCTGAGCCACAGTCAGCTCCTGGTCTTGTTTTTGTTGACTGTATAGAGCTTCTCCATTTTTGGCTGCAAATAATATAATCAATCTGATTTTGGTGTTGCCCATCTGGTGATGTCCATGTGTAGAGTCATCTCTTGTTTTGTTGGAAGAGAATGTTTGCTATGACCAGTGCATTTTCTTGGCAAAATTCTATTTGTCTTTGCCTGCTTCATTCCACATTCCAAGGCCAAATTTGCCTGTTACCCCAGGTATTTCTTGACTTCTTACTTTTGCATTCCAATCCCATATAATGAAAAGGACATCTTTTTTGGGTGCTAGTTCTAAAATGTCTTGTAAGTATTCATAGAACTGTTCAACTTCAGCTTCTACAGCATTACTCGTTGGCGCATAGACTTGGATTACTGTGATATTGATTGGTTTGCCTTGGAGATGAACAAACATCATTCTGTCAGTTTTGAGATTGCATCCAAGTACTGCATTTCAGACTCTTATGTTGACCATGATGGCTACTCCATTTCTTCTGAGGGATTCCTGCCCACAGTAGTAGATATAATGGTCATCTGAGTTAAATTCATCCATTCCCGTCCATTTTAGTTCTCTGATTCCTAGAATGTCAGCGTTCACCCTTGCCATCTCCTGTTTGACCACTTCCCATCTGCCTTGATTCATGAACCTGACATTCAAGTTTCCTATGCAATATTGCTCTTTACAGCATTGGACCTTGCTTCTATCACCAGTCACATCCACAGCTGGATATTGCTTTTTCTTTGGCTCCATCCTTTCATTCTTTCTAGAGTTATTTCTGCACTGATCTCCAGTAGTATATTGGGCACCAACTGACCTGGGGAGTTCCTCTTTTAGTGTCCTATCATTTTGCTTTTTCATACTGTTCGTGGGGTTATCAAGGCAAGAATACTGAAGTGGTTTTCCATTATCTTCCCAGTGAACCACATTCTGTCAGACCTCTCCACCATGACCCGATCATCTTGGGTTGCCCTGCATGCATGCCTTGGTTTCATTGAGTTAGACAAGGTGTGGTCCACTGGAGAAGGGAGTGTCAAACCACTTCAGTATTCTTGCCTTGAAAACACCATGAGCAGTATGAAAAGGAAAAATGGTAGGATACTGAAAGAGGTACTCCTCAGGTCAGTAGGTGCCCAATATGCTACTGGAGGTCCGTGGAGACATAACTCCAGAAAGAATGAAGGGATGGAGCCAAAGCAAAAAACAGTACCCAGCTGTGGATGTGCCTGGTGATAGAAGAGAGGTCCGATGCTGGAAAGAACAATATTGCATAGGAACCTGGAATTTCAGATCCATAAATCAAGGCAGATTGGAAGTGGTCAAACAGGAGATGGCAGGACAAAACGTCGACATTATAGGAATCAGCGAACTAAGATGGACAGGAATGGGTGAATTTAACTCAGATGACCATTATATCTACTACTGTGGGCAGGAATCCCTCAGAAGAAATGGAGTAGCCATCATGGTCAACAAAAGAGTCTGAAATGCAGTACTTGTATGCAATCTCAGAAACGGCAGAATGATCTTTGTTCACTTGTAAGGCAAATCATTCAATATCACAGTAATCCCAGTCTCTATGCCCCAACCAGTAACACTGAAGAAACTGAAGTTGAATGGTTCTATGAAGACCTACAAGACCTTTAGAACTAACACCTAAAAAGGATGTCCTTTTCATTATAGGGGACTGGAATGCAAAAGTAGGAAGTCAAGAAAAACCTCGAGTAACAGGCAAATTTGGCCTTAGAATGTGGAATGAAGCAGGGCAAAGGCTAATAGAGTTTTGACAAGAAAATACACTGGTCATAGCAAACACCCTCTTCCAACAGGACAAGAGAAGACTCTACACATGGACATCACCAGATGGTCAACACCAAAGTCATATTGATTATATTCTCTGCAAAAAATGATGGAGAAGCTCTATACAGTCAACAAAAACAAGACCAGAAGCTGACTGTGGCTCAGATCATGAACTCCTTATTTCCAAATTCAGCCTGAAATTGAATAAAGCAGGGAAAACCGCTAGACCATTCAGGTATGACCTAAATCATATCCCTTATGATTATACAGTGGAAGTGAGAAATAGATTTAAGGGCCTAGATCTGATAGATAGAGTGCCTGATGAACTATGGAATGAGGTTCGTGGCATTGTACAGGAGACAGGGATCAAGACCATCCCCATGGAAAAGAAATGCAAAAAAAGCAAAATGGCTGTCTGGGGAGGCCTTACAAATAGCTGTGAAAAGAAGAGAGGCAAAAAGCCAAGGAGGAAAGGAAACATATAAGCATCTGAATGCAGAGTTCCAAAGAATAGCAAGAAGAGATAAGAAAGCCTTCTTCAGTGATCAATGTAAAGAAATAGAGGAAAACAACAGAATGGGAAAGACTAGAGATCTCTTCAAGAAAATTAGAGGTACCAAGGGAATATTTCATGCAAAGATGGGTTCTATAAAAGATAGAAATGGTATGGACCTAACAGAAGCAGAAGATATTAAGAAGAGGTGGCAAGAATACACAGAAGAACTGTACAAAAAACATCTTCATGACCAGGATAATCACGATAGTGTGATCACTCATCTAGATTCAGATATCCTGGAATGTGAAGTCAAGTGGACCTTAGAAAACATGACTATGAGCAGAGCTAGTGGAGGTGATGGAGTTCCAGTAGAGCTGTTTCAAATCCTGAAATATGATGCTGTGAAAGTGCTGCACTTAATATGCCAGCAAATTTGGAAAACTCAGCAGTGGCCACAGGACTGGAAAAGGTCAGTTTTCATTCCAATTCCAAAGAAAGGCAATGCCAAAGAATGCTCAAACTACCACACAATTGCACTCATCTCACATGCTAGTAAAGTAATGCTCAAAATTATCCAAAACAGGCTTCAGCAATATGTGATCCATGAACACCCTGAAGTTCAAGCTGGTTTTAGAAAAGGCAGAGGAACCAGAGGTCAAATTGCCAACATCCACTGGATCATGTAAAAAGCAAGAGAGTTCCAGAAAAAAAACATCTATTTCTGCTTTATTGACTATGCCAAAGACTTTGACTGTGTAGATCACAATTAACTGTGGAAAATTCTGAAAGAGATGGGAATATCAGACCACCTAACCTGCCTCTTGAGAAATCTGTATGCAGGTCAGGAAGCAACAGTTAGAACTGGACATGGAACAACAGACTGGTTCCAAGTAGGAAAAGGAGTACGTCAAGGCTGTAGATTGTCACCCTGCTTATTTAAATTATGCAGAATGTATCATGAGAAACGCTGGCATGGAAGAAACACAAGCTGGAATCAAGATTGCTGGGAGAAATATCAATAACCTCAGATATGCCGATGACACCACCCTTATGGCAGAAATTGAAGAGGAGCTAAAAAACCTCCTGATGAAGGTGAAAGAGGACAGTGAAAACGCTGGCTTAAAGCTCAACATTCAGAAAATGAAGATCATGGCATCCGGTCCCATCACTTCATGGGAAATAGATGGGGAAACAGTGAAAACAGTGTGAGACTTTATTTTTTGGGCTCCCAAATCACTGCAGATGGTGACTGCAGCCGTGAAATTAAAAGATGCTTACTGCTTGGAAGAAAACTTTTGAGCAACTTGGATAATATATTCAAAAGCAGAGACATTACTTTACCGACTAAGGTCCGTCTAGTCAAGGCTATTTTTTTTCCATTGGTCATGTATGGATGTGAGAGTTGGACTGTGAAGAAGGCTGAGTGCCGAAGAATTGATGCTTTTGAACTGTGGTGTTGGAGAAGACTCTTGAAAGTCCCTTGGACTGCAAGGAGATCCAACCAGTCCATTCTGAAGGAGATCAGCCCTGGAATTTCTTTGGAAGTAATGATACTAAAGCTGAAACTCCAGTACTTTGGCCACCTCATGGGAAGAGTTGACTTATTGTAAGATACTTTGATGCTGGGAGGGATTGCATGCAGGAGACAAAGGGGACGACAGAGGATGAGATGGCTAGATGGCATCAGTGACTCGATGGATGCGAGTCTGAGTGAACTCAGGGAGTTGGTGATGGACAGGGAGGCCTGGCATGCTGCGATTCATGGGGTTGCAAACAGTCGGACACGACTGAGCAACTGAACTGAACTGCACTGAACTGTGCTGCTAGTGTGATTACATTGGCTAGTTTTCTGTGAGTACGGTTTCAGTGTGTCTGCCCTTTGATGCCCTCTTGCAACACCTACCATCTTACTTGGATTTCTCTCACCTTGGGTATGGGGTATCTCTTCATGGCTGCTCCAGCAAAGCACCGCCACTGCTCCTTACCGTGGACTAGGGGTATCTCCTTACTGCCGCCATTCCTGACCTTCAACATGGGATAGCTCCTCTAGGTCCTCCTGTGCCTGCATAGCCACCACTCCTCAGGTTGCTCCTCTGGGCTGCCGGCCCTGGCCTCTGGCATGGGTGGTTCCATCCTGCTGCTGCCCCTGGCCTCAGGCTTGGTGTGGTGCCTCAGGGTCACCACCCCTGGCCTCAGGTGCAAGGTGGCTTCTTCAAGCCGCCCCTGTCCTCGGATGTGGGGTGTCTCCTCCCAGCCACCACTGGCCTCAGCCATTAAAAAGAATACATTTAAATCAGTTCTAATGAGGTTGGTGAAACTGGAGCTGATTATACAGAGTAAAGTAAGCCAGAAAAAAAAAAAATATATATATACAATATACTAACGCATATATATGGAATTTAGAAAGATGGCAATGATAATCCTGTATATGAGACAGCAAAAGAGACACAGATGTATAGAACCGTCTTTTGTACTCTGGGAGAGGGCGAGGGTGGAATAATTTGGGAGAATGGCATTGAAACATGTAAATTATCATATGTGAAATGGATCGGCAGTCCAGGTCCAATGCATCATACAGGTTGCTCAAGGCTGAATCACTGGGATGACCAAGAGGGATAGGATGGGGAGAGAGGTGGAAGGGGGGTTCAGGATGGGGAACACATGTACACCCATGGCACATTCATGTCGATGTATGGCAAATCCAATAAAATATTGTAAAGTAAAAATAATAATAATTTTTTTTAAAGAAAAGAAAATGCTGATCCTGAAGCTGAAGCTCCAATACTCTCACCACCTGCTGCGAAGAACTGACTCATTGGAAAAGACCCTTATGCTAGGAAAAATTGAAGGCATGAGGAGAAGAGGAAGACAGGATGAGATGGTTGGATGGCATCACTGACTTTATGGACATGAGTTTGAGCAAGCTTCAGGTGTTGGTGATGGACAGGGAAGCCTGGGGTGCTGCAGTCCATGGAGTCACAAAGAGTCAGACATAATTGAGCAATTGAACTGAACTAATATTTTCTAAAAGATAGCACAATATTATATGCATTATAAATATTTAATGTGTTGGGATATATATATACACACACACACATATATATATATATATAAAGGAAAATAATCAAATTGACTAAAATGAAGTCCAAAGACTAACACTAGAGGCTAGGGAATTCGTTTCTACTTTAAATGATTCAAATTCAAGGAACATTCTGGCCTAATCTCAGGAGGAAGTACAATTTGTTTTCATTCCTGTTTAAACTAAGGATGAGAAATAAATTGAAACTATAATTCTCAGCATATGAATGAATAGTTTGCTCTTAGTAAGGCTTTTTATCTGATTAATATGAGCTCTTTAAGTAACATTCTTCTGTTAACCTGTTTACTTTTCAATAACATTTCATTATTAAAAGCTGTTTTAAAAAAATACATGGCTATGGCTACATACCAACTGGTTTCAGGATAAATGGACACCTTTTATTCTTTTTGTTTTAATTCATTAACAAACATTTTGAGCACAAAGAATATATCAATCATGTTTATCATTGCTGGGATTGCAGTGGTGAAAAAAATAGAGAGAGAGAGAGAGAGACCTAGATTCTGCCTTTACATAGTTTAGGATCTGCTGAATGACTCCCAAGAGGGAGTAAAAAATTACAACATGGTGTTGTCAATTACAGGCTTCCCTGGTAGCTCAGTTGATAAAGAATCTACTGCAATACAGGAGACTCTGGTTAGATTTGTGGGTCAGGAAGTTCCCCTGGAGAAGGGATAGGATACCCTTCCAGAATTCTTGGGCTTCTGTGGTGGCTCAAATGATAAAGAATCTATAGGCAATGCAGGGGACCTGGGTTTGATAGTGGAAGCACAGGGTAACCATGAAATTTGTAGGGAATATAAATTTGTACAGTCACTATGGAGCATAGTATGGAGATTTCTTAAATAACTAAAAATAGAATTGCCATATGATTCAGTGATTCCACTCCTAGGCATCTATCCAGAGAAAAACACAATTTAAGGAGATGCATGCACCCCAATGTTCATTATGGCACTATTTATAATAGCCAGGACATAAAAGCAACCTAAATGTCCATCAACAAAGGAATGGATAAAGAATGCGTAGTACATATATGCAATGGAATATTACTCAGCCATAAATAATGAAATAATGCTATTTACAGAGAAATAGATGGAACTAGAGACTTTCATTCTTAGTGAAGTAAGTCAGAAAGAGAAAAACAAATATTGTATAATATCACTTATATATGGATCTAGAAAAATGGTACTGCTACTGCTAAGTCACTTCAATCGTGTCCGACTCTGTGTGACCCCACAGACGGCAGCCCACCAGGCTCCCCCATCCCTGGGATTCTCCAGGCAAGAACACTGGAGTGGGTTGCCATTTCCTTCTCCAAAAAGAAAAATGGTACAGATGGACTTATTTGCAAAGCAGAAATAGAGTCACAGACATAGAGAACAACTTATGGACTTATGGTTACCAAGGCGGGGGAGAGAGAGTGGAATGAATTGGGAGATTAGGACTGACATATATACTTTACTATGTATAAAACGGATAAATAATAAGAACCTACTCTATAGCACAGATAACTCTACTCAGTGCTCTCTGGTGACCTAAATGGAAAGAAAATCCAAAAAGGAGGGGATTATATACATGTATGACTGATTCATTTTTCTGTTCAGCAAGAAACTAAGCAACATTGCAAAGCAGCTATACTCTGATTAAAATTAATTTTTAAAAAGAACTATGAAGATTTGCAGAAATGCAAGTGCCAAGTTTAATTTTAAAATAATAAAATAGTGTTATACAGATTTATTCATATACGAAAAAGTTTTTACTTTAAAGATTAGAAGACATGTTACAGGAAATATTTATTATATAATATGTTGTTGGTATTTTAACATAAAGATACCAATGTTTTTAATTATTATTTTCAAAAATCAAAACTGTTCATAAAAATTATATATGTGAGTGTAGTTTGGCATAACTGCAATTGTTGACAGCAGTGACTAGCAACAGAACAAAGCACAAAAACATACAGGAATGAGTTTGTGGTGGAAGCAGGCTGGTCTGAGGAACATGGGTACATGGATGCAAAGGAAGAGCGAATTAGAGTTGATAAATTAACAGCTTTTTAACTGTTCTAATGAGAATTAAAATTTTCTCATGATATAAGAACTAGAACTTCAACAGAAAAAAAGTTAAAGTAACATAAACAATGAAGTACAATGTGAGTAGAGATCACTGTTACAGCTGATGAACTAATGATCATCTCTGGGACCATCTGATCATGCTAAATGGGAAACTATGTGAAGTTTTTTTTTTTTTTTTAATAAATATCACCAGTTTCATTACCTCATTTCTGTCCAAACTGTCTGGAAAAGACACACTAGAGTTGTGTGTAATGAGTAAACAGTATTTGGACAACGAGTGATATCTCAGTATATATCTCAGTTCTACCATTAACTTGAAGTTTGGTCAAATCATGCCATTCATTCATCCATGGGCAAAAGCTAAACTTTCTGGAAAAGATTGGAATCCTAACCTGAGAAGGAAGTCCACATTCTAAATGAACTCCTTGCTTGGATATTCATTTCTCAGTTCCATGGCTTTTTTTTAGAGAGCTTTTTACCCCCTTTATAGTTAATATGCTGATACAATTAATAATTGTATATGAAATTTTTTGGTTCAAATTACTCTGTTCAGTTCCTTGACGGGACCCTGCCTAAGAAGATACTGAAAAATATGTTATACAATGCCAGTCTAATAGACATGCCATAAGTATTTCTTTACTGTACAATCAAGATTTAATTAACAAGAAAATTCACAAAAAATGTCTATATTGAGGTCAGAGTCCAAAGAGGAGGAAAATCATTAAACATTTTAATAATCAGTTTTTGTTGTCATTGTTCAGTGGCTCAATCGTGTCTGACTCTATGATCCTATGGACTGCAGCAAGCCAGGCCTCCCTGTCCTTTACTATCTCCTGGACTTCGCTCAGACTCATGTCTATTGAGTCAATGATGCCATCCAAACATCTCATCCTGTCATCCCCTTCTCCTCCTGCCCTCAATCTATCCCAGAATCAGGGTCTTTTCCAATAAGTCAGTTCTTCACACCAGCTGGTCAAAGTATTGGAGCTTCAGCTTCAGCATCAGTCCTTCCAATAAATATTCAGGGTTGATTTACTTTAGGATTGAGTAGTTTTATCTTCTTGCTGTCCAAGGGATTCTCAAGAGTCTTCTCCAGCACCACCATTTGAAATAATCAGTTCTTCAGCACTCAACCTTTTTTATGGCCCAAGTCTAACATTCATACATGTCTACTGGAAAAACCGTAGCTTTGACTATACACATTGTGAGCAAAGTGATGACTCTACTGTTTAATAAGCTATCTAGGTTTGCCATAGCTTTCCTTCCAAGAAGAAAGTATATTTTAATTTCATGGCTGCAGTTACCATACACAATGATTTTGGAGCCCAGAAAAGAAAATTGGTCAATGCTTCTACATTTTCCCCTTCCATTTACCATAAAGTGATGGGACTGGATGCCATGATCTTAGTTTTTGAAATGTTACATTTTAAGCCACCTTTCTCACACTCCTCTTTCACCCTCATCAAGAGGCTGTTTAGTTTCTCTTCACTTTGGGCTATTAGAGTGGTGTCATCTTCATATCTAAGGTTGTTGATATTTCTCCTGGCAATCTTGATTCCAGCTTGTGACTCATCCAGCCTGGCTTTTACATGATATACTCTGCACATAAGTTAAATAAGCAGGGTGACAATATACAATATGGAAAATATGTAATACAATGCTAGTCTTATGGGTGTTTTACAGATATTATTTTTTTTTCACTATGCAACAAAGATTTAATGAACAAGAAAATTCACAAAAGAATCTATACTGAGGCCTGAGTCCAAAGTAAAGGAATATCATTAAACATTTTTTTAATAATCAGTAGTAACCAGCATCTCAATGTTACATAATGAGACAACTTTAATACCCATCAAAAATAAGATTCATACTTTTTAGTTTTTGAAGATATTCCAGATTTCCTGTTAATAGATAAATATTTATGATTAAGAAGAATTAAGTTGTGACAAGGAGAGTGTGGGATGGGAGACAGTAAGTCGAGATTCCAGCCTAAGCGTTGGATCCATGCTTAAGTGTATATCTGCAAGTATATTCGACCCATTGTTAGATTTGATATATTGATCAAGAGGATTAGACTGCTGCTGCTGCTGCTAAGTCGCTTCAGTCGTGTCCGACTCTGTGCGACCCCGTAGATGGCAGCCCACCAGGCTCTGCCGTCCCTGGGATTCTCCAGGATTAGACTAGAGTATCTCTATTATTTCTATCTGTAATATTTAATGATTATACTTAAGTACTATCTCAAGTCAATTTTTCTTCCAGTGTTTATTCATAGCATTTTTTATCTCAGGATTTCTGAGGGTATAGATTAAATGATTGAATATAGGGGCCACCATAGTGTAAAAGACAGCAACAGCTTTATCAATGGGCAGAGTGGTGACTGGAAGAAAAAGATACACAAATACGCAGGGCACAAAGATAAAACAACTACTGTGATGTGAGAAACACATGTAGAAAGGGCTTTGTGCCTCCCTTCCAAACTGTAAGTCCTTAGGGAATGCAAGATGACCACATAGGAGACCAACAGGAGGAGGAAGTTTAACAGGCAGATGAACACACTGTTGGCAGCAACAAAGAGGTCAAGAATGTGAGTGTCCATGCAGACGTGCTTTAACAAAGGATACAAGTCACACATGAAGTGGTCTATGACACTGGGGCCACAGAAGGGCAGTTAGGCTGTAATGGTTGTGTGGAGAAATCCTCCAGTCCAGGCCACCCACAGCAGGAGGAGGCACAGCCTGTGGCTTATGATAGCCTGTAGTGCAGAGGTTTGCAGATGGCCACGTAGCAGTCACAGGCCATCTCTGTGAGCAGGATGATCTCAGTAGCACCAAAAAATGTGTTCTGCATAGACTTGAGCCATATACCCATTAAAGGAGATTGTTTTGATCTCCCAAAGGGAGTCTACAATCAACTTAGGAGCTGAAGAAGAAGAGTAAATTGTGTCTATCAAGGAAAGGTGGGTCAGGAAGAAGTACATGGGGGAGTTCAGAGACTGGCTGGTAGTTATGGTAACCACAATGAGCAGGGTGCCTGAGAGGGTTACCATGTATAAGACCAAAAACACGACAAACACTATTTTTTGCATTTGGGGGTTCTATTAAGACCTAATAGAATGAATATAGTCACATTCTTTTCATTCTCCATCTATGAGGTGTGGGTAATAGAAAGTCAGGGGAAGAATCCTTTACCTTAAAAAAATAAAATAAAAAAAGAACCATAAAACAATCAAATACACCGAAACTCTGTCTTTTAACAGTTCTCTAATAATGTCACACATGAGTCTTGCTTTTCCCAAAACTTTGTAGGAGTTGTATCTTAAAACTTCTTTTAGTTTTTTTTTTTTTTTTTAATTCTAATCTCAAGCTATTTTTCTAAGACATAGAATAACCAGAAGAAATTCAATTTCCTTGGCCATAGCATCTGAAATATTTCAATGGAACATCAATATAATGGAAAAATTGGTCCATTAGATGTAACAATTTTGGAGGATTACCTAAAAGTTTATGTATAAAATAACATGGATAAAAAAATCATGTCTATTTTTACAAATTATGTAAAAATAGGTAAAATTTTAATGAATGCATTTATTGAATTAATATTTAAAGATTATAGGTTTTATATGCCTCCTTTAAAAATAGAGTTCAAATTCAAAAATTTCACTTATAAAATTGTATATAACTTTTTAATCTATGTTAAAACATATGTATAGAAGATTGATAAGAAAAATAATTTAATGCATTGAGGATATTTCCTCTTGAATGTGAGATTATGGTTGATATTTTATTTCTCATGTTTTCCAGTATTTTCAAAATTTCTACAGCTTACATTACTAATTTTATCATGAGAAAATAAATATAATTTTCATGTTTTGTCTTAGAGTTGTGATGTTGAAACTATGTCGTTTTAAATTGATTGGAATATGCATGAGAAAACAGATAGAGGGAACTGTACTTTTGTAAATCATGGGACCCCAAGAAATATCTAAATATAATTTTAGTTAACTGCTCTAATGTACTTGAAATTGTTATCAGTTCACCAACTAGACATAGAGTGAGGGCACAACTGGCACTCACTGACTTCAGAAAATTAGGATGAAGTGTGAGGCTGCCTTGGGTGCCCCATGGGTCACTTATAATTACCCTAAATCCCATCTTTATTCTACCAAGCAAAAATTGTGACCTCTGCTTTTAACTTATACCATTTATACTTGTAGCAGATAAGTTCTTTGAATAATCAACCATATCAGTTTAAAGTAAAGTCTATTTCAACTTAATTGTTGTAATAATAATAAAGACATTATTCAATTAAACTTTAAGGTAGCATATAAAACTAAGTTTTATAAGATATTAATAATGGCATTATTAATGTCTACTTTTTCCTGGATCTCAGATTCCCTTATTCTCTTTAGATATTCTTAAAGCAAAGAGGCAGTGGATAGTAAAATGATTTCTCATTCATCAAACCTGGACTCCAATTAAAATAAATAAATTTATATTAAAAAATGATTTCTCCCAGTTACACATGGTCAAGTTGAATAATGAGTTATGTGGAAAGGAAATCTCTTCCAGATGATCCCACATAATCTTCATTGAGAAGCTAGTTTTAATGTTCCAAGCCCCAGGATATTGGTCTCCCTTCTGGATAGCCCAGTGTATCACAGAATCCTTCCAGAGACAAGAACATTTGAGGAACTAGTTGAATATATTTCTAATTACTTCTCTTCCCTAGAGAAGATGGCCTATGGGAGAACCAAGAAAAAAATAATATATTTTTATAATTTCATGAGGGTCTGTACCAAAGGTTGGATTTCATGATCAAAATCAGATAGAAAATTCCAAACATGACCCACCTGTTAGCATTATTTCACTTATTGCTTCAGTTTCTTGAAAACCTTAAAGTAATTAGAACTATGTTTAAAATAGTCCTATCTTATCAATGTCTCTGATATCTTCTATTAACTGACAGACTCAAACACATGATCATTTTCTTCTTCTGTGCTAGACTTAACTATGCCTATTAACACTCAAATCCTCTATGATACATATTTTTGAGAAATGAGAAACAGTATTAATCTCACAGAGTAACTCTTATCTCTCAAAAAGGCATCAATACAATTGAGAGGCAATAACTTAAGCAGATAAATTTCTTTCCAAGCAGAGAAACCTTTATTACTAGTCTAAATACCATATACTCAAACACTATAATATACAATCCTTTATTATCAATCTGTTTTTTCTCATTCTTAATAGAATGCAGAGACTAATTTTCCACCATGTGGTTCTTATGGGCTTCCCAGATGGTACTAGAGGTAAAGAACTTGCTTGCCAGTACAGGAGACATAAGAGACACAGGTTCAATCCCTGGGTCAGGATGATCTCTGGAGGAGGGCATGGCAACACACTCTAGTACTTTTGCCTGGAGAATCCCCAAGGACAGGGGAGCCTGGCCAGCAATAGTACATAGGGTTGCAAGGAGCCAGACATGACTGAAGCAACTTACCACCCATTGTTCAAAGGAGTACGTCAAGGCTGTATAATATCACCCTGCTTATTTAACTTATATGTAGAGTACATCATGAGAAACACTGGACTGGAAGAAACACAAGCTGGAATCAAGATTGCCAGGAGAAATATCAATAACCTCAGATATGCAGATGACACCACCCTTATGGCAGAAAGTGAAGAGGAAATAAAAAGTCTTTTTCATCAGAAAGTGAAAGTGGAGAGTGAAAAATTTGGCTTAAAGCTCAACATTCAGAAAACGAAGATCATGGCATCCGGTTCCATCACTTCCTGGGAAATAGATGGGAAAACAGTGGAAACAGTGTCAGACTTTATTTTTGGGGGCTCCAAAATCACTGCAGATAGTGATTGCAGCCATGAAATTAATAGGCGCTTACTCCTTGGAAGAAAATTTATGAGCAACCTAGATAGAATATTCAAAAGCAGAGACATTACTTTGCTAACTAAGGCCCGTCTAGTCAAGGCTATGGTTTTTCCTGTGGTCATGTATGGATGTGAGAGTTGGACTGTGAAGAAGGCTGAGCGCCGAAGAATTGATGCTTTTGAACTGTGGTGTTGGAGAAGACTCTTGAGAGTCCCTTGTGCAAGGATATCCAACCAATCCATTCTGAAGGAGATCAACCCTGGGATTTATTTGGAAGGTCTGAAGCTGAAGCTGAAAGTCCAATACTTTGGATACCTAATGTGAAGAGTTGACTGATTGGAAAATACTCTGATGCTGGGAGGAATTGGGGGCAGGAGGAGAAGGGGATGACCGAGGATGAAATGGCTGGATGGCATCATTGACATGATGGACGTGAGTCTGAGTGAACTCCGGGAGTTGGTTATGGACAGGGACGCCTGGCATGCTGCGATTCATGGGGTCACAAAGAATCGGACATGACTAAGCGACTGAATTGAACTGAACACATTGTTCTTATGATAATCTTTAAATGTTGTTGAGTTTTTGCTATGTTCTGTCACTATACTACAGCTTTATATGCACTATTCCTTTTAACAACACTTTCACAACAATCTTATGAGTTTAGTACACTATTATCTGTAGTCTAAAGAAAAGTAAATGTGGTTAGAAGGTAAAAAATTAGTCCAAGTCAAAATGATAAAAAATAAAATAAAGTCTGTATTAAAAACCAGGATGTCTGGCTCTACTCTTTTGAATTTAGCTCTCCAGAGTGGATCTAGTTTACTTCTTGGAATCAGTAATGTCAGAGTTTGGACAGAGCTACCACCTGTGATCATATATAATCCATAGCAGCTATTTGGCTAAGCTGTGAAATGTACAAGTAGATGTTAATGAGTTCAGGATCTATTTTAAAATTTCAGAATTTTTGTGCCCTAAAATTCTTCCTGTACCAAGGAATAGTTCGGGAGTTTTGGGTGGACATGTACACGTTGCTATATTTAAAATGGATAACCAACAAAGACCTACTGTATAGCACATGGAACTCTGATCAATATTATGTGGCACTGAGGAGAGGAGGGGAGTTTGAGGGAGAATAGATACACATATGGGTGTATGGCTGAGTCATTGTTAATTGGCTATACCCCAATACAAAATTAAAAGTTTTTTTTTTTTTTTCCAGGACTTGCATTTTGTCAACTCATGTTCTCTTTAAAGATGAGGGAACTGAGGTCCAGAGAAGAAACACAACTGATTAGTAGCAGAGAAGAATCCAAGTTTTCTAATGCCCAAGGTGTGGTTTTTCCCACCACCACACCTTATCTTCCTTAAAATGACTTAAGTCCAGTGTACACAAGGGAAAAAAAAATACTTATGGTGACAAAGAAAATTAACTTTCATCTTTTATCTTGAGCAATATGCATCTTGACTCTCAAAGATAAAAGTCTAAGTCTGAGGTCAGGGAGGCAGAAATTCAGTCATATTGCAGAGACCACATCCATTCCAGCAGAAATAAGACTTTACCTGGTTAGAATATCCAAGAATGTTTAAATCTAATCAGAATAAAAAGTTCCCCAGAGCTTGGGATTTAATGTATATTCCCGACTACAGCAAAGGGTATATTCTTTATAGCATTCTTGTAGATGTCATATATTAACACAATTTCCACTTGGAGTTCAATGTTTGAGCTGAAGATTTCCTTCAAAGAACAAAATCTAAATGCTGACCTTCCCTTTTAGTCCTAGGCTGACTTAAAAAATTGACTTCGGAATCCACAAATTGTAATCCTATTCTGGATAAATTACAGATAAATCCATATATATGGTGGAGAACAAATATTTCTGCAAAAGATCCCAGGATATCTAAAAGTAATCCATAAAATATTATGAAGTAAATCTTTAATGATTTTCATTGTAAAAATCCCTTGGAAGAAAACAGAATTGTAAAAACTTGAAAAGAAAAAAATAACAAAAAATAGCAATTCTAATTCCCTTACCATGGTTGACTCTGTAGTTAAGGAGAATGCCCAAGGTATTTATTAATAAGAAATAACCATTACTTGTAATGTCAAATCATACATATTTCTCAAGTCTGCACTGCCTGGACAATTCTACAGGAAGCAGAGATGTAAAAATGACACAAATTTATTTAAATGGATTCAGCACCCTCCAATGCCTTGGAAAACCAAGTCAAAATAAAAGAAAATGCTATGTTGAATTTGAAACCCAAAGTCTTAGGTACTAAGGGGAATCTTCTGATCTTCAAAACCTAGTCTATGGCTAATAGAACAAGAGACACAAATATTTCTTTTACCTAATAAGCTTTTCTTAGTCTTCTCTTAAAATTAGGAAACATCTTCTCCATGAATTTTAGAGTTTAGAGAAGATACTGAGAACATCAAAGAACCAATCTTTCTAAGGTTTTATCCTCCCTGGAATTAATTACCTCTGTTTTGTAATACTTTGCCAGAAGCAGATATTTGGGAGAATTCATCCATGAGCAACACATTATCACCTTATTGGTTCTTTCCCTGCACTATAATAGCTTGCATTCTTGGTCTGGTAAGTGAAAGTGAAAGTGAAGTCACTCAGTCGTGTCCGACTCTTTGTGACCCGTGGACTGTAGTCCACCAACCCTCTCCTTCAACGGGATTCTCTAGGCAAGAACACTGGAGTGAGTTGCCATTTCCTTCTGGTCTGGAAAATTATGTGATAAAGCTGAGGCATGAAGGACTCTAAATGATGGAACCATGGGGGTTCATCCAGGTGGAATATCCCTGAGAAAATTTACTCACTGACTGACGTCACCAGAGGAGGATGGAATACATATAGGTTCATGATTATTATATCTTGAGTAACTGACTATTTAATCATTATAATCTTTCTTGGTCTATAGCAACAATTTATGGCCTAAAGTTTATTTTGTCCTATCTATGCATTGTCTGTTCTTTCACCTCTCTTTTTGTTACTATTTCCATAATATATATTTCTTGACATTTTCACTTTCCACTGTGTCTTTGAATTATGAACCTTGTAGATAAAATATATGAGCCATGTTTTTTGTCCATTCTACAAATATCTGCCTATTAATTGGAGCACTAAGCCAATTCTACTTCATATAATTATTGGTAAGATAAGATTTACATCTTACATCTGCTCCTGTTAGTTCTTTCCCCTTTCCACTCCTTCATCCTTTCCCCTGTGCAGGTCTATATAATTATGGAAACCTTTTATTCAGGGCTCCCTCAACAATGAGATGACTCGCATATCTGTGTTAATCCACCTAACTCTGGACTGTGCAATGTTTCATGAGGGATAATGGAACAGGGGAAGTTGATACTTACTCCACTTTTAACCTGTTGCTTATACTATGTCGGCAAATGATTAAGGTTCCTGCTTTCATTTGTGACATTAATTTATTCATTCCTCTGTCATCTGACAACTCAGTTCTCTCTTCCTCTCAGCTGAGCCCTTGAGTCTATGTATATAATTATAATATCTGTGAATAACAATGGTCTTATATTTTATTTTCCCATCTTGATACCTTTCATTTTATTTTCCTATTGTATTGTATTGAATAAGTTTCCCAGATTGTGCTAGAGAACCCACCTTCCAATTCAGGAGACATAAGAGATGCATGTTTGATCCCTGGGTCAAGATCACCTGGAGGAGGGCATGGCAAGCCACTCCAGGATTCCTGCCTGGAGAATCCCATGGAAAGAGGAGCCTGGTGGGCTACAGTGCATAGGGCTGCAAAGAGTAGGACACAACTGAAGCGACTTAGCACAATATATTGGATAAGACCTCCAATACTATATTAAATATAATATTTATAATATTTAATATATCCAATGCTATTTTAAATTTCTGAGACTTTTCAGAAAACCATGCCCCAGAAATCCACGGAGTCTATCCTTTGACTCCTGGTCAAGCCATTAAATTAAAATCAATCATAATTATTCATCTCCTGCATATATCATTTATAAACAGAAAAGAACAGATTGACATCTGCCAAGCTGCTAATGCCTTGTATCATCAAATGAAGTGTGGACATTTTTAAAAGAAGTATTTCAGTTAACCAAATATTTCACCACAAACTTGTTCATAAGGATGCACGAGTTTGATAACTGTTTTATCTCCTCTGACCACTAAAATTTAAACTTAATGAAAGGTATCAATGTATTGATTATATAACAATCCATTGATTGTTAACTAACTCTAGTTCCTCCTCTAACAAATCAGCTTTCGCCTAATGAATATCATGAGATTTTAATTCAATTTCATAATATGTTTGAACATCAATATCAGTATTAGCACATATTCCATTGAAATCGAATTAATCTTACCAGTTATACCTGTATTAACCCCCCAAAAAGGCACATTATGATTTATTTATTGGCTCCCTTTTTAGCGACAATTATTTCTTTCTATTATTTGAATTAATTTTCACTCAGATCCCCCCATTTTATATAATCCAGGGTTCCCTTTATCTTCCAGTTATCTAAGGCCCATTTTGCAGACCCTATTACGAATGCATTGAATACTTAGTAAGAACCAGTACAGTCCATCTGATGCCACTACCATTATAATGCACTTCTCATTCCACAAGAAACACCACTCTTCGTTCTACTCACTGAATGGATTTACATTTTCCTCTTCAGTGAATTAGTTTCTATGCTGCTACTTACCAGATTGAGTGATGGTTTTTCACTCTTGAGCCACCATTTGTAAATAATGCTGATTTTAGGCATCCTCCAATAACTGATCATAGGGAGGGACTCCTTCAGCCATGAGGTTTCAATAGTCTTCAGGAGGATCTAGTATAGGGCTTGAAGGCAAAGCAGCCATTGTTCATACATGCAATGATTACCACATTCACATATTCTTAAATTTGATTTCCTATTTGATAAAATAACTCTTCTTTACATTTCCCTACATACTAGAATGATTATCTGACATAACTCAGGGTATTTTTAGATCTCAATAATGTATGTCCTCTAGTAATAAAAAGCAGTTTCAGGTAAAGTTCAATTACAAGCTAGAAAATCATCTTTCAGTGTGTGTTTTTTTTTTTTAAGTGTTTCAGGTTAATTCTCAGTCCGGAATCCCACTGATTAACAATAAGTGGCAATTCTGGAACCCCCTTGCGAAAAAAAAAAAAAAAAATTCAGAAAAGAAAAAAAATGTTTTTATAACTCTTTTTAGGAACAGAGAAGCATCACTCAGAAGGGCACCCACATGTGGAGAAAAGGGAATGCTCCTACACCATTGGTGGCAATGTATATTGGTGCAGTCACTATGGAAAATAGGATGGAAGTTAAAAAAAAAAAAAAAAACTAGAGTTGCCATATTGAAAGGTTGTTGTTGAATCATGACGCTGGGATTCTTAGCCCCCAGAGGAGAAGAATTAAATCTGGGGCCAGAGACAAGGCTTGATAGCTCAGAGCTTTTGTGTAATAAAGTTTTATTAAAGTTTAAAGGAGATAGAGGAAGCTTCTGAAATAGGCATCAGAAGGGGGCAGAAAGAGTACCCCCCTGTTAGACTTCAGCTGGATATTATATAGTCACTAGCTGTCTGTTAATGAAAGAAAGGAATGTCTTAAAACTCAAAATGGCACCAGGCCCCTCACCCATAAGATGCATTTTGGGACTATCTTGGCACCAAATGGTTCATCCTGGGCCATAAAATGATTAACTTGAATCTTGAAGAAGGGCAGATCACCATACAAATAGTTTTATTTGCATAGATTGGAGGAACAATATCTGAGTATAACATACTGGTTTGTCAAGTAGGTTCTGAGCCAAAAGGCAGAACTGACTTGAAGACAGAGCTTGGGGTAAATGCATAGTACATTAGCATAGCTTAAGATAAACATTTCCATAAGATAAAGGCATTGGTTATCTCTAGGTTTGAGAATAGTTAACTTCAGGTGAAACCAGGTGTCATGGCAACACAGAATTTTAAGAGAAACTTCCTTTTAAATTTGTATAGAGAAGGAAAAATATCGCTAGTTTGTTTCCTCCTGCACTTAAGAGAGATAAAAATGTCTGACACTTGCAGGTTATTTCCTCTGTTTGGAGACCCTTGGCCTTCCTGCCTGTTACCATCTCAATATGACCCAGCAATTCCACTTCTGAGCATATACTCAGACAAAACAAATTTGAAAAGATACAGGCATTCCTACATTCATAGCAACACTATTTACAATAGCCAATACAAGGAAACAGCCTAAATGTCCATGAACAGAAGAATGGATAAAGAAAGAAGTGGTACATATATACAGTGGAATATTATTCAACCATCAAAAAGAATGAAACAGTGCATTTGTAGCAATATGGGTAGACTAGAGATTATAATACTAAGCAAAGTAAGTCAGAAAGAGAAACATAAATACCATAGGATATCACTTATATGTGGAATCTAAAATATGACACCAAAAAATACACGGGTATATGTTTAATTGCTTCACTTTGCTATACACCTGAAACTAACACAACATTGTAAATCAACAATATGCCAGTAAAATTTTAATAAACAAGTAAAATATGACAGAAATGAACATATCTACAAAACAGAAGCAGACTCACAGACATAGAGAACAGAGTTGTAGTTGCTAAGGGGGAGGTTGGGTAGGAGATGGAAGGAATGGAATGGGAGTTTAGGATTAGCAGAGGCAAACTATTATATTTGGATGGATAAACAAGGTCATACTATTTAGCACCAGGAACTATATTCAATATCTTGTGACAAATCATAATGGAAAATAATATATATTCTGAGTCACTTTGTTGTACAGAAGAAATTAACACAATATTGTGAATCAACTATATTTCAATCAAAAAATTTTTAAAGCAATACCCATAATTTTTTTTTCTTTCTTATCTAGGATTTTGTCAAATGCCTATCCCCAAGTTTATCACTAGAAAGGAGAAAAACATAGTCATAGTTACTTAAACTAATTCAGAGTCACACTATGGCCTGGAGATGGACCAGAGTTTCCCCCAAACACATGGCCACCTGGCACCAGAACAAATAGAGCTTTGACTGAAAGAAAGAAGATGAGAAATAGCTACTCTGTGGACAACTATCTGCCATACTTAACAAGCCTCTACTCCTTCCCACTCCTGTATGTATAACTTTATTGTTCCTTCCTTGTCCCCTCCATTTCCCTTCCCCTCCTCCTTCCTCTATCTCTTCCTCTTCTTTTCCTCTCTCCCAGTTTGTCACCCTCCCTCATCTCCTCTCTTTTTAAGCTCTCCCCATTGGTATTTAGACATGGCCAACTTTCTCCCATTTTGAAAAACAACCGTCTTCAATCCCATATCCCAAGACACTGCCTAAGTACCTAATTTGATTCTAATCAACCTATGAGGTACTGTTATTATTTCTCTTTACGAGATAGAACTGAAACACAGAGAAGTTGAAACACTAACCCAAGATTACACAGCTTAGCTAGGATTCAATAAATGATGATCAAAAGTATTATAGTTGTGGAGAAATGAAAAATTTTCAGGAAATATTTTTATGTATAAAGCACTAATGGGTAATTTTACATGATTTTTTTGGTGTTCCTCCCAATAACCTCTATTTATTTAAGCTGTATTTCAGCTGTTTAACAGGTTCTGGTAAGTTCAATGACAAGCATAAAATCTACAGTAAATAGAACTGATCATCAATACCCAGGTTCATGTCTTTGGTATATTATTTCTCTAGGACTCCACCATGCCCCATTCATATAGAGAATATCCATGGTCCCAGGTCTGAACATCTACTCCATCTTCCGTTCTACTCTGAAAACATCAGGACATTTATAGAATGAAAATTCCCAAGAAAATGCTTAGGAAGATATCCCAGATGGGGGCCAAATGTGGAAAGGGAGATGAGAAATATTTCCATATTCTTTTCTCAATGGTCTTTTCTGGCCAGTGCTACACAGGGACTATGTTTGAGAAATATGTGTTCCTTGCCACTGGTGACAGAATCAAAGCCTCTAAATAATGCAGTTGGTCTGAACCAGCACCTTTTCCCCCACCAATGCCAGTGCAAAAAACACTTCACAGAATCAGTGCCCAGTGGCCTGCAATAACATAATTATTAGAGCCCAAGCTTAGAAATTAGACCAGCTTGTATTTCAATCCAAGGTCTACTTATTATTAGCTATTTAATCTCAAAATATGCTCAAAGTAAACATCAATTTTCATTTACATAAGTAGGATTAATATATCCCACATGGAGTATGTGAGAATTAGATGAAATACCACACTTAGCAGAGTGATGTAAATACAGAGTGCTCATTATGTTAGTTCTCATTGCATCCACATTTCCTGTATTTCCTACAACCTTTCTAAGACTCAACTAAACTGTCAGATTTTTTAATGAGAGAAGGCTGAACATCCATATAGATTTCTGAACTATAATGACTTATGAATCAGTATTCAATACTTTAAAACTTAACCTTCCTTCCCTCTTAATTTCTGTATTTGCCCAGATTTTACCAACCATAAGAATAAAGAAGCCATGTATGTGAGTTGAGACAATTTTTTCCAGAAACTTGAATCAGTCAAGCCATGTGCTCTGGTTTCCTATACAGAAAGTGACAAAAGACAACAGTGAGCTTTTGCTTTATGCCAAGCACCGTTGTAAGCACTTTACATGTGCTCACTCGTAGAAACCCCACAATATCCTGTGACAGGTACTCCTATTGCCCTCTTTTTACATGTGTTAGAACTCAGGTGTAAAGAAAGAGGCTGAGGAACTTGCCCAAGATCACATAGTTAGCAAACAGAATAAGCAGCAAAACTCTTAGAGTTAATCATGATTCACTATTCTATTACTAAAAGCAGTTTCTCTAGCCTGGAAGTTGCTCAGTCGTGTCTGACTCTTTGCAATCCCAAGTACTGTAGCCCCCTAAGCTCCTCTGTCCATGGAATTCTCCAAAAAAGAATACTGCATTGGGTTGCCATTCCCTTCTCCAGGGCACCTTCTCACCCCAAGGACTGAACACAGATCCCCTGCATGTCAGGCAAATCCTTTACTGTCTGAGCCACTCTACCTACATGCCTTTATCTACAGGGTATTAGCAGAAGAATAGCAGTTCTGCAGGGACTTAGATATTTCCACACATTCTCTTCCTCAATCCCCCCTATAACTCTGTGTGACAGGTATGAATAAGGCTGTTTTATGAACACTAGGGAGCTCATGCATCCATTATCCCATGACTAGGACCTTCTGTGCCTTGGGTTCCAGAGTCCAAGATCATTTTCATTTTTTTAATTCTCTTTTTTTTAATATAAATTTATTTTTTTTAATTGGAGGCTAATTACTTTACAATATTGTATTGGTTTTGCCATATATCAACATGAATCTGCCACAGCACAGTCATAGAGGGGCTGCAAGCCCAGACCAGTTGCCCCTCCCTCGTCTCCTTGATCACAGGTGCCATGGGCACAAGAGAGAATGGATAAACTGGTTTGGCTGCCATCTTGCTTGAAGCTGCTAGTTCTCATCCTCTGGGAGTTGAGAGATCAGAGACTCCCTAATTCCTTGCACTTGAGTAATCCATATTTAAATATTTCCCTGTAACCACACTAGAAAGTGTTGATAAAGATTAACCCCAGAAGGCCATATAAGCATAACCATTCCCGGATCACAGAAACTGTGTGGTTTTGAGTCTCCAACACATTTGGACCCAGACAACGAGGAACTAAAGAAGATATTGATAGGCTGAGCACAAGTTTAGTAAGAAAAAATTTTAAAAGAGATAACTTCAGGGAATTGCTACTTCAAATCAACTGTGCCTGCACAGTCAATGCTCCTCGGGTTGCTCCTCCCGGCTGCTGGCCGTGGCTTCGGGCATGGGTGGATCCTCCCAGCTGCAGCTCCTGGCCTTGGGTTCCGGGTGGCTCCTCAGGGTCACCGCCCCTGGCCTCGGGCATGAGGTGGCTTCTCCCAACCACTCCTGACCTCAGACATGGGGTGTCTCCTCCCGGCCGCCACTGGCCTCGGACCCGGTTTAGCTCCTCTCAGCCACCGCCCCTGACTCAGACTCGGGGTGTTTCCTCCTGGCCCCTGACCCTGACCTTGGATGTGGGATAGCTCCTCCCGGCCACCACTGACCTCAGATGCAGGATAGCTCCTCTTGGCCATTCATGCGCCATCGCAGCCTGGCACTCTAGGCCGCTGCCCCTGACCTTGGATGAGGGGTAGCTCCTTTTGGCCATGCTTAGTGTGAAAGCTAACCGCTGCCACCTGTGCTTAGTTTGCCGGCTCGCTGCCACTGCTGCTACTGGAGATCAGTGGAGAAATAACTCCAAAAGGATGAAGGGATGAAGACAAAGCAGAAACAATACCCAGTTGTGGATGTCACTGGTGATAGAAGCAAGATCCAATGCTGTAAAGACCAACATTGCAAAGGAACCTGGAATGTCAGGTCCATGAATCAAGGCAAATTGGAAGTGGTAAAAAAGAGATGGCAAGGGTGAACATCGGCATTCTAGGAATCAGCAAATTAAAATGGAATAGAATGGGTGAATTTAACTCAGATGACCATTATATCTACTACTGCGGGCAGGAATACCTCAGAAGAAATGGAGTAGCCTTCATGGTCAACAAAAGAATCAAAAATGCAGTACTTGGATGCAATCTCAAAAACGACAGAATGATTTCTGTTCATCTGCAAGGCAAACCATTCAATATCACAGTTATACAGTCTATGCCCCAACCAGTAATGCTGAAGAAACTTAAGTACAATGGTTTTATAAGACCTACAAGACCTTTTAGAACTAACACCTAAAAAAAGATGTCCTTTTCATTATAGGGGACTAGAATGCAAAAGTAGGAAGTCAAGAAAAACCTGGAGTAACAGGCAAATATGGCTTTGGAATGCAGAATGAAGCAGGACAAAAACTAATAGAGTTTTGCCAAGAAAATGCACTGGTCATAGCAAACACCCTCTCCCAACAACACAAGAGAAGTCTCTACACATGGACATCACCAGATGGTCAACACCGAAATCAGATTGATTACATTCTCTGCACCCAAAGATGGAGAAGCTCTATACAGTCAACAAAAACAAGACCAGGAGCTGACTGTGGCTCAGATCATGAACTCCTTTATTATCAAATTCAGACTCAAATTGAAGAAATAGGGAAAACTGCTAGACCATTCAGGTATGACCTAAATCAAATCCTTTATGATTATACAGTGGAAGTGAGAAATAGATTTAAGGGCCTAGATCTGATAGATAGAGTGCCTGAAGAACTATGGAATGAGGTTTGTGACATGCACAGGAGACAGGGATCAATACCATCCCCATGGAAAAGAAATGCAAAAAAGCAAAATGGCTGTCTGTGGAGGCATTACAAACAGCTGTGAAAAGGAGAGAGGCAAAAAGCCAAGGAGAAAAGGAAAGATATAAGCATCTGAATGCAGAGTTCCAAAGAATAGCAAGAAGAGGTAAGAAAGCCTTCTTCAGCAATCAATGGAGAGAAACAGAGGAAAAGAACAGAATAGGAAAGACTAGAGATACCTTCAAGAAAATTAGAGATACCAAGGGAACATTTCATGCAAAGATGGGCTTGATAAAGGACAGAAAACGTATGTGCCTAACAGTAGAAGAAGATATTAAGAAGAGGTGACAAGAATACATGGAAGAACTGTACAAAAAAGATCTTCACGACCCAGATAATCATGATGATGTGATCACTAAGCTAGAGCCAGACATCTTGAAACGTGAAATCAAGTGGGCCTTAGAAAGAATCACTACGAACAAAGCTAGTGGACGTGATGGAATTCCAGTGGAGCTGTTTCAAATCCTGAAAGATGATACTGTGAAAGTCCTGCACTCCCTATGCCAGCAAATTTGGAAAACTCAGCAGTGGCCACAGGAGTGGAAAAGGTCAGTTTTCATTCCAACCCCAAAGAAAGGCAATGCAAAAGAATGCTCAAACTACCACACAATTACACTCATCTCACATGCTCTAAAGTAATGCTCAAAATTCTCCAAGCCAGGCTTCAGCAATATGTGAACCGGGAACTCCTTGATGTTCAAGCTGGTTTTAGAAAAGGCAGAGGAACGAGAGATCAAATTGCCAACATCCGCTGGATCATGAAAAAGCAAGAGAGTTCCAGAAAAATATCTATTTCTGCTTTATTAACTATGCCAAAGCCTTTGACAGTGTGAATCACAAGAAACTGTGGAAAATTCTGAAAGAGATGGGAATACCAGACCACCTGACCTGCCTCTTGAGAAAACTGTTTCCAGGTCAGGTAGCAACAGTTAGAACTGGACATGGAAAAACATACTGGTTCCAAATAGGTAAAGGAGAACATCAAGGCTGTATATTGTCACCCTGCTTATTTAACTTATATGCAGAGTACATCATGAGAAACGCTGGACTGGAAGAAACACAAGCTGGCATCAAGATTGCCGGGAGAAATATCAATAACCTCAGATATGCAGATGACACCACCCTTATGGCAGAAAGTGAAGAGGAACTAAAAAGCCTCTTGATGAAAGTGAAAGAGGAGGGTGAAAAAGTTGGCTTAAAGCTCAACATTCAGAAAATGAAGATCATGGCATCCGGTCCCATCACTTCATGGGAAATAGATGGGGAAACAGTGGAAACAGGGTCAGATTTTATTTTGGGGGGTTTCAATATCACTGCAGATGGTGAACTGCAGCCATTTAATAAAAGATGCTTACTCTTTGGAAGAAAAGTTATTGCCAACCTAGATAGTATGTTCAAAAGCAGAGACATCACTTTGCCGACTAAGGTCCGTCAAGGCTATCGTTTTTCCTGTGGTCATGTATGCATGTGACAGTTGGACTGTGTAGAAGGCTGAGCACTGAAGAATTGATGCTTTTGAACCGTGGTGTTGGAGAAGACTCTTGAGAGTCCCTTGGACTTCAAGGAGATCCAACCAGTCCATTCTGAAGGAAGTCAACCCTGCGATTTCTTTGGAAGAAATGGTGCTAAAGCTGAAGCTCCAGTACTTTGGCCACCTCATGTGAAGAGTTGACTCATTGGAGAAGAATCTGATGCTGGGAGGGATTGGGGGTAAGAGAAGAAGGGGACGACCGAGGATGAGATGGCTGGGTGGCATCACGGACTCGATGGGAGTGAGTCTGAGTGAACTCCGGGAGTTGGTGATGGACAGGGAGGTCTGGTGTGCTGAGATTCATGGGGTCGCAAAGAGTCGGATACGTTTGAGTGACTGAACTGTAATTCCATATATATGTGTTAGCATACTGTAATAGTGTTTTCTTTCTGGCTTACTTCACTCTGTATAATCAGCTCCAGTTTCATACACCTCATTTTAACTGTTTCAAATGTATTCTTTTTAATGGCTGAGTAATACTCTGTTGGGTATATGTACCACAGCTTTCTTATCCATTCATCTGCTGATGGACATCTAGGTTGCTTCCATGTCCTGGCTATTATAAACAGTGCTGTGATGAACATGGGGGTACACGTGTCTCTTTCAATTCTGGTTTCCTCGGTGTATATGCCCAGCAGTGGGATTGCTGGGTCATTAGGCAGTTCTATTTGCAATTTTTTAAAGGAATCTCCACACTCTTCTCCATAGTGTCTGTACTAGTTTGCATTCCCACCAACAGTGTAAGAGGATTCCCTTTCCCCACACATTCTCGAGCACTTCTTGCTTGTAGACTTTTGGATTACAGCCATTCTGACTGGTGTGAAATGGTACTTCGTTGTGGTCTTGATTTGCATTTCTCTGATAATGAGTGATGTTGAGCATCTTTTCATGTGTTTGTTAGCCATCCGTATGTCTTCTTTGGAGAAATGTCTATTTAGTTCTTTGGCCCATTTTTTGATTAGGTCATTTATATTTCTGGACTTGAGCTGCATATGTTGCTTGTGTATTTTTGAGATTAGTTTTTTGTCAGTTACTTCACTTGCTATTATTTTCTCCCATTCAGAAGGCTGTCTTTTCACCTTGCTTATATTTTCCTTTGTTTTGCAGAAGCTTTTAATTTTAATTAGATCCCATTTGTTTATTTTTGCTTTTATTTCCAGTATTCTGGGAGGTGGATCATAGAGGATCCTGCTGTGATTTATGTCGGAGAGTGTTTTGCCTATGTTCTTCTCTAGGAGTTTTATAGTTTCTGGTCTTACATTTATATCTTTAATCCATTTTGATTTTATCTTTGTGTATGGTGTTAGAAAGTTATCTAGTGTCATTCTTTTACAAGTTTTGACCAGTTTTCCCAGCACCAGTTGTTAAAGAGATTGTCTTTAATCCATTGTATATTCTTGCCTCCTTTGTCAAAGATAAGATGTCCATAGGTGTGTAGATTTATCCCTGGGCTTTCTATTTGTTCCATTGATCTATATTTCTGTCTTTGTGCCAGTACCATACTGTCTTGATGACTGTGGCTTTGTAGTAGAGCCTGAAGTTAGGCAGGTTGATTCCTCCTGTTCCATTCTTCTTTTTCAGTCTTGCTTTGGCTATTCGAGGTTTTTTTGTATTCCCATACAAACTGTGAAATTATTTGTTCTAGCTCTGTGAAAAATACGGATGGTAGCTTGGTAGGGATTGCATTGAATCTGCAGATTGCTTTGGGTAGTGTACTCATGTTCACTATATTGATTCTTCTGATCCATGAACATGGTATATTTCTCCATCTATTAGTGTCCTCTTTGATTTCCATATATAGGTCTTTAGTTTCTTTAGGTAGATATATTCCCAAGTATTTTATTCTTTTCATTGCAATGGTGAATGGAATTGTTTCCTTAATTTCTTTTCTACTTTCTCATTATTAGTGTGTAGGAATGCAAGGGATTTTTGTGTGTTGATTTTATATCCTGCAACTTTACTATATTCATTGATTAGCTGTAATTTTTTTGTGGAGTCTTTAAGGTTTTCTATGTAGAATATTATGTCATCTGCAAACAGTGAGACTTTTACTTCTTCTTTTCCAATTTGGATTGCATTTATTTCTTTTTCTGCTCTGATTGCTGTTGCCAAAACTTCCAGAACTATGTTTAATAGTAGTGGTGAAAATGGGCACCCTTGTCTTGTTCCTGACTTTAGGGGAAATGCTTTCAATTTTTCACCATTGAGAATAATGTTTGCTGTGGGATTGTCATATACAGCTTTTATTATGTTGAGGTATGTACCTTCTATTCCTGCTTTCTGGAGAGTTTTTATCATAAATGGATGTTGAATTTTGTCAAAGGCCTTCTCTGCATCTATTGAGATAATCATATTGCTTTTATTTTTCAATTTGTTAATGTGGTGAATTACATTGATTGATTTGTGGATATTGAAGAATCCTTGCATCCCTGGGATAAAGCCCACTTGGTCATGGTGTATGATCTTTTTAATGTGTTGTTGGATTTTGATTGCTAGAATTTTGTTGAGCATTTTTGCGTCTCTGTTTATCAGTGATATTAGCCTGTAGTTTTCTTTTTTTGTGGCATCTTTGTCAGGTTTTGGTATTAGGGTGATGGTGGCCTCATAGAATGAGTTTGGAAGTGTACCTTCCTCTGTAATTTTCTGGAAGAGTTTGAGTAGGATAGGTGTTAGCTCTTCTCAGAATTTTTGGTAGAATTCAGGTGTGAAGCCGTCTGGACCTGGGTTTTGTTTGCTGGAAATTTTCTGATTACAGTTTCAATTTCCATGCTTGAGATGGGTCTGTTAAGATTTTCTATTTCTTCCTGATTCTGTTTTGGTGAATTGTACTTTTCTAAGACTTTGTCCATTTCTTCCACATTGTCCATTTTATTGGCATATAATTGTTTATAGTAGTCTCTTATGATCCTTTGTATTGCTGTGTTGTCTGTTGTGATCTCTCCATTTTCATTTCTAATTTTATTGATTTGATTTTTCTCCCTTCTTTTTCTATTTTTTAAATTTTATTATTATTTTTTTAATTTTAATTTTTACTTTACAATACTGTATTGGTTTTCCCATGCATTGACATGAATCCACCACGGGTGTACAAATGAGAGAGTTAAATAAAATTTAAAGACTTTTTGAAAGAAAGGCCACTTTCCTGCTCCATTGATTGAGCTTCTACAAAAATAGAACTGGCTTATGACCCAGTAATCCCACTACTGCACATACACATCGAGGAAACCAGAATTGAAAGAGACATGTGTATCCCAATGTTCATTGAAGCACTGTTCATAATAGCCAGGGCATGGAAGCAGGCTAGATGTCCATCAGCAGATGAATGGATAAGAAAGCTGTGGTACATATACACAATGGAGTATTACTCTGCCATTAAAAAGAATACATTTGAATCAGTTCTATTGAGGTGGATGAGACTGGAGCCTATTTTGCAGTGTGAAGTAAGCCAGAAAGAAAAACACCAATACAATATACTAACGCACATATATGGAATTTAGAAAGATGGTAACAATAACCCTGTATGTGAGACAGCAAAAGAAACAGAGATGTATAGAACAGTCTTTTGGACTCTGTGGGAGAGGGAGAGGGAGAGGGAGAGGGAGAGGGTAGGATGATTTGGGAGAATGGCATTGAAACATGTATAATATCATATAAGAAAATAATCACCAGTCCAGGTTCAATGCAGGATACAGGATGCTTGGGGCTGGTGCACTGGGATGACCTGGAGGGATGGTATGGGGAGGGAAGAGGGAGGGGAATTCAGGATGGGAACACATGTACACCCGTGGCGAATTCATGTTGATGTGTGGCAGAACCCATACAATACTGTAAAGTAATTAGTCTCCAATTCAGATAAATAAATTTAAATTTAAAAATACCATGAAAAGACCATGTGTCTCAGAGTAAAAAAGCTTAGGTTCAGTCCACGCCATGTGTGGGAACCTGAACATGCCAGTTCACCTCCTTAAGTCCCTATTTCCTTACTCTGTTAGAAAGAAGGAAGGGAACTTATGTACTTGGATTAAAATATTAATAATGTATGAAAAAGGTACAACTCTACTGCCTGCACATCAGTCCTTAATAAGTGAAGGGTAACATTATTTTAAAAAAGTTTTTTTTTTTTCAAGAGAAATTTTTATTTGCTGCCTGCTTGATAAAGTTCTGAATTTTAATATTATGTTTATTTAAATATATTTTCCATATGCCTTAATTTCCATTGACTGAAATTTGCACATAGTGAATTCTATCCTTTTTTAAAAAATCAGTGGATCTTCTACAATATTTGTATTAGTGGGTATTAGACTAAGGTTGATCTAGTCAAGGCTATGGTTTTTCCTGTGGTCATGTATGGATGTGAGAGTTGGACTGTGAAGAAGGCTGAGCACCGAAGAATTGATGCGTTTGAACTGTGGTGTTGGAGAAGACTCTTGAGAGTCCCTTGGACTGCAAGGAGATCCAACCAGTCCATTCTGAAGGAGATCAGCCCTGGGATTTCTTTGGAAGGAATGATGCTAAAGCTGAAACTCCAGTACTTTGGCCACCTCATATGAAGAGTTGACTCATTGGAAAAGACTCTGATGCTGGGAGGGATTGGGGGCAGGAGGAGAAGGGGACAACCGAGGATGAGATGGCTGGATGGCATCACTGACTTGATCAACGTGAGTCTGAGTGAACTCCGGGAGATGGTGATGGACAGGGAGCCCTGGCGTGCTGTGATTCATGGGGTCGCAAAGAGCCGGACATGACTGAGTGACTGAACTGAACTGAGGACATTCTGTAAAAAATATGTTATTTTGTGAGGACTTATGTTCAGATAAAAACCTCATAAAATATAAATATGATCATGATCATGAAAAACAAACAAACAACTTTCAGTGCTTCCCCAGCCACATTACAATCTCACTCTGGTTTTATTTCAAAACAGACAGAAATCAAAGAACCATGTCCTTTCTAAGATGCAAGCTCAGGGGGAAAGCAGCTCTGAAGCTGCTTGAACCTTGGTGTCAGATAATCATTCATAACTCATCTGCATATCTTTCAGAAAGGAGTTTAATTATCTTCTCTCTATATAAATTCTCTAGAGAGAAAACTTTTTTACCCCCTCCCTAAGAAAAATAATATCTTTGAGCTTAATTTCACCTTGGGGAAGCAGAAGAGAGAGAGAGAGGAAAAAAACAAACAAACATATTTTTTACTTTTTTCATGTAAATAGTTTTTTTTTTTAATCCTGGTTTTCTGATTTTATAGAGAAATATTTAAAGCACTTAGACCCTAAACACAATGTGCTATCAAGGAAGCTCAATGTGTGTGCAGTGTGTAACTTATGTTCTAATTCACATATTTCTTCCCTTGAACTCCATTGCTCCCCATCCAAGTTCACTGGGGCTAGAGGAAGGCTTAACTTAAACTGAATATTATGATGTCATATTAGATAACATTTTATGTGTACATTTCTGTGTGTGTGTGTGTAGCTTTAGCATAATGGGGTGGAGAAAAGAGTTTTTTCCCCAATCACTTTGCCTAATGTCACTAGCTTAGATGAGTAATTCATGCCTCTCAATGGCAAATTTTCAGGTGTTCATTATCTGGTTGATTACTTCAGTTGGTTTAAAAAAAAAATTACAGACATTATACAAGGGAGTCTTTAAAGATTCTGCTTTGCACTTAAGCGCTTACCAGATATGTCCAAGATGTAAGTTTGGAGAGACATTTACTTTCTGTGAGATCCATTTCCATCCCATGTGTGTGTTATATTTCTCATCTACCTGGTGTGTAAGGAAATAGAGTTTTGTACAGGTGCTACTTTCATGAGTCAGGGAATTGGAGATTATCAAATGATTCATTTCAAGGTAAGAGACTGAAATCAAACCCTGTGATTGTCCTCAATTGGAATTTTCTTTTCCCTAGCATGAAAAAAACTGATTTCTGATAAGCCAGAGAAGTAGACAGAGAGTAAATCAGGTGAACCTGGAGTATTGCTGCTGCTGCTGCTGCTAAGTCGCTTCAGTCGTGTCTGACTCTGTGCGACCCCAGAGACAGCAGCCCATCAGGCTCCCTCATCCCTGGGATTCTCCAGGTAAGAACACTGGAGTGGGTTGCCATTTCCTTCTCCAATGCATGAAAGTGAAAAGTGAAATTAAAGTCACTCAGTTGTGTCTGACCCTCAGTGACCCCATGGACTGCAGCCCACCAGGCTCCTCCGTCCGTGGGAGTTTCCAGGCAAGAGTACTGGAGTGGGTTGCCATTACCTTCTCCGGAGCATTACTGCATTTATTGTTAAAAATACAAGGCAGAGAATGTGCCTTGTTCATATCTGTACCTTCCAGAACCATATAGTGGTCAATCAACTGATGGTAGTTTTCATAACAACAATGCCTTCAGCTTAAAAAGCACTTTGAAATGCACCACTGTCTTTAATATTTATTACTTAATACAAATGCCGGTAAATCAAAGCTGGGTATATGATCCTTATTTTGCAAATAAGGAAACAGACTAGGATAATTTAATAGCTCCAAGTCACATATCAGTTCAGTTCAGTTACTCAATTATGTTCAACTCTTTCTGACCCAATGGATTGCATCACACCAGGCTTCCCTGTCCATACCAACACTTGGGGCTTGCTCAGATTCATGTCCATTGATTCAGTGATGCAATCAAACCATCTCATCCTCTGTCCTCCCCTTCTCTTCCAGCCTTCAACGTTTCCCATCATCCGGGACTTTTCCAATGACTCAGTTCTTCTCATTAGTTACCAAAGTATTGGAATTTCAGCTTCAGCTTCAGTCCTTCCAATGAATATTCAGGACTGATTTCCTTTAGCATTGACTGGCTGGATCTCCTTGCAATCCAAGGGACTCTTAAGAGTCTTCTCCAACGCCACAGTTGAAAAGCATCAATTCTTCAATGCTCAGCTTTCTTTACAGTACAACTTTCTCATCCAAACGTGACTACTAGAAAAAGCATAGTGTGATTACATGGACCTTTGTTGGCAAAGTAATGTCCCTGCTTTTTAATATGCTGTCTAGGTTGATCATTGTTTTTCTTCCAAGAAGCAAGCATCTTTTAATTTCATGGCTGCAGTCACCACCTGCAGTGATTTTGGAGCCCCTCAAAAATAAAGTCTCTCACTGTTTCCATTGTTTCC
The DNA here is from genome assembly GCF_014754425.2 of Oryx dammah. Lineage (NCBI taxonomy): Eukaryota > Metazoa > Chordata > Mammalia > Artiodactyla > Bovidae > Oryx > Oryx dammah. Next base: position 415,784 of record NW_024070201.1, on the reverse strand, counting down.
CCAACTATTTGCCATGAAGTGATGGGACCAGATGCCAGGATCTTGGTTTTCTGAATGTTGAGCTTTAAGCCAACTTTTTCACTCTCCTCTTTCACTTTCATCAAAAGGTTCTTAAGATCCTCTTCACTTTCTGCCATAAGGGTGGTGTCATCTGCATATCTGATGTTTCTGATATTTCTCCCAGCAATCTTGATTCCAATTTTTGCTTCAGCCAGCCCAGTGTTTCTCATGTTGTATTCTGCATTTAAGTTAAATAAGCAGGGTGACAATATACAGCCTTGGCATATTTCTTTGCTGTTTAGAAGCAGTCTGTTGTTCCATGTCCAGTTCTAACTGTTGCTTCCTGATCTCCATACACATTTCTCAAGAGGCAGGTCAGGTGGTCCAGTATTCTCATCTCTTTCAGAATTTTCCAGTTTCTTGTGAAACATACGGTCAAAGGCTTTGGCATAGTCAATAAAGCAGAGATAGATGTTTTTCTGGAACTTTCTTGATTTTTTGATCCAGCACATGTTGGCAATTTGATCTCTGGTTCCTCTGCCTTTTCTAAAACGAGCTTGAACATCTGGAAGATCACAGTTCATGCAATATTGAAGCCTGGATAGAAGAATTTTGAGCATTACTTTACTAGCATGTGAGATGCGTGAAATTGTTGAGTAGTATGAGCATTCTTTGGCATTGCCTTTCTTTGGGATTGGAATGAAAACTGACCTTTTCCAGTCCTGTGGCCACTGCTGAGTTTCCCAAATTTGCTGTCATATCGAGTGCAGCACGTTCACAGCATCATCTTTCAGGATTTGAAATAGCTCAACTGGGATTCTGTCACCTCCACTAGCTTTCTTGTAGTGATGCTTCCTAAAGCCCATTTGACTTCACATTCCAGGATGTCTGGCTCTAGGTGAGTTATCACACCATCATGATTATCTGGGTGATGAAGAACTTTTTTTGTAGAGTTTTTCTGTATATTCTTGCCACCTCTTCTTAATATCTATTGTTATGTTTATATAATTTCTGTCCTTTATTGAGCCCATCTTTGCATGAAATGTTCCCTTGGTATCTCTAACTTTCTTGAAGAAATCTCTAGTCTTTCCCATTCTATTGTTTTCCTTTTTTTTTTTTTTTTTTTGCGTTGCTTACTGAGGAAGGCTTTCTTATCTCTCCTTGCTATTCTTTGGAACTCTGCATTCAAATGGGTATATCAATCTTTTTTTCCTTTGCTTTTCACTTCTCTTCTTTTCACCACTATTTGTGAGGCCTCCCCAGACAGCTATTTTGCCTTTATTCATTTATTTCCTTTGGATTGTCTTGATCCCTATTGTCTATACAATGTCAGGAACCTCTATCCATAGTTCACCGTGCAGTCTGTCTATCAGACCTAGTCCCTTAAATCTATTTCTCACTTCCACTGTATAATCGTAAGGGATTTTATTTAGGTCACACCTGAATGGTTTAGTGGTTTTCCCTAGTTTTTTAAATTTCAGTCTGAATTTGGCAAATAGGAGTTCATGATCTGAGTCACAGACAGTTCCTGGTCTTGTTTCTGCCGACTCTATAGACTTCCTCCATCTTTGGCTACAAAAATATAATCAATCTGATTTCGGTGTTGACCATCTGGTGATGTCCTTGTGTAGAGTCTTCACTTGTTGTGTTGCTGGAAGAGGGCATTTGTTCTGACCAATGTGTTGTCTTGGCAAAACTCTGTTAGCCTTTGCCCTGCTTCATTCTGTACTCCAAGGCTAAATTTGCATGTTACTCCAGGTGTTTCTTGACTTCCTACTTTTGCATTCCAGTCCCGTATAATGAAAAAGACATATTTTTGGGGTGTTAGTTCCAGAAGGTCTTATAGGTCTTCAGAGAACCTTTCAATGTCAGCTTCTTCAGCATTAATGGTAGGGGCATAGACCTGGATTACCATGATATTGAATGGTTTGCTTTGGAAACGAACAGAGTTCATTCTGTCATTTTTGAGAATTCATCCAAGTACTGAATTTCAGAATCTTTTGTTGACTATGATGGCTACTCCATTTCTTTTAAGGGATTCTTGCCCACATTAGTACATATAATGGTCATCTGAGTTAAATTCAACCATTCTAATTGATTTTAGTTCACTGATTCCTAAAAAGTGGATTTCACTCTTGGCATCTCCTGTTTGATCACTTCCAATTTGCCTTGATTCATGGACCTAACATTCCAGATTCCTATGCACTATTGCTTTTACAGCATCAGACCTTGCTTCCATCACAACTGGGTCACATCCACAACTGTGTGCTGTTTTGCTTTGGCTCCTTTTCTTAATTCTTTCTGGAGTTATTTCTCCAATGATCTCCAGTAGCATATTTGGCACATAACGACCTGGGGAATTCATCTTTCAGTGTACTATCATTTTGGCTTTTCATACTGTTCATGGGGTTCTCAAGGCAAGAATGCTGAAGTGGTTTGCCATTCCCTTCCTCCAGTGGACCACATTTTGTCAGAACTCTCCACCACGAGCTGTCTGTCTTTGGTGGCCCTACACAGCATGACTCATAGTTTAATTGAGTTAGACAAGGCTGTGGTCCATGTGATTAGATTGGTTAGTTTTCTGTGATGTGGTTTTCAGTCTGTCTGACCTCTGATGGAGAAGTATAAGAGGCTTATGGAAGCTTCCTGATGGGAGAGACTGACTGCAAAGGCAAACTGGGATTTGTTCTGATGTGGGAAGCCATGTTCAGTAAATCTTTAATCTAATTTTCTGTTGATGGGTGTTTCTGTGCTCCCTCCTTGCCATTTACCTGTGGCCAAAATCTATATGCAGGTTAGGAAGCAACAGCTAGAACTGGACATGGAACAACAGACTTGTTCCAAATAGGAAAAAAAAAATACATCAAGGCTGTATATTATCACCCTCCTTATTTAACTTATATGCAGAGTATATCATGAGGCATGCTGGACTGGATAAATCACAAGCTGGAATCAAGATTGCTGGGAGAAATATCAATAACCTCAGGTATGCAGATGACACCACTCTTATGGCAGAAAGTGAAGAGGAACTAAAAAACATATTGATGAAAATGAAAAAGGAGAGTGAAAAAGTTGGCTTAAAACTCAACATTCAGAAAACTAAGATCCTGGCATCTGGTCCCATCACTTCATGGCAAATAGATGGGGAAACATTGGCTGACTTTATTTTGAGGGGCTCCAAAATCACTGCATATTGTGATTGCAGCCGTGAAATTAAAAGACACTCCTTGGAAGGAAAGTTATGACCAACCTAGACAGCGTATTCAAAAGCAGAGACATTACTTTGTCAACAAAAGTCTGTCTAGTCAAGGCTATGGTTTTTCCAGTAGTGAAAGGTTGTTGTTGAATCACGTGAAGACACTGGGATTCTTGGCCCCCAGATGAGAATTCAGTACGGGGCCAGAGAGGAGGCTTGATCGCTCAGAGGTTTTGTGAAATTAAGTTTTATTAAAGTATAAAGGAGATAGAGAAAGCTTCTGACATTGGTATCAGAAGGGGGCAGAAAGAGTACCCCTTGCTAGTGTTAGCAATGAAGTTATATACTTTCCAAGGAATCCAAAGAATGTCTGAAGGTTGTAAAGACTTCACCAGACCTATTCCCATAATTTACATTTTAAGATAACAGAATTAGCCAGAAGGTTTAATCCAGAGACTGTCCTCATGCAGGATACATTATTGTTATATAATCCTAAGGAATGTAGAGAAGGAAAAAAAAAAAAAAAGAAAGAAAAAGTTTGTCTTTTCTTCCTCCTTGGAAATTCCAGACCCCTCTCTCCTTGGGGGCCCCTAGACTTCTTATCAACCTGTGTAGGAAATGACTCTCTCAGTAGTCATGTATGGATGTGAGAGTTGGACTCTAAGGAAAGCTGAGTGCAGAAAAATTGATGCTTTTGAACTATGGTGTTGGATAAGACTCTTGAGATTCCCTTGGACTGCAAGGAGATCCAACCAATCCATCCTAAAGGAGATCAGTACTGGGTGTTCATTGGAAGGAATGATGTTGAAGCTGAAACTGCAATATTTTGGACACCTGATGCAAAGAGCTGACTCATTTGGAAAGACCCTAATTCTGGGAAAGATTGAAGCTTGGAGAGAGGGTGATGACAGAGGATGAGATAGTTGAATGGCATCACCAACTCAATGGACATGAGTTTGACTAAACCCTGGCATTTTGTGATGGACAGGGATGCCTGGCATGCTACAGTCCATGGGATTGCAAAGAGTCAGACATGACTGAGCGACTGAACTGAACTGAAACTATAGTGGAGGTAATGAAGTTAATGGTGACCTCCTTCAAATGATCCCATGCATGTACTTCTACACTCAGTGCCCTCAACCCTGCAGCAGGCCACTGCCAACTCACACCTTTGCTGGAAACTCCTGGACACTTACAGGCAAGTCTGATTCAGTGTCTTATGGGGTCACTGCTCCTTTCTTCTGGGTCCTGGTGCACAAGGTTCTGTTTGTGCCCTCCAAGAGTCTATTTCCCAGTCCCGTGTAAGTTCTGGCAGCTCTACGTTGGGGTTAATGTTGACCTCCATGAAGGCTTATGCCATACCCAAGTCTGCTGCACCCAGAGGCCCTATCACTGTGGCCGTCCACTGCTGACCTAATCCTCCACAGGAGATGCTCAAGGACAGTTCTGTCTCAGTCTCTGCAGTGTCGCTGAATCCTGGTGTGCACAAGGTTTGTTTGAGTTTTCTGAGCATCTCTGGCAGGAATAGGGTCTTACTGGGGTTTCTCTGACCTTGGATGTGCATCTTTCAGGTGAGATGGAAGCCATTGAGGTCTTCAGCAGAAGAGTGACTTGTTCTGATTTCCATTTTTTTAAATAATTACCTGATCACAGTGCTTAGATCCTATTCTACTACTCTTCAAGGGAACGTGGAAGCAGAAAAGCCAGTTGGGAGACTGTCATAATAATCTCAATGAGAGAGTTATTAGTGTCTTGAACTAGAGTCATATTAAGGAAAAGAGTAAGAAATAACTGAATATGGATATATGAATGTAGTATTTTGTAGTATAACCAATAGTATTGATGAACTGATTTTATGGGGGGGGGGGAAGAGAAGGAAGAAAATCAGGATGACTTCAACATCTTTGGCTTGAGTAACTAAAAAAATGAAAATTCTATTAATTAATATGTGGCTCCTCTCTCAGTGGAATTCTCCAGGAAAGAATACTGGAGAGGGCAGGCCATCCTCTTCTCCAGGGTATCTTTCTGACCCAGGGATTGAACTTGGGTCTCCTGCATTGCACGCAGATCCTTTACAATCTGAACCACCAGGGAAACCCAATATGTGGAAGTCTATATATGGGTCAGGTTAAGAGGGGATGATCAAGAATTTGATTTGAGACATATTAATTTTGAGATGCCTATAAAAGATCCAATAATATTTGTTGAATAAGTGTGTGAAGTGTGTGCTTAGGAATACTTCTGCTGGACATATAAATTTGAGAGTCAAACCCATGTGACAATTAAATTAGATGAACTAATCAAGGGGACAGAAACAAAACTTAATAACATGACAGAGACCTTTCCCAGCATTCCATTAAATCCAAATTTCTACTGGATGTCTCCTTAGATATCCTACAAGCATCTCAAATTCAACATGTCCAAAACACAGCAAAGGTTTTGACCCATCACAAAGCTTGCTAAGTAATCACAATGCAAATATGTAGTTCAATTATTTTAATGTCAATATTCTTGAGCTCTTATTATGTGTATGGGATAGTAAAGAATCTGCCTGCCATGCAAGCGATCTGGTTTTCATCCTTGGATGGGGACGAGCCTCCGGAGAAGGGAATGGCTATTCATTCCAATATTCTTGCCTGGAGAATGCCATGGACAGGGAAGTCTGGCAGACAGTCCAAAGGGTCGGACACCACTAAGTGAGTGACACTTTCACATGCATTATTTTAACCCTAACAATGTTATTTGGAGAATATTGCTTTTTCTTTCTATTTAAAATAAATAAAAGTGAGGTTAGAAAGTCTGAATAATTTACCCAGTGATGCACAGCTAGTTAAGTGAAGCAGTTCAGTGAAGATTACAGCTCTCTTGTATCCAGAACTTATATTCATAACCACCATGTTATATAGTATCTTAATATTCAGCAGGAATAAGTCTGGTGATTCTTATGAATCCTCAAAATCATGATTTATCACATTGTTTTGTATCATGGCATTCTTTGGAAGTGTCAAATGAGTTCCCTAGAAATATACATATATGAAAAGAGATTCAGTATTTTGTGTACAGTTTCAAAGGTATTCTAAAATCTATGCAAGAACTATCGCCACTTAAAGATCAAAGACCTCTGAAAAAGTTTTTGCATTCTGTCCCTCACCTTTTCCATCATAAACTACAATAAACACTTACTTTAAAAAAATGAAGTGACTCAAACTTTATTTATATTTTAGGATATTAGATTCATATAGGTCATGAATAAATACAATATAGCTTATTTCAAACTTCATTCCTACCTCTAGTCTTTCTCATGTGCCAATACCTCATATTTGTATAACAACTTCTATTAGTGTCTTGAGGCTCTATACAGAGCCTAATATAAACATAACGATGAATGTATTTATTTGTCCCTGCACCAATCTCTTTCTTACCTAAAGGTAATGAAGCAGAAGATATAAAGAAGAGTTGGGAAGAGAACAGAGAAGAACTATACAAAAAAAAAAAAAAATCTTCATGACTCAGATAATCACGATGGTGTGATCACTCGCCTAGAGCCAGATATCCTGAAATGTGAAGTCAAGTGGGCCTTAGGAAGCATCTCTATGAACAAAGCTCCTGGATGTGATGAAAATCCAGTTCAGCTATTTCAAATCCTAAATGATGATGCTGTAAAAGTGCTGCACTCAATATGCCATAAAGTAGAAAACACAGCAATGGCCACAGGACTTGAAAGGGTCTTTTTTCATTCTAATCCCAAAGAAAGGTAATGCCAAAAAAATGTTCAAACTACTGCACATTTGCACTCATCTCACACATTAGCAAAGTGATGCTCAAAATTCTCCAAGCCAGGCTTCAACATTGTGTGAACCATGAACTTCCAGATATTCAAGCTGGATTTAGAAAAGGCAGCGGAACCAGAGATCAAATTGCCAACATCTGTTGGATTGTCAAAGAGGCAAGAGAGTTCCAAAAAAACATCAAATTCTGCTTTATGGACTGTGTGGATCACAAAAAAATGTGGAAAATTCTGAAAGAGTTGGGAATATCAGGCCACCTTACCTGCCTCCTGAGAAATCTGTATATATGTCAAGAGGCAACAGTTAGACCTGGGCATGGAACAACAGACTTGTTCCAAATAGGGAAAGAAGTATGTCAAGGCAGTATGTTGTCAACCTATTTATTTAACTTATATACAGAGTACATCATGCAAAATGTCAAGCTGGATGAAGCACAGGTTGTTATCGAGATTGCCAGAAGAAATATCAATAAACTCAGATATGCAGATGACACCACCCTTATGGCAGAAAGTGAAGAACTAAAGAGCCTCTTGATGAAAGTGAAAGAGGATAGGAAAAGTTGGCTTAAAGCTCAACATTCAGAAAACTAAGATCATGGCATCTGGTCCCAACACTTCAAGGCAAATAGATGGGGAAATAATGGAAATAGTGAGAGACTTTATTTTGGGGAGTTCCAAAATCACTGCAGATGAAGCCATGAAATGTTAAGACTCTTACTCCTTGGAAGAAAAGCTATGACCAAACTAAACAGAATATTAAAAAGCAGAGACATTACTTTGTCAACAAAAGTCCGTCTAGTCAAGGCTATGGTTTTTCCAATAGTCGTGTATGGATGTGAGAGTTGGACTATAAAGAAAGCTGAGTGCTGAAGAATTGATGCTTTTGAACTGTGGTGTTGGAGAAGACCCTTGAGAGTCCCTTGGACTGCAAGGAGATCCAACCAGTCCATCCTAAAGGAGATCAGTCCTAAGTGTTCATTAGAAGGACTGATGAAGTTGAAACTCCAATACTTTGGCCATCTGATGCAAAGAACTGACTCGTTTGAAAAGACCCTGATGCTGAGAAAGACTGAAGGCAGGAGGTGAAGGGAACAACAGAGGACGAGATGGTTGGATGGCATCACTGACTCAATGGAAGTGAATTTGAGTAATCTCCGGGAGTTGGTGATGGACAGGCAAGTCTGGTGTGTTGCAGTCTATGGGGTTGCAAGAGTCAGCCACGACTGAGTGACTGAACTGAACTGAGGTGTAGCTTGCCATTATCTCTTCACTTTGCTTTTATTGCTATATCCTGGCCATATTTCCAACTTAATATAGAAAGTGTCTTCACTCATTTTTTATTGCAATATAGTCTATTAGTCCCACGCTAATGGACACTTGGGTCACTTCTAATATTTTCTGTTACAAACAGTACTTCAGTAAATAACCAGTAATATCAGTTGATACACTTGCAGGAGTATCTATCAGATAAAGTCCCAGAAGTAGAGTACCAGACTAAAAAGGTAAGTGTATTTACAATTTTAATAGATATTACAAAACTGCACCCCTTAGATATTAAAACATTTTGCATCCTCACCAACAGTGCAATGTAACTGAATGGCTATTTCTCCACAGCTTCAGCAGAAGCTGGTATAGTGTTAAATTTTTGAAATTTTGCCAGTCAAATAGGCGAGAAATGTCATTTCAACATAGTCTTAATTTGCATTTTTCATTTTATGAGAGGGGTGAGAACTTTTGTATGTTTTGGGATGCATACATATTTCATTTTCTGCAAACTTTCTGTTCTCTACTTTTTATTTGGGTTTTGGTTCCTTTGCATATTAATAACTGTACAAATATATGACTAAAGTGATCTATAAAGTTACTAAGAAAAATATTATTAAAATTTATTTTATGTGGCTGTATCCAAGCTTCTTTTTCTTTTCCTTTCTTTCCCTTTTATTTTCCATTCTTTCCTTTTTTATAGCCAACATGCCTGCAGTAAGTTATTATTATTATTCTTCAGTACTGGGGAGCTTTCTTGATGGTGGCACTGCTGCTGCTGCTCAGTTGCTTCAGTCGAGTCCGACTCTATGTGACCCTATGGACAGCAGCCCACCAGGCTCCTCTGTTCACAGGATTCTCTAGGCAAGAATACTGGAGTGGGTTGCCATTTCTTTCTCCAGATGGTGGGACAAATCCAGCTTAATAGTAAAGACTGTAGCATCACCCTCCAAAACTGAGTTAGTCAGCTCTAACCTGCTAACATTATGAGCTTATTTTTCCTTGGATATCTTTGTGTGCCAAAGCATTTTCATCTAATACAAGTATATTTTGTCTGTGTTAAGCATATATCCTTGTCCACACGTTTTCCACAATGAGCCTTTTCAGCTTTTCAATTTAGGAAAAATAAAAATAATGTTCATTCTTAGATTGAATTTGCATTAAGCAAGCAAAAACAAATCTTAAAAAATTTCCACCAACATTTACTCAGTGGTAAACTTCATTTCAGCAGATGAGTTAGTACCTTTACCATTTATAGTTTGAAAATGAGTATTTACACGTTCCCAAAGTTGTCCTGAAGTACATTCCTACTGAGAGGCATTTGTTTCCTGTATTTATCTTCTCATGACAAGTTGACCACCTTTTCAACCTCCACTACAATCATTTCTCTCACTTGATTATTTTTTTCCCTGATGACAACACTTACCAAAACAGCTCTGTTAAATTCTTGTATTTCTAGACTGCTTGTACTCAAACACCTTGGAGATGTAGACTATTATTAAATTTGATATTCTGCTTTCACATTCAAGCAAACCTTTTGTTTTCAGTCTGAGAACTCTTATTTTCTCAGATTCTTCTCTTCCATCTCCAATACTAGAAGCTGGCTTTCTCTCTCTCTCTCTTTTTTTTTTTTTTTTTTGGTGTGTGTGTGTGTTAGTCTTTCAGTCATGTCCTATTCTATGTGACCCCATGGACTGTAGCCCACCAGGCTCCTCTGTCCTTGGGATTCTCCAGGCAAGAATACTGGAGTGGGCTGCCATTCCCTCCTCCAGAGGATCTTCACAACCCAGCGATCAAATCCAGGTCTCTTGCACTGCAACAGATTCTTTACTGTTTGAGCTATCACATCTATTTCTCCCTGAAAGGAGGTTTACCATGGCTAGACTGTCTCGTGAGAATCCTCTTACAGTGTGATAAAAATTTGTGACATAAGGCAATAAATATGGCTGCATAGAGTAGGGATGGCCATAAATCTCTAAATATGATGTATTCATCCTTACAAATCCCCAAATGGCAGCAGATATTTTCTTTCTATAATTAAACTTCCATCATTCTCATACTGATACAAAGATGAGCTTCATGTTAACCATTTAGGGGCTGAACTTGTACCAGGAGCATCCCTGCCATGACATTTCTAACCAGGAGTATAAAAGCTGCAAATGAACAACAAATTCACACAGCAGAAAATTTTAGTTGGAGTAATGAACCTCTTAGGGCTGAGATCCACAGGGGTGGCTGCTTCATGAGATTCCTGCTACAGTTTGCCATTTCCATAGGTCAATGATGACTTTTTATTTTAATGCAGTTTTTTAACACATTTTTCATGTATTAATAGGCATTCATACCTCTTCTGTGAACAGCTTGCTTTATGTCCGATGCAGGATACAGAATGCTTGGGGCTGGTGCACGGGGATGACCCAGAGAGATGTTATGGTGAGGGAGGTGGGAGAGGGGTTCATGTTTGGGAATGCATGTGCACCCGTGGTGGATTCATGTCAATGTATGGCAAAACCAATACAGTACTGTAAAGTAAAATAAAGTAAAATAAAAATTTAAAAAATAAAAAAGTAAAATAAAGTAAAAATTAAAAAAAATTAAAAATAAATAAATAAAAGAAATCTTTTGCTCTTCAAAGGAAGGAACTATGGTTTTCACATTTACCAAAGGCCTATCAAATTTAAATTCAAGATCAATATTCTCCTGCATCATCTCTTTCATTTTCTAGTACTTACAACTTCCAGGAGTCGCTGAATTTTCCACTTGAGAAAATTATCATTTTCTTAAAAAAAAAATTTATGTGGATTATTTTAACATCTTTATTGAATTTGTCATAATGTTATTTTTGTTTTATTTTTTATTTTTATTTTTTATTTTTGGCTGCAAGGCATGTAGGATTACTACTTGGTCAGGGATGCAACCCAAATTCCCTGCATTGCAGGATAAAGTTCCAACCACTGGACCACCAGAGAAGTCCCTGAGTTTTCCTTTTCATTCATGCCACCTCATCTCTCTTCTCTTTCTCCTTCTGTTCTCCCATCAGATTCCTGCCTTCTTTATGATGACCTGCTCACAGGTCATATTGTCTCTGGTCCCAACTCCCTGGAAAGAGTAATTCATTCCCCACCACTGTCCTCCCCACACCCTCCCCCCACTCCAGGATCTACTTACACCACTTCTGATCTTTCTTTCATATTTGCAAATAGGCTATTACTAAATGTTCTGTCTGGGCTGGGCAGTTAAGGAGAGAAGGTTGCAAACCTACATACAATGGGGTTTTTGTCTGTACGACTCTTACTTGTTTTTGTCTATCTGACTATTTTTATTTGTCCAACTGTCACCCTGATACATCTTTATACATTCCTGTAGAGCAATGTCTAATAACTAGCTCACTTCTCTAGCCTTTTATCAAAGTATCAATTCATCTTCGATGATCTGAAATCACTGCTCAGGGGAGCTTGGCTGAAGACAGTTCCTCCTGGAAAAGCATTAAGGCTGAGAATAATTTTGCCCAGGAGCAAATTCATCAGAATTAGAATTCAGTTTCCCTTTCCAAGACCAGGCTTTCTGCTGTGAGTAGGAAAGCGGTCTAGGAGGAAAGCAGACACTAGACAGCTAACTCCATCTCTAATGTTCTGGGATCAAGTCCACATCCTCTGGGTTCACAATTAGTCAGAGGTTGAGTGTCAGTCAGTGTGATTCTGACCGTTCCCCGTATGACCTCTTGTGTTCCAACGGCAAGGAGACAGGGACATGGAGACTCCAGCTTTCACCTAGGCTGGCTGTGGGGTGGGAGTGGTATTTACTCATCTCCACTCACTTAGGCCCTCCTTAAACTTCACCCCTCCATTCTCCATCCTATTGTGCATGAGATTTGCTCCCCTGTGTTTCCACATCTTGATCCAATTAATAGTTGGCTCTTGACAAGATGATGGCTATAGTTAACACTGCTCTATGATATATAGGAAAAATGTTAAGTGAATACATTCTAAAAGTTCTCATCATAGGAAGAATTTTTTTTCCCTGTCTTCTTTCTTTTAATTCTCTTGTATCTATATGAGATGATGGCTATTAGTTGAAACAATTGGGATCATTATTTTACAATATATGGAAATCAAATCATCATGCTGTACATCTTGAACTTACACAATGATTTAAGCCAATTGTTTCTCAATTAACCTGGAAAAAACAATTTGTTCTTAGTATAGGAATAATTTTCAGCATTGCTTAGTTACTCCTGATAGTATTTTGGTCAATCAAAAAGCCAAGTTGCTTGCTTATGAGCTTCTAAGTGTTATTCTATTGTGGTTGGAGAAGGATATACTACAGAGGTTTTTCAAGTCAGGACCTGAATTGCTAACTTGTCCTTTAAATCCTACTTATGGTCCACCCTGATAAACACTGTCTCAAAGAAAGAAGTCAATCTTTCAGAGAAGCAGCAGTTTTAATGGATGTGAGTTCATCAGCAGCAACATAGGAGAAGATCTTGCAAGCAAACCTTCACAGAGATATTATAGGCACTGCTTGCTTTATGTTCTCGGAGAAGGCAATGACACCCCACTCCAGCTCTTGTCTGGAAAGTCCCATGGATGGAGGCGTCTGGTGGGCTGCAGTCATGGGGTCGCTAGGAGTCAGACATGACTGAACGACTTCACTTTCACTTTTCACTTTCATGCACTGGAGAAGGAAATGTAACCCACGCCAGTGTTCTTGCCTGGAGAATCCCAGGGATGGGAGAGCCTGGTGGGCTGCCGTCTCTGGGGTCGCACAGAGTCAGACATGACTGAAGCGACTTAGCAGCAGCAGCAGCAACTTTATGTTCTAACTTGACTCAAAAATTCCTTTTCATTTCAGCTGCTGGCAAGGTCACCAAGTGAAGTCCTTTAATCTGAGTAGAGAACAATTTACAACAGTGGTGCCAGAGCTTATATGTGACCAATCCCACATTAGCAGCCAAGGTCCAGAGTATCCAGCCTTAACTTAACTGGTGGGAAGAAAGCAGTGATTCTCCCTTTTGTGTCTGAGAACATCATCATTTAGGCTGGACAGAGAATCTTCTATCTCCAGCAACAGAGACGAGAGTAGTCAACCATCAATTGGATGTATTAAAATGGTTTGGATGTACTTAGTGGCAACCAAGTCTGGCCCCAGGAAGAAAAGAAGGTCCCAGGCTCAGTTGCAGCCAGTGGCCAAGATGATTTCATGGATCTTCTGAATGCTAGCCAGGGCTGAAAGGAAAATATTTGAATAGGGAGAGGTAGGGATGAATTATGGAGAAGGCAATGGCTCCCCACTCCAGTACTCTTGCCTGAAAAATCCTATGGATGGAGGAGCCTGGTAGGCTGCAGTCCATGGGGTCGCTAAGAGTCAGATACGACTGAGCGACTTCACTTTCACTTTTCACTTTCATACATTGGAGAAGGAAATGGCAACCCACTCCAGTGTTCTTGCCTGGAGAATCCCAGGGACGGGAGAGCCTGGTGGGCTGCCGTCTATGGGATCGCACAGAGTTGGACATGACTGAAATGACTTAGCAGCAGCAAGGATGAGTTATATAGGGATAGAGTAAAAAGACATTTCCTATCATTTTTTAGTACTTCATTTTTAATTGTCCCCTTGTGGCCTGAGGAAATGCAGGTTACATATGTGAGTACAGAATTAATCTCAGCTGACCTGTTAGAATTCTGTGCTTATTTCAGGGACATCTGGAGCCAAGGTGCTGATCCTAGCTAACCATGATGTAGTCAACTATCTAGTAATAGATATTCCTGTGCCAGGATTTGAGAGAGACATGGAGGACAGTCTGTGGTAGTTTATTAATGCTGGTCATAAGAACAAACAAGCAAAACAAAACAAAACAAAAAAAATGGCTTCCCTGGTCGCTCAGAGGTTAAGAATTCACCTGCCAGTGCAGGACACCTGGGTTTAATCCCTGATTCGGGAAGATACTACATCCCATGGAGCAACTAAGCCCATGAACCTCAACTTTTGAGCCCCTGCTTTAGAGCCTGGGAGCCACAAAAATAATCCACCACAATGAGAAACCCACTTACCACAACTAGAGAGTAGCTCCCAATTGCTGCAACTAGAAAAAAGTCTACATAGCAATGAAGATCCACAGCCAAAAATAAAATTTTTAATGATATTGATAGATTATTTGCACCCAGTTTCTATAATTGTATTCAAACAGGACCCTATGTGCTCTTCCAGGGACCAGCCTTCCCCCATATTATGTGCTTCACCATCTCTCCAGAAGTGTCTGTTGTATAGATAACAGCATCATGGGCTTTTCCTGACTTGTTTTACAAGTGGAAAAGCCTCCTACCAAATAGAAGATGTTATCTACCCAATAAGCACATAGCCCCAGGCCTCTTGGAGCCTAAGAAGATAAAGTTAACGTCTGGGACATCACCCTACTCCCTCCCATCAGCCAGTTGGAGAATAGTGCATGAGCTGATCAGCACAACCTACCCTGGGACCTGCTTCTCACACACTTGACTTTTAAAAATGCTTTGCCAAATTCTTCAGATAACTTGGGGCTATTTAGGTCTTGAGCCACCCTGTCTCCTTGAGTGACTCGGCAATAAACATTTCTCTGTTCCAAAATCCTATGTTTTGGTTTTCTTGGCTTCTCCCTGCATCAGACAAGTGAATTTGATCTCACATTAGGTTTTCTTGGTTGCTTAATTTGCTCTTGGTCAGGGAGACTAATTTTGCCCACTCAGCCTTCCCTGGATATTAACATGGCTCTCCGACGTCCAGGTCTTGTATGCATCTTGGTAATTCATGATTCAAAATAAAAAGAGAATCCTATGCCCCTGAGGAAGGATCTTGGAAGCAGTGTCTCAAAGTCTTGGATCTCAATGCTGTTTATCTGTGCTGATTCTTTCCTCATTTATTGGAGTCTCATTTCAACAATTCAGTTCAGTTGCTCAGTCGTGTCCAACTCTTTGAAACCCTATGGACTGCAGCACACCAGGCCAACTTGTCCATCACGAATTCCTGGAGTTTACTCAAACTCATGTCCATTGAGTCAGTGATGCCATCCAACCATCTCATTCTCTGCTGTCCCCTTCAATTCCTGCCCTCAATCTTTCCCAGCATCAGGGTCTTTTCAAATGAGTCAACTCTTCCATCAGGTGGCCAAAGTATTGGAGTTTCAGCTTCAACATCAGTCCTTCCAGTGAACACTCAGGACTGGTCTCCTTTAGGATGGACTGGTTGGATCTCTTTGAAGTTCAAGGAACTCTCAAGAGTCTTCTCCAACATCACATTTCAAACACATGAATTATTCGGTACTCAGCTTTGTTTATAGTCCAACTCTCACATCCACATGTGACTACTGGAAAAACCGTAGCATTGAATAGACAGACCTTTGTTGACAAAGTAATGTCTCTGCTTTTGAATATGCTATCTAGGTTGGTTATAACTTTTCTTCCAAGGAGTAAGCGTCTTTTAATTTTATGCTGCAGTCACCATCCGCAATGATTTTGGAGACCCCAAAAATAGTCTGCCACTATTTCGACTGTTTCCCAATCTATCTCCCATGAAGTGATGGGGTCAGAGGACATGATCTTAGTTTTCTGAATGTTGAGTTTTAAGCCAACATTTTCACTCTCCTCTTTCACATTCATCAAGAGGATTTTTAGGTCTTCTCCCATTTCTGCCATAAGGGTGGTGTCATTTGCATGTCTGAAGTTATTGATATTTCTCTCGACAACCTTGATTCCAGCTTGTGCTCCATCCAGCCCAGTGTTTATCATGATGTACTCTGTATATAAGTTAAATAACTCAGCACTGTGCAATTGATGTTTTATGCTAGTTTTATATTCACTCTGGAATATGATACAGTGAAAAGTCTATACACACTGTCATCTCCTGTCTCAAGCAAGTCTTACATCTAACTGGATGAGGTCAGATGAGCAGCTGATAGCCTTGAATACATGATTTTTAGCCCTCCCCTTCCTCCTTTCTTCTCATTCCTCTCAGAGTGGAATTCCCTCATATTTTTCCCTCACGTTCTCTCTTCAAAACCTTCTGTGGATTGTTCCTAGTTGTTTTTTTCAGTCACTCAGTCATGTCCAATTCTTTGCCACCCCCATGGACTGCAGCATCTCAGGCTTCCCTGTCCTTCAATAACTCCCAGAGTTTGCTCAAACTCATGTCCATCAAGTTGGTGATGCAGCTCAGCCAGCTCGTCCTCTGTCATCAACTTCTTCTCCTGCCTTCAAACTTTCCTAGCATCAGGGTCTTTTCCAATGAGTTGGTTCTTCACATCATATGGCCAAAGTATTGGAGCTTCATCTGCAGCATTGGTCCTTCCAGTGAATATTCAGGACTTTTTTTCCTTTAGGATTGACTGACTTGATTTCCTTGCAGTCTAAGAGACTCTCAAGAGTCTTCTTCAACACCACAATTCAAAGGCATCAATTCTTTGGCACTCAGCCTTCCTATGGCCTAACTCTCACATCCACAAGTGACTACTGGAAAAACCATGGCTTTGGCTAGATGAACCTCTGTCTGCAATGTCTCTATTTTCTAATATGCTGTCTATGATTGTCATGGCTTTTCTACCAAGGAGCAAGCGTTTTTTTTTTTTTTTTTTATTTCATCATTGTAGTCACCATCTTCAGTGATTTTGGAGCCCAAGAAAATAAAGTCTGTCATCATTTCCATTGTCTCCCCATCTATTTGCCATGAAGTGATGGAGTCGGATGCCATGATCTTACTTTTCTGAATGTTCAGTTTTAAGCCAACTTTTTCACTCTCCTCTTTCACTTTCCTCAAGAGGCTCTTTAGTTCTTCTTCACTTTCTGCCATAAGGGTGGTGTCATCTGCATATCTGAAGTTATTGATTTTTCTCCCAGCAGTCTTGATTCCAGCTTGTGCTTCATCCAGCCCAACATTTCACATGATGTACTCTGCATAGAAGTTAAATAACCTCTCACCCCAATCTTGAAGTAGCCAGTTGTTCCCTGTCAAGTTCTAACTGTTCCTGGAAACCTTCCTAATTCTCCCCTACCCTATCCCTACTAAGTAAAACTCATTTCCAATCATTTGCATAACAAGAGCATGTCTTCACAAAACTGCTATGACACGTCACATCTTATTATATCTTTTTCTCCTGATAGACTAAGATTTGGAAAAATGCAATTCTGTTTATTCATTTGCATGATTCAACTAACTTTTAGCAAGTCTCTTATATAAGAAGTGAAGTGAAGTGAAGTGGTTCAGTCATGTCTGACTCTTTGCGACCCCATGGACTATAGCCTACCAGGCTCCTCCCACCATGGGACTCTCCAGGCAAGAGTACTGGAGTGGGTTGCCATTTCTTTCTCCAGGGGATCTTCCTGACCCAGGGATGGAACCTGGGTCTCCTGCATTCCAGGCAGACGCTTTAACCTCTGAGCCACCAGGGAAGCCTTTTTCTCTTATAGAAGTATGTATTAATTAAATGCATGATCAAAGAAATTAATGAATTAAGAAATAGCTCTTTTGAGAGAAAAGAGTTCCTTCACTTTGAAGAGTTACTGAGTGTTTACTGACTGGGAAGCAACAGTTAGAACTGGACATGGAACAACAGACTGGTTCCAAATAGGAAAAGGTGTACATCAAGGTTGTATATTGTCACCCTGCTTATTTAACTTATATACAGAGTACATCATGAGAAACGCTGGACTGGAAGAAACAGAAGCTGGAATCAAGATTGCCAGGAGAAATATCAATAACCTCAGATATGCAGATGACACCACCCTTATGGCAGAAAGGGAAGAGGAACTAAAAAGCCTCTTGATGAAAGTGAAAGAGATAGTGAAAAAGTTGGCTTAAAGCTCAACATTCAGAAAACGAAGATCATGGCATCCGGTCCCATCACTTCATGGGAAATAGATGGGGAAACAGTGGAAATGTGTCAGACTTTATTTTTTTGGACTCCAAAATGACTGGAGATGGTTACTGCAGCCATGAAATTAAAGGACACTTACTCCTTGGAAGGAAAGTTATGACCAACCTAGATAGCATATTGAAAAGCAAAGACATTACTCTGCCAACAAAGGTCCGTCTAGTCAAGGCTATGTTTTTTCCTGTGGTCATATATGGATGTTAGAGTTGGACTGTGAAGAAGGCTGAGTGCTGAAGAATTGATGCATTTGAACTGTGGTGTTGGAGAAGACTCTTGAGAGTCCCTTGGACTGCAAGGAGATTCAATCAGTCCATTCTGAAAGAGATCAGCCCTGGGATTTCTTTGGAAGGAATGATGCTAAAGCTGAAACTGCAGTATTTTGGTCACCTCATGTGAAGAGTTGACTCATTGGAAAAGATTTTGAGCCTGGGAGGGATTGGGGGCAGGAGGAGAAGGGGACAACCGAGGATGAGATGGCTGGATGGCATCACTGATTCGATGAACGTGAATCTGAGTGAATTCCGGGAGTTGGTGACGGACAGGGGGTGCTGCGATTCATGGGGTCACAAAGAGTCGGACACGACTGAGTGACTGAACTGAACTGAACTGAAGAATCTCCCATGTATTTGTATTTCAACTGTAGTAGGCAAATAAAACCTTAAGCTGAAGTCAAGGTATTTAAATCATGCTTTATCAGATATTTCCTGTGTGTAGGTGAGTCAAGTAAGCAAGTGCTTGCATATATTCTTAAGCTGGGGCCTCTTGAGAAACCTGTATGCAGGTTAGACCGCATCAGTTACAACTCAACATGGAACAACAGACAGGTTCCAAATAGGTAAAGGAGTATGTCAAAGCTGTATATTGTCACCTGGATTATTTAACTTATATGCAGAGTACATCATGAGAAACTCTGGGCTGGATGAAGCACAAGCTAGACTCAAGATTGCTGGGAGAAATATCAATAACCTCAGATATGCAGATGACACCACCCTTATGGCACAAAGTGAAGAAGAACTAAAGAGCCTCTTGATGAAAGTGAAAGAGAAGAGTGAAAAAGTTGGCTTAAAGCTCAACATTCAGAAAACAAAGATCATGGCATCCAGTCCCATCACTTCATGGCAAATAGTTGGGGAAACAATGTCAAACTTTATTTTTCTGGACTCCAAAATCACTGCATATGGTGATTGCAGCCGTGAAATTAAAAGACACTTACTCCTTAGCAGGAAAGTTATGACCAACCTAAACAGCATATTCAAAAACAGAGACATTACTTTGTCAAAAAAGGTCCATCTAGTCAAGGCTATGGTTTTTCCAGTTGTCAGCTATGGATGTGAGAGTTGGACTATAAAGAAAGCTGAGTGCCAAAGCACTGATGCTTTTGAACTGTGATGTTGGAGGAGACTCTTGAGAGTCCCTTGAACTGCAAGAAGATCCAACCGGTCTATCCTAAAGGAGATCAGTCCTGGGTGTTCATTGGAAAGACTGATGTTGAAGCTGAAACTCCAATACTTTGGCCACCTGATGCAAAAAGCTAACTCATTTGAAAAGACTCTGATGCTGGGAAAGATTGAGGGCAGGAGGAGAAGGGGACAACAGAATATGAGATGGTTGGATGGCATCACCGGCACAATAGACATAGGTTTGGGTCGATTCCAGGAGTTGGTGATAGACAGGAAGGCCTGGCGTACTGTGGTTCATGGGGTCGCAAAAATTCGGACGTGACTGAGGGACTGAACTAAACTGAATTTAAGCTGGGGCACCAGGAACTTTCACAGAGACGTCAAATAATGTGGGTAATAATGTGGGTGATTGTGACTGTGAATGCACGTTGGAACCTGGGTAGATCAGTGACTATTAATCTAGCTTAAATTGAAGCCTCTTCTGCTTCTGATAGAATCTTAGTCTCATTTCTCTTGAGTCATTCAGCAGGGAACTAATGTGCCCTTGGTCATCCTATACCTTTGCCACCAAATGGTCACAAGACCACACGTCATAGGACTTTTGTGAGACCTTCATTTCCTTATTTGTAAAATAAAGTTTTGTATAATCTCTGGAGTGCCCTTGTGCTATATATTTTATCTGACCATGGCTAAATAAATTACCCATATTCACTTGAATAGAAAAGCAAGTATTTTGTGTGAAATCAGTGAAATAATAATCTTTCATTCTCTTGACAAATGAAAGAAAGTAGCTGTAGCATGGAGGATTAACAGGTCACTTTTGACAGAAAAAAAGAAAAGAACATATGATTATAACAGATTTTTGGTTTTCAACTTATTTAGCATAGAATATATTATACCCAATTTGTTTCTCTTTGGAATCAACTTTACTAATTGAAACCATCCAATTGTCTGATTGCCCATATGGCTGGGAAAGAGACTATCTGGCAAATTAATAGCCATTGCTAAATCTATATGTACTCAGGTGACCATTTATTCCCACCTCTGCAGAGGATGGAAATAAGAGTATATGTATAAGTCAGCTGAATATTCACCCAAGCAGACTCATTGATCTTTGAAAGTTTAGTCCATGGACATAAGTGTCATGAGAAAAAGCTAAGGAATTGCCCAAAATTCTTACAAAAATATTTATTTCAGACATTACTAGTCTGGATTTAGCTATGTTGTCAAGTACAGAATCTTGGTGTTAGGGACAATTGAATTGATGGTTTTGACTTGAACTAGAGAATATTACAGGATGATGATATCTAAAAGCCTCCCAAAACTCATCAAATGATAATACATGAAAGAGTTTATGACTTTATCATTCAATTATGATTTTGTCACTAGATATATCCTTTGACCACCTGATGCATGGAGCCAACTAATTGGAAAATATAGAGGCAGGAGGATAAGGGGATGACAGAGGATAAGATGACTGGATGGCATAACTGACTCAATAGACATGCATTTGAGCAAACTTTAGGAGATAGTGAAGAACAGGGAAGCCTGGAATGCTGCAGTCCTTGGAAGTGCAAGAGTCAGACATGACTGAATGACTAAACAACAAATGTAGTTTCTATAGATAATGAAACACACGTGATCTTATTCATTCAGGCACTCTGAAGAATATGTACATTTTTGTGTGGGGGCACACAAAATGCTAACTTTGAACTTGCTTGGTGCATATGGAAATGGGTAAGAGAGGGGTGGCTAAAATTTGAATATTTAGTGGCATCTGCTTAAGCTGCTTTAAGAATGATAATCCATAATGCCTTACTCTATATAACACATTTGAATAGGAACATTCACCTATAGCCTGATTTTAAAGGGTTAAGTGTGTGTGTGTGTGTGTGTGTGTGTGTGTGTGTGTGTGTGTGTGTGGTTATATTACTGGTCAACTCCTCTTCAAATGAATGTATTCTGTCTTTAGATAAAGCAATAATTTAATCGTATTTTTGTACAATGTAGCAAATTATATTTTTCAAAAGTGACTGAATATTTTCTTGTCCTCCTATTTTCCACTCACTTATAGTTTTACTCTCAGAATAGGTAACCCTAATTTCTTTCTATTGCAAATATATTAATTTTGGAAGAGAGGATTTCTGGAGGTGCAAATGAGGGGTCTTAATGATATCCCTAGGGCCTTTCCAGGTGGGAGAGTGGTAAAAACCATCCATCTGCCTTTGCAAGAGATGCAAGGGATAGGAGTTCTATCCGTGGGTAGGGAAGTACCCTGAAGTAGGAAATGGCAATCCTTTCAGTATTCTTGCCAGGAAAATTCTGTGCACTGGAAAATTCTGTGCACTAAAAAATATGGTCACAACCTGAAAGCAGAGAGTTATTTTATTTGATGGGAATGTTTAGGACTCCAAGCCCAGGAGACAGAACCTCAGTACCTCTGAGAAAACTGCTCCAAGGAAGCAGGAGAGGAAGTCAGGCTACATAGAAGTTTGCAACAAATGGAGTAGGCAGTCTGAACATCAAAGATCAGGTATCAATTTGAAAAAAAAAAATAGCATTCTGTGTGTGGGAAGATGCAAGCTTTCTGGAATCACTGAATTCATTCCTTTCATATGCAGCTCAAAATTCTCCAAGTCAGGCTTCAACAGTGCATAAACTATGAGCTTCCAGATATTCAAGCTGTATTTAGAAAACACAGAGGAACCAGAGATCAATTTGTAAACATCCATTGGATAATACAAAAAGCAATAAAGTTACAGAAAAACATATACTTTTGCTTTATTGACTATGCCAAAGCCTTTGACTGTGTGTATCACAAAAAAACTGTTTAAAATTATTCAATAAATGGAAATATCAGACCACCTTACCTGCCTCCTGAGAAATCTGTATGCAGATCAAGAACCAAAAGTTAGAACTGGACATGGAACAACAGACTGGTTCCAAATGGGAAAAGGAATACATCAAGGCTGTGGAATCACTTCTCTTTTCTCCTGGGTCCTTGTGCACACAAGGTTTTATTTGTGCCCTCCAAGAGTCTGTTTCCCCAATCTGTTGTAAGTTCTGTAATCAAGTCCCACTATCCTCCAAAGTCAAATTTGGAACAGTATGGAAAAGCAAAAATATATGACACTGAAAGATAAACTCACCAGGTCAGTAGGTGCCTGATATGCTACTGGAGAAGAATGGACAAATAACTCCATCAAGAATGAAGAGATGGAGACAAAACATAAAGAACACCCAGTTGTAAATGTGAATGGTGATAGAAGTAAAGTCCAGTGCTGTAAAAACAATACTGCATAGGAGCCTGGAATATTAGGTCCATGAATCAAGGCAAATTGGAAGTGATCAAACAGGGGATGGCAAGAATGAACATTGACATTTTAGGAATTAGTAAACTAAAATGGACTGGAATGGGCAAATTTAATTCAGATGACCATTATAACTACTACTATGGACAAGAATCCCTTAGAAGAAATAGAGTAGCTCTCATAGTCAACAAAACAGTCTGAAATGCAATACTTGGGTGTAATATCAAAAACGACAGAATGAACTGTGTTCATCTCCAATGTAAATCATTCAATGTCATAATGCCCCCCACTAATGCTGAAAAAGCTGAATGGGTCTGTGAATACCTACAAGACCTTCTAGACCTAACACCACAAAAAAAATGTCATTTTCATTCCAGGGAACTGGAATGAAAAGTAAGAAGTCAAGAGATACCTGGAGTAACTGGCGAATTTGGACTTGGTGTACAGAATGAAGGAGGCAAAGACCAACAGAGTTTGCACAAGAGGGAACACTGGTCATAGCAAGCAGCATTTTCAAACAACACAAAAGAAGACTCTACACATTCATATTACCAGATAGTCAACACTGAAAACAGATTGATTATACTTTTTTGCAGACAAAAATGGGGAAACTCTATACAGTCAGAAAAAAAAAAAAAAAAACAAGACAGGAAGCTGACTGTAGCTCAGATCATGAAAACCTCATTGCAAAATTCAGACTTAAAATGAAGAAAGTAGGGAAACCCACTAAACCATTCAAGTATGACTTAAACCAAATCCCTAACAATTATACATTGGAAGTGAGAAATAGATTTAAGGGACTAGATCTGATAGACAGAAAGCCTGAAGAACTATGGGTAGAAGTTCATGACATTGTACAAAAGACAGGGAGCAAGATGATCCCCAAGAAAAATAAATGCAAAAAAACCAAAATGGCTGAGGAGGCCTTACAAATAGCTCTGAAAACAACGGAAGCAAAAAGGAAAGGATAAAAGGAAAGACACCCATTTGAATGCAGAGTTCCAAAGAATAACAAGGGGAGATAAGAAAGCCTTCCTCAGTGATCAATTCAAAGAAATAGAGGGAAAAAAAAGAATGGTAAAGACTAGAGAACTCTTCAAGAAAACAAGAGATACCAAGGGAATATGTCATGCAAAGATAGGCTCAATAAAGGACAGAAATGGTATGGACCTAACAGAAGCAGAAGATATTAAGAAAAGGTGGCAAGAATACACGGAAGAACTGTACAAAACATATCTTCATGACCAAGATAATCACGATGGTGTGATCATTCACCTAGAGCCAGACATCCTGGAATGTGAAGTCAAGTGGGCCTTAGAAAGCATCACTACAAACAAAGCTAGTGGAAGTGATGGAATTCCAGCTGAGCTATTTCAAATTCTGAAAAATGATGCTGTGAAAGTGCTGCATTCAATATGCCAGCAAATTTGGAAAACTCAGCAGTGGCCACAGGACTGGAAAAGGTCAGTTTTTGTTCCAATCCAAATGAAAGGCAATGCCAAAGAATGCTCAAACTACCACACAATTGCACTCATCTCTCACACTAGTAAAGTAATGCTCAAAATTCTCCAAGCCAGGCTTCAACAATACATAAATCATGAACTTCCAGATGTTCAAGCTGGATTTAGAAAAGGCAGAGGAAGAAGAGATCAAATTGCCAACATCCACTGGATCATCGAAAAAGCAACAGTTACAGAAAAACATCCATTTATGCTTTATTTACTATGCCAAAGCCTTTGACTGTGTATCACAATAAATTGCAGAAAATTCTGAAAGATATGGGAATACCACACCACTTTATCTGCCTCCTGAGAAATCTGTATGCAGGTCAAGAAGCAACAGTTAGAGCTGCACATGAAACAACAGACTGGTTCCAAGTATGAAAAGAAGTACATCAAGGCTGTATATTGTCACCCTGCTCATTTAACTTAGATGCAGAGTACATCATGAGGAATGCTGGGCTGGATGAAGCACAAGCTGGAATCAAGATTGCTGGGAGGAATATCAATAACCTCAGATATGCAGATGACACCACACTTATGGAAGAAATTGGAGAAGAACTCAAGAGTCTCCTGATGAAAATGAAAGAAGAGAATGAAAAAGTTGGCTTAAAGCTCAACATTCAGAAAACAAAGATCATGGCATCTGGTCCCATCACTTCATGGCAAATAGATAGGAAACAGTGGAAACAGTGGCAGACTTTATTTTTTGGGTCTCCAAAATGACTGCAGATGGTGACTCCAGCCATGAAATTAAAAGAAGCTTACTCCTTGGGAGAAAAACTATGACCAAACTAGACAGCATATTAAAAGACAGACGTTACTATACCAACAAATGTCCTTCTAGTCAAGGCTATGGTTTTTCCAGTAGTTATGTATGGATGTGAGCATTGGACTCTAAAGAAAGCTGAGCACCAAAGAATTAATGCTTTTGAACTATGGTGTTGGAGAAGACTCTTGAGAGTACCTTGGACTGCAAGGAGATCCAACCTGTCCATCCTAAAGGAAATCAGTCCTGAATATTCATTGGAAGGACTGATGTGGATGCTGAAACTCCAATACTTTGGCCACCTGATG
This sequence comes from Oryx dammah, assembly GCF_014754425.2. Classification (NCBI taxonomy): domain Eukaryota; kingdom Metazoa; phylum Chordata; class Mammalia; order Artiodactyla; family Bovidae; genus Oryx; species Oryx dammah. The sequence continues at coordinate 390,353 of NW_024070201.1, read as the reverse complement.
TGAAGAGCTGACTCATTTGAAAAGATCCTGATGCTGGGAAAGTTTGAAGATGGGAGCGGAATGGGACGTCAGTTGATGAGATGGTTGGATGGCATCACTGACTCAATGGACATGAGTTTGAGTAAACCCTAGCTGTGAGTTGGTGATGGACAGGGAGGCCTGGCATGCGGCAGTCCATGGGGTTGCAAAGAGTCAGACACGACAGAGCAAGTGATCTCAACTGAACAAATATATATTTTATTTTTCTGCTAACTGCTTGGAACTGGACTTTTAAAATGCCAGTGTTTGCCCAAGATTTTTCACTCACATAGCTCCCATCAATTGGAATTGTTGCAATATATAATGTGGGTTTTTATGTTCAACCTCATAAATGGAATGAAATTCCTAGCTATACACACCAGTTTTGGGAAGGACCAAAAGGAGCTATTTGTTTCTCAGCAACAAAAGACTTATTTGTGTTCAACTCTGACAAATGGAATAGTCTACAGAGCCTGTTTATAGTAACACAAACCCTTGGGCTTATCTCTAATGTATTTCATGCTTGAAAGACCTTCTGATGGAATGGAGTAAATAAATAAATAAATAAGCATGTGTATGTGAAAAAAATGTACAGTATTTGTCTTTTTCTATCTAATGTATCTCTATCTCATTAAGCATTATAGCTTCCAGGTCCACCATTCATGTTGTTACAAATGTCAAATTTTCATTTTTTAATGTTGGGGTAAAACCTCAGTGAGGTATCATCTCACACCTATTAGAAAAGACAAGAAATAATAGGTGTTGGTGAAATGTGAAGAAAAGGGAACCCTTTGTGCACGTGGATGGGGATGTAAACTAAAGCAATCACTCTGAAAAATAATATGGAGTTTCCTCAAGAGATTAAAAATGGGACTACCATATAATCTGGCAATTCTACTCCTGGGTATCTATCCTAAGAAAACAAAAACAGTTATTTGAAAAGACATGTGTACCCTAATGTTCATAGAAGTGTTATTTACATAGCCTAGATATGGAAGCAACCTAATTGTCCATATGCAGAGTACATTATGAGAAACACTGAGCTCGATGAAGAACAAGCTGGACTCAAGATTGCCAGGAAAATATCAATCACCTCAGATATGCAGATGACACCACCCTTATGGCAGAAAATGAAGAACTAAAGAGCCTTTGATGAAAGTGAAAGAGGAGAGTGAAAAGTTGGCTTAAAGCTCAACATTCAGAAAACTAAGACCATGACATCCAGTCCTATCACTTCATGGAAAATAGATGGGGAAACAGTGACTAACTTTATTTTTCTGGGTTCCAATATCACTGCAGATGGTGATTGCAGCCATGAAATTAAAAGATGCTTACTCCTTGGAAGGAAAGTTATGACCAACAGAGACAGCATATTAAAAAGCAGAGACATTACTTTGCCAACAAAGTTCTGTCTAGTCAAGGCTATGGTTTTTCCAGTAGTCATGTATGAATGTGAGAGTTGGACTATAAGGAAAGCTGAGTGCCAAAGAATTGATGCTTTTGAAATGTGGTGTTGGAGAAGACTCTTTGGAGTCCATTGTACTGCAGGGAGATCCAACCAATCTATCCTAAATAGATCAGTCCTGAATATTCATTGGAAGGGCTGATGTTGAAGCTGAAACTCCAATATTTTGGCCACCTGATGCAAAGAGCCTACTCATTTGGAAAGATCCTGATGCTGGGAAAGATTGAAGGTGGGAGGAGAAGGAGACGACAGAGGATGAAATGGTTGAATGGCATCACTGACTCAGCGGATGTGAATTTGGGTAAACTCCGGGAGGTGGTGATGGACAGGGACGCCTGGTGTACTGCAGTTCATGGGGTCTCAAAAAGTCGGACGCGACTGAGGGACTGAACTGAATTGTCCATAAATAGAAGAATGCACAAAGACGATGTGGTACATATATTTAATGGATATTTTGTGGGGGTTTGGTTAAAAATCATGATGTGTAAATATAAGCATAACATAATACCAGTAAAATACATGAAGGTAGTGGTGCACTTTTTAAGCTTAAAATAACTGTAGGAAAAACCTGATAGATTTCACCATATATTGTGAAATTTCATTCCTGCTTTATTCTGTACTTTTCCTTTAAAAAATTCTATTCTCTTCTGTTCTACCAAACTGATTTTATTAATATTCCCATTGTTGTTCTGTCACCAACTTGTGTCCGACTCTTTGTGACACCATGGACTGCAGCATGCTAGGCTTCCCTGTCCTTCACTGTCTCTTAGAGTTGGCTCATACTCATGTCCACTGAGTTAGTGATGCCATCCAACCATCTCATCATCTGTCACCTGCTTATCTTCCTGCCCTCAATCTTTCCTAGCATCAGAGTCATTTTCTAATAAGTCAGTTCTTCACATCTGGTGGCCATAGTATTGGAACTTCAGCTTCAGTATCAATCCTTCCAATGAAAATTTGGGGTTGATTTCCTTTAGGATTGGCTGGTTTAATCTTCTTGAAGACTGAGGGACTCTCAAAAGTCTTCCCCAGCATCACAGTTCAAAAGCATTACTTCTTCAGTGCTTATCCTTCTTTATGGTCCAACTCTCACATCTGTACATGACTACTGCAAAAACCATAGCTTTGACTCTGGAAATTTGTAGGCAAAGTGATGTTTCTGCTTTTTAGTATACTATCTAGGTTTGTCATAGCTTTTCTTCCAAGGAGCAAGCCTCTTTTAATTTGATGGTTGCAGTCTCCATCTACAGTGATTTTACTCCCATTAATATAATTTAAATTGCAGTTTGAAAATACTATTCTTACTCAGATCTAGAGTATCATTAGTACATATTAATTGAGATCATATACATTAAAACACAACTTGGGTTTATATTTTTACTTTTATACTTAATAGCTGTGTGAACCTGGGCAAGTTACTTAATATATCTGAGCTTCCATAACCACATATATAGAGTGAAAATGATAATAATAATAGTTACATAGTTTTTTTTTTTTTTGTGTGTGTGTGTGTGTGAAGTGATTGGAATTGTGTCTTGTTACATAAGGAGCACTTGGGCTTCCCTTGTGGCTCAGATGGTAAAGCGTCTGCCTGCAGTGCGGGAGACCCAGGTTTGATCCCTGGGTTGGGAAGATCCCCTGGAGAAGGAAACGGCAACCTACTCCAGTACTCCTGCCTGGAAAATTCCATAGACTGAGGAGCCTGGTAGGCTACAGTCCGTGGGGTCACAAAGAGTCGGACACAACTGAGCTACTTCAGTTCACATAAGGAGCACTAGTTGTTTGCTATTATCATTTGTGTTTGTATTAGTCAGGGTCCTCTGGAGAAACTGAACCAATAGGATGTGTGTATAAGTAAAATGACATTTATGTTAAGTAATCAACTCTTGATATTATGGAGGCTGGCAAGTACAAATTCTGTAGGGTGGAGATTCAGGAAAGAGTTGATGTTATAGTTCAAGCCCAAGCATCAGGCTGAAGACACAGGAAAAACCAATGCTGAAATTTCAAATCTGAAAGGAGTCTGCCACAGGATTCTTCCTTGTTCAGGAAAGATCAGTGTTTTATGCTATTCAGCCCTTCAACTGGTTAGATGAAGCATACCCACAAGCTGGAGGGCAATATGATTAAAAATTCACTGATTTGAATGTTATTCTTATCCAAAAACACCTCCACAGAATCATCTAGAATAATGTTTGGCCACAGATGGGCATTGCGACCCAACCAAATTTGCATATATAATTAGTCATCATAAAGCTGAATAGATTTCACATCATGGTAAAATAAACATGTTAATTGTTCAGCACACTGAAGACACTGGGAAAAGACTGGGGTATCCAAGTGAGATATTATATCATTTTCAAACATCATATTTTAATGAAACAAATACAATTCAAAATCATAAGAAAGGTGATTTGAATTTGTATTAAAATTGCAATTTTTTTTCCAAATTTTTGAATGGAAAATTTGAGTTTGCTTCCAACAGTTTACCTCAGCTTTTTCAGTTGAAATGACAATGAAAATTTTCTGAAGAATAATCTTTTAAATTAAAAAATATATATTTACTGTTTTTATTGGAGTATAGTTGCTTTGCACTGTTGTGCTAGTTTCTGATATACAGCAAAGTGAATCAGCTCTACATGTGCTGATTCTTTTTTTTTTTTTTTTAATTTTCTTACCATTTATTTCACCACAGAGCATGGAGTAGCATTTCCTGGGCTATGTAGTCAGTTCTCATCAGTTATCTATCTTATTTGTTGGTGTTGTTTAGTCACTAAGTCATGTCAGACTCTTTGTGATCTCATGGATTGTAGCCTGCCAGGCTCCTCTGTTCATGGGATTTCCCAGGGAATAATACTAGAGTGGGTTGCCATTTCCTTCTCCAGGGTATCTTCCTGAACCAAGCTTCGAACCCAAGTCTCTTGCATTGCAGGTAAATTCTTTACCATCTGAGCCACCAAGGAAGCCCTATCAATTTTATCCATAATAATAATTTGAAATTTAATTTTTGCCTCATTCAGATACTTAAAGGGCCTGATGTTAAATTTAAAGAAATGATGTTAAAGCTATCTTTCATTTTCTCCTTTTGTAAAACATAGTGTTGAGATTTCTTGTTACAATGCAAATGAATTTCAAATCCAGTCTCATGTTCACATATAGAGTATTTCAAAAGCTAATGAATCTCTAAACTGATAAATGTTCATGTGATGTTAGATAGTCATGATGCAGCCTAGATGCCAGTAAAATGACAAGTCAGCTAAAGGTGCACATGTTTCTGATGAATGTGAAGACAGATTTTGGAGCTCAGGTGGACCTGTATTTGCCAGCAAACTTCACCAGACACAATATTCACCACTTCCTGCCTGATTGTCTCTCCACAGAGCTATCCTGCTGTACCATGACTCTTATCCACAATGGGGCCGTGGAGACAGTTGTTCAGGTGCCTGGATTAACCAGATTAGCATATGATGTTAAAGTGGAGAATGAAGCAGAGGACGTCAGGGTTAGTTTCCCTGGGTTCCTGGGGGAAAGCCATCAGAGCACCCTCTGCAAACTGCCTTCTGTATTGTACCTGAGGAGGCTGCCAGGTCTGTGTGGCCAGCTCCCCATCTTTGTCCCAATATTTCTAGGCACACTTGTTCTTTGTGCTTTAATCGAAAAGGTCTTTTCATTCAGCACTGTCCCCCTAGCAGAATGCCTGCTACAGAGTAGGAGCTTAGTAATATTTGTTAAATGAATGTTCATAAACCAATATTGTATATTATCATATTCATCCTAATTTCAGTAGAATCTCTTTGCTTTGTCCTTGAATGGCTAGAAAAGTTACTGACAATAGTTGGACTATTCATCATAGTCAAAAATGTGGAAAAAAAAAAAAACACCAAAGATCCATTGACAAACAAATGGATAATCAAAGTGGTATATCCATATAGTGAAAATGAAAGTGAAATTTGCTTAGTGGTATCCGACTCTTTGCGACCCCCTGGACTATACATTCCATGGAATTCTCCAGGCCAGAATACTGGAATGGATAGCCTTTCCCTTCTCCAGGGGATCTTCCCAACTCAGGGATTGAACCCAGGTCTCCCACATTGCAAGCGGATTCTTTACCAGCTGAGAAACAAGAGAAGCCCAAAATACTGGAGTGGGTAGACTTTCTCTTTTCCAGGGAATTTCCTGATCCAGGTATTGAACTGAGGTCTCCGGCGTTGCAGGTGGCTATTCATATTGTGGAATATTACTCAGCCTTATAAAGGAATGGTATCCTTATACATGCTACAACATGAATGAAATTTAAAATATTCAGCTAAGTGAAATAAGCCAGACGCAAAAGACAAATATTGTATGATTCCACTTATGTGAAGTACTTGTGCAAAGTCGTTTCAGTTGTGTCTGATTCCGTGCAATCCTATGGACTGTTGCCCACCAGGTTCCCTTTCCATGGGATCCTCCAGGCAAGAATATTGGAGTGGGTTGCCATTTCCTTCTCCAGGTTATCTTCCCAAACCAGGGATCAAACCCGCATCTCTTACATCTCCTGCATTGGCAGGCAAGTTCTTTAGGACTAGTGCCACCAGGGAAGCTAAGATCAGTCCAATTCACAGATATGGAAAATAGAATAGTGGTCACCAGCAAGTAGGGGAGGGGACAGTATGGAGTTATTGCTTGATAGGTACAGGTTTTAGTTTCAAATTATTAAAAAAAAAAAAAAACAGTTCTGGAGTTGCAGTAGTGGTTGAATGAGTGTTATTTACTTAATGTCACTTATACATTGTCAATTACATATAATGTCAATTATACATTGAATGGTTAAAATGACAATTTTATATATGCTTATGTTATTTTAGTATGATTTTTTAATAAAGTTGATTGATAGGATTTGTACAGAATAAGGGTGTATGTTCTGCCTTAAAAAAGTATCCAGATCTTGACCTTTTCTCTAAAAAAAAGATAAAAATTAAAAAATGAGAACCTCAAAATTATTATTTTTTTTAATGAATGTCATCCTTAAAAGCTCAAGCTTTAGGCCCAGATGCACTTAGCTACAGATGGAATAATCAACTACTAAAATAATCATTTTTCTGTTTAATATTAAAGCCCACTGAGCTGTAGCATTATGTCCTATATATAAAACTATGTTTTAGCTATTACCAGTCTTAAACAAGTGTTTATAAACCATGAAGATATTATTCTCTGGCTAAATGTGTAGTAAAAATAAAATGTGATACAGATGTTTTCAAAACACTAAACAGAGGAGAAAGGTTTAAAACAATGAAGATCAGAAATGAACCACCTAACTTAACAGCAGTTATATTTGTGTGATGAGATCATTGAAAACAATTTTCTATGTTTCTCTGTTGTTTTAGCTTTTTATAATGAGTATATTTCTATAACATCTACTTAAAAAGAATCCTAGAATACCCTTAAGAATGTCCACTTAATTTGTTATTATCCTTTTCAAGGGTAGTAAGTCTCCTTTCATTTATTTTTAATTGAGATTGGGATTTGAAAATAAGCCTGTGTAACATATTTATTATTCAGTATCAGTCAATAACAATGCTTTAAGCATTCCCTTGCCAATTTATAGACTTCCAATTTTTAATATACTATTTCTTGGTATAAAAGACACATTCACCATTCTCATTTCATACTTTGATTTACCTGGTTTTAAACTTGAGGCCCCTGTGGCATGAATTTTGCTCTGGATGAGGTACTTCTAAGGACTTTTAGGAGATCCTGGGCTTGTGGACCCTTTGGTGGGGAAAAAAATGGGAATAGAAGATGCGACTGGGGAAGTAAAATGACTATAATTTTTTCCATAATTTTGTTTGTAAAATGAGATGACTCTAATACTCTGGCAAGTGTGTAAGTGTTTATGTGGGAAGCCTGAGAGCATACAGACTGTTGACAACGTTGACAATACAGGACTGGTGATCTTGTCCAGATACGGTTAAGAAGAAATTGGTCTGGGAAGCTTACTAGGTAGGAAGTCAAAAGGGAGAATATCAAACTGAACTGTATTTTTAAAATTAATTTTCATTTTTAATTTTACTTTTAAATTAATTTTCATTAATTTTTTTAATTTAACTTCCAGAAGCTACCTTGCTCCCAGGAGGGCTTCAGTTTCACACTTATAAAATAGAATTACAAGCATTTCTGAGCAACAAAGTAGGGGTTATTTACTAAAGTTAAAATACTATAGTTTGTTGGCTTTTATTGTTGCTATTAATAAATAAACAGAAAAATATAGTCTGTATCCTTAGGAAAGTACCAATCGAATAAAGCATGGCTAATATATAATGACTAAAATATATGACAGAATTGTTAATAGTCATAGGAAGGAAACACAGGGTTTGATGAAGACTCAAAAGAAAGAAGGGAAGAAGGAAGGAATATACATGTATATTAGATTAGGCAGTAGATAACCATTGTGAAGGAGGTGACCTTTGAGACTGACACTGAAGGTAGGATTTGGATGTCCAGCTGTGATGAGAAGACTAGCAGGTAAGGGAATGACCCAAGGAGGGGCCTGGTGATGTGCCCAATAGGGGGTCACGTTTAGCTGAGATTATGGGAACGGTAAAGTCGAGTGGTATGGGATATGAATAGAAAAATAGATGGAGTCATATTATGAACTAATTGGTGTAGTGAGTTGGAACATTAATCTCTAGGAAGAGGCTAATTTTTGTCCTATTAGGGCTACCCTGTTGGAAAGGTGGGTTTATGTAGGATGGCCAGAGTGTCTACAGGGGATGTGACCTGATAGGAGCTAGTGCAGTAGCCTGGGTGAGAATAATAGTGATAGTTAAGCAAGAATGATAATTAGTATTTATTAAGCACATATTATCTTCTATGCATATTATATACACTGTCTTATTTAATTCCTTACTGTGGGTACCACTAACTTGCTGTTATACTTGAAGAAACAGAAATTCAGCGGTTTTAAATAACATGCTCAAGATCAAGAGCTGGTGTTCCAACCTAAAAGTGTCCTCTTGCAGTACACACACTCTTTTTTTTTTTAATTAAGTTTTTATTTTGAGATAATTGTATAGACACATACAACAGTAAGAAATAATGCAGAGAAATCCCATGCACTTTTTACTTAATTTGTCTAGTGTAACATCTCCGCTGCTTCACCTACTTTATGTATCTACCCTCCTCCAAACCCCTGACAATCACTGCTCCTTTTCTGTCTATATATTTCTGCCTTTTCTATAATGTCATGTATGGGAATAACAAAATATGTAGCTTTTGAAGACTAGGACCTATGTTCTTCAACTAGCAAAGAGTTTGAATTACATCCTTTCCTATAGCTTCTGATTTTTATAAAGTAATTTAATCTTCTGGCTTTGCCAGTTTTTGCTAAATCAGGATATATTTTCCTTTTGTTTTGTAAGGCAAACAATCTAACTTCAAGAAACCAAGATAACAATCAATAAACTTACAGTGCTAGAAAGAACTACCTCGCACATTGTGTTAATTTAAAAAAGCATTGTGATTCCCCTGGGGTCAGTTCTTCTTTGCCACCTCACTGTATCAGACCTCAAGAGCTATATTTCAGAGTTGAACAGCAATTATTACCCAGGAAGTTTTCTTATTTAAAACTGCCTTCATTAATTAGTTCCTCTGAAACTTGTTTAGGAGTAAGGCAAATAATTTCTTTCAAGGTTAGTAATTGCCCATCTCTGAACACTCAGTCAGTCTTAATAATGCCCAAAGCATCTTGTTAGAAAGAAGATTAGTAAAAATGTTGGGTCTTGGAGTCTAAGTCTCACACTGGCATGGAAATCTCAGTTTTTTGCTGTAATAACTTCTCTGAAGATTGAACTACTGATTGCTCAGGCTTGAAACTCATTCAAAGTTTTTTTTTTTTTTAAATCCCAGAAATGTTAGAAGTGAAAACTACATTAGCAGTAATCTGGGATGATCGTTCTGTTTGTGAGATGAAGGAACTAATAAATAAAGATTCGATTGGCTTAAGGTCATGGAGGTAGAAGTGCAATATTAAGAACCTGGTCCTCCTGATGATTAGGGCAGTTACTCCTTGTAGGGTCCCATGATACTTATAAAACACAGAGGAAAGAAGCAAGGAGGGAAGGGAAGAAAACTTAAATAACTCATCACAGTGAAAGAGAATATTAAACATTTTATGATTAACTCATGACTATTCCCAAAGGACATTTTATTAAACAAACAAACAAACAAACATATTCTTGTGGAATTTTAGAAATATGTGATAGAGAAGTAAAGGAGAATTTTTTAAAAAGAAACTCAGAGCTTCCTGGCACTTTTTGACAGAGGCAATAAGGGGAAGGAAATAGTCTTGAGCACTCAGGGAAATAATGACACTTGCTCTCAATTAAATCAACTTTGCTTTCTTTTTTGGCCAGCAATATTTTTTTATTAAAAAAATTGAATCTTTTCTCTTAGAGATAGTTGATTGGGATAAGCTGCTGAATGGATATAGGAAATATATGCCAATATATTTTATATATTTTCAATGCATGTAAACTTTGTATGTGCATATACTGTATACACACACATAAACACACTCATAGCAAATATATGACAGAGCAAGCATTATACTAGCTTAGGGGGAGATTCTGAATTGATGAAATAAGTTCAAATAGGTATTGTAAGGCATAGCAATGCTAAGATTTAAGATAAAAGTGAGAGGGTTGCAATAAAAAGCCATGAGTAATTATGCAAAAGAGAAATATGGGTGGGACCCTGCTGTTACAGCACATGCAATAGTCAACCCAAAATGGATTAGAGACTTAAATGTAATGCTTTATACTGTAAAAACTAGAAGAAAACATAGAGGGAAATATCCTTGACATTGGCAATGATTTTTTGAAAGTGGCACCAAAAGCCCAAAAATCAAAAACAAAAATATACAAGTATACTATATCAAAATGCTTCTGCACAGTAAAGAAAACTATCATCATAATGAAAAGACAACTTGTGTTTGGAAAAATATTTGCAAATCGTAGATCTGCTAAGGAGTTAATGTCGAAAATGTGTAAGGGTCTAAAACATCCTAGTAGTAAATAATATTGATTTACAAAATGGACAAAGGACTTGAATAGGCATTTTTTTCTCCCAAGGAACACATACAAATGACCAATAGATGTATAAAAATATACTCCACATCACTAGTCATCAAGAAAGTGCAAATTAATACTATAGTGAGGTATCGACTCATGCTTGTTGGAATGACTATTGCCAAAAAGAAAAAAGATAACAAGTATAGTCAAAGATGTAGAGAAAAAAGACCTTCATGCATTTTGGGGAAAGAAAATTGTCATAGGCTTTATGGAACAGAGCTTGGAGATTTCTCTAAAAACAGAACTACTAAATGATTCAGTAATTTCATTTCTGAATATGTATCCAAAGAAAATGAAATCAGTGCATTGGATATTCTAAATGTCCATTGATGAACGAATGGAAAAATAAATTGTGATATATCTATATCTATACCTATAATTTTTAAATAAAGGAAATCCTGTATTTTGCAACAACATGGGTGAATCTGGAGGATATTGTACTCAGTCTGAGCACAATTGTCTCCAACTCATTGCGACCCCATCAACTTTAGCCCACCAGGCTCTACTGTCCATGAGATTTCCCAGGAAGAATACTGGAGTGGGTTGCCATTTCCTCCTTCAGGGGTCTTAACGACCCAGAGATTGAACCTGCACCTCTTGTGTCTCCTGTATTGCAAGTGGATTCTTTATCACTAGTGCCACCTGGTAAGCCCCTGGAGGACATTATCTGAAGCAAATAAGCTAGGCATAAAAAGACAAATACTGCACTATCCCACTTACATGTGAAATCTGAAAAAAAGTCAAATTCATAGAAATAGTAAAGTAGTGGTCATCAGGGACAGGGAGGTGTGGGAAACAGGGAGATGTTGGTCAAAGTGTGTGAAGTTTCAATTATGTAGGATGAATAAGTTTGAGAAATCCAAAATGTTGCATGGTGATCATAGCTAATAATTTTATTATGCTGGAAAATTGCTAAGACAGTAGATCTCAGGTGATTTAAAGACACACACACACACACACACACACGATGATGATGTGAGAAGATGGATGTGTTAATTAGCTTTGCAATAGTACTCATTGCAATATATATATGTGTATCAAAGTGTTGTGTTTTACTTCTTGCACATGTGCTCAGTCATATGTGACTCAGGGCAAAAATCACCCAGTGTTCTTGGGACTTTGAGGTTTAGTGAAGAGGCAGGGAAATATACAACTGCAAATATATGTAAATTATTCAGCATAATAAGTGCTACAAATTTAGGATTCTAGATTATGAACACTTGGAAGGGTATGGATTCCGTATCTAGGACAGCAGAGCCTGGCTGAAGGACAGTGTTTCTTGTTGAACACATGTGTGAATACTTTAAGCACAGTATTATTTTTATAGACTATTTTTTTAAGGTTAAGTGTAATTTCAGGAAAATAATTATTGGAAAGTACAGAAGATAATGCCTTTTAACAGATTTTTTTTCATTTATATTTGCCTGCAAAAGATAAAGTATTACAATGTTGTTGTTTAGTCACTCAGCCATGTCTGATTCTTTTGTGACCCCATAGCAGAGCTTGACAGGCTCCTGTGTCTATCAGATTGTCCAGGCAAGAATACTAGAGTGAGTTGCCATTTCCTCCCCCAGGGGATCTTCTGACCAAGGGACTGAACCCATGTCTTCTGCATTGGCAGGCAGATTCTTCACCACTGAACCACTAGGGAGCACTGAACCACTAGGGAACCCAGGTGTTATAATCTTTGCTTTCAATTACGTTTCCATGATTATGTTATCTTTCTTGAAGGCAGGGACTACATGTTTGTTTGTTTTTGATTTTTAAAAACAGCAATGCCTATTGGTCTCACCACTCAGACATCTCTAATATTCTTGTCAGAGCACTACTTGATAAAATTTATGGATTTAGATAGGAATTTCACATTACCAGAAAAGCTGCAATTTCTGAGATTTTTATGCCATATTCCCTAAAGGGTACAAAAAGCACCTCAGTGTACAAAATAAAGAAATCAAACAATATTAATATTAATTCTAAAATTATATATTATCTATGTATACAAGATTCTAAACACTTTATGTGTTTTAACATTTTACAAATTATTCATAGAATGCTTAAACACAGTTGCTGTGTATTTGCTGTTTTTAAAAACAATTGTACTTCTTAGAGAAATGTATATCTTATGCACTTTCTATTTTAGTTATCTGAGGTTTAAGAAAGTTTCCCACTGTCTTAGGTAGGTTTTTATATCTTTGAATTGTTTGAGGTTTGAATGAGATAACATCCATAAAATTTTCAACAGTGTGCCAGGAATTCAGCAAGAACTTGCCATACTAACCATTCTTTTTTATTAAGTATTGAGAGTGGAGGACGGATGTGGACGGAATCCTGAGTTCTTGGTGTTAATGGTGCTTTGCACATGTGTCTTTTTGAATCATGGTTTTCTCAATTATATGTTCAGTAGTGGTAATTCTTTTTTGTTTGTTTGTTTGTTTGTTTGTTTAAGGAATCTCCATACTGTTCTCCAAGTGGCTGTATCAATTTACATTCCCATCAACAATGTAAGAGAGTTCCCTTTTCTCCATACTCTCTCCAGCATTTATTGCTTGCAGGTATTTTGATGATGGTCATTCTGATTGGTGTAGATTGGCACCTCATTGTAGCTTTGATTTGCATTTCTCCTGTATGGATGTGAGAGTTGGACTATAAAGAAAGCTGAGTTCTGAAGAACGGATGCTTTTGAACTGTAGTGTTGGAGAAGACTCTTAAGAGTCCCTTGGACTGCAAGGAGATCCAACTAGTCCGTCCTAAAGGAGATTAGTCCTGGGTGTTCATTGGAAGCACTGATGTCGAACTACTACCCAATTGCACTCATCTCACAAGGTAGTAAAGTAATGCTCAAAATTCTCCAACCAGGCTTCAGCAATATATGAACCAGGAAATTCCAGATGTTCAAGCTGGTTTCAGAAAAGGCAGAGGAACCAGAGATCAAATTGTCAACATCTGCTGGATAATGGAAAAAGAAAGAGAGTTCCAGAAAAACATATATTTCTGCTTTATTGACTATGCCAAAGCCTTTGACTGTGTGGATCACAATAAACTGGAAAATTCTGAAAGAGATGGGAGTACCAGACCACCTGACCTGCCTCTTGACAAACCTGTATGCAGGTCAGGAAGCAACAGTTAGAACTGGACATGGAACAACAGACTGGTTCCAAATAGGAAAAGGAGTACGTCAAGGCTGTAGATTGTCACCCTGCTTATTTAATTTCTATGCAGAGTACATCATGAGAAACGCTGGACTGGAAGAAACACAAGCTGAAATCAAGATTGCCGGGAGAAATATCAATAACCTCAGATATGCAGATGACACCACCCTTATGGCAGAAAGTGAAGAGCAACAAAAAAGACTCTTGATAAAAGTGAAAGAGGAGAGCTAAAAAGTTGGCTTAAAGCAAAACATTCAGAAAACAAAGATCATAGTATGTGGGACCACCACTTCATGGGAAATAGATGAGGAAACAATGGAAACAGTGTCAAACTTTATTTTGGGGGGCTCCAAAATCACTGCAGATGGTGACTGCAGCCATAAAATTAAAAGACACTTAATCCTTGGAAGGAAAGTTATGACCAACCTAGATAGCATATTCAAAAGCAGAGACATTAGTTTGCCAACAATGATCTATCTAGTCAAGGCTATGGTTTTTCCAATGTTCATCTATGGATGTGAGAGTTGGACTCTGAAGAAAGCTGAGTGCCAAGGAATTAATGCTTTTGAACTGTGTTGTTGGAGAAGACTCTTGAGAGTCCCTTGGACTGCAAGGAGATCCAACCAGTCCATTCTGAAGGAGATCAGGCCTGGGATTTCTTTGGAAGGAATGATGTTGAAGCTGAAACTCCAGTACTTTGGCCACCTCATACAAAGAGTTGACTCATTGGAAAAGACTCTGATGCTGGGAGGGATTGGGGGCAGGAGGAGAAGGGGATGACCGAGGATGAGATGGCTGGATGGCATCACTGACTCGATAGATGTGAGTCTGAGTGAACTCCAGGAGTTGGTGATGGACAGGGAGACCTGGCGTGCTGCAATTCATGGGGTCACTAAGAGTCAGACACAACTGTTCGACTGAAATGAACTGAACTGAACTGATGTTGAAGCTGAAAATCCAATGGTTTGGTCACCTGATTAGAAGGACCAACTCATTTGAAAAGAGCCTGATGCTGGGAACGATTGAAAGCAGGAGGGGTAGGGGACGACAGAGGATGAGATGGTTGGCTGACAACACCAACTCAATGGGCATGAGTTTAAGTAAACTCTGGGTGTTGGTGACGACAGGGAGGCCTGGCGTGCTGCAGTCCATCGGTTCATAAAAAGTGGGACACGGCTGAGTGACTGAACTGAACTGGACAATCAGTGACGCTGAGCATCTTTTCCTGTATCCCTTGGCCATCTGTGTGTCTTAGACTTTCAGCCAATTTTTTGATTGGTTGTTTGTTTTTAAATATTGAATTGCATGAGTTCTTTGTATATATTGGAGATGAATCCCTTGTCAGTAATTTGTGCAGAGTGCACCTCATTGGGGATCACCATTACAAAGAACAGTGAGTGATTCATACTATTTTTTGCAAGACAGTGGGGGAATGCTGAATGTTTTAGGCTAATTCTTGACTTGAATTATGTGGTGTGACTAGAAGCATGCAAGGTGGAATAGCCTGCAAAAATTTTGCAAGCTCAAGGAACAGCATGCTCAAATCCAAGGAGAGGCGCTCATGGTGGAGGCTTTTCCAGGTAATAAGACAGAGTTCTAAGGGCCTGTACCATTGAAAGCATGGTGCTGATGACTAGCAGAAGATGTGACTGGAGAGGATGGCTGTAATTTTTTTACCCTTTTTGTATCATGTAGAGAAGCCTGTACTATTATCTTGTCAAGTTCCAATAATGGTTGGAGGTTACTTAGAGGGACTATGATTTACAGTAGGGTCATAAACAGAAACATTTTTCTTTGATTGAGGTTCTATTTATAGAAGTGTAAATGACTCAGCCTTAATTTGTCCAGCCTTTTGCAGGGGAGCTCCTCTATTATGCATCTGAGCTGGTAAAGAATCCACATGTGATGCAGGAGACCCCAGTTTGATTTCTGAGATGGGAAGATCCACTGGAGAAAAGAAAGCTTACCCACTCCAGTGTTCTGGCCTAGAGAATTCCATGGACTAGTCCATGGGGTCGCAAAGAGTCTGACACGACTAAGCCACTTTCACTTTCCTCTATTATTCAAGAGTATTTTGTAAATTTAAAACCACAGTCAGTTATTATGACCTTTTTCCTTTTTTCTCTCCTTCCAAAAAATGGCCCCTGTGCCTGACACAGTTGCACTTAAGCAGTTTTGCCCTCCTGCATTCTCTGAGTGTATTAGTGTGACTTGCTCAGTTGTGTTTGACTCTGTGATCCCATAGTTGTAGACCACCAGGCTCCTCTGTCCCTGGAATTGTCCAGGCAGAATACTGGAGCAGGTTGCCATTTCCTTCTCCAGGGGATCTTCCCAATCCACGGGTAGAACCTGGGTCTCCTGCATTGGCAGACCGATTCTTTACCATCTGAGCCACCAGGGAAGTCTCATTCTCCTAGTGGTCCTTAGCAATCCTAGGTGCACAGTGATGTTTTTGCTCCTTTGCCTTAGTTCCCCTCCATCTTTTGCTTCCAGATTGGGCATGTGTGGATGGCACTGTGACATTATTTAGATAGAGGAAGGGCTCTCCTATCCCACCTGTAGTGGTGAAAGCCTCCAAGTCACAGGATAGGAATGACTCATAGGTTTTGCAGAGACTCTAACAGCACTTTGCCTGAGCAAGTACTATTTCCTCCTTTTCTTTCCAGCATTCAGATGTGAATACTTGAGTATATCATCAAAAGGTATTTTTTTTTTAATTGATGAAAAGTTCTATATATTTAAGATGTACAATATGATGCTTTGATGTGCATATACATTGGGAAATTATTACCACAATTAAACTAATTAACACATTCATTACTTCATATAGTTACCATTCTTTAAGAGTGATAAGAGCACTTAAGATTTATTCTCTTAGCGAATTGTAAGTATATGATATACTTGTTTTTTACAGTGCTTTTTTAAAAAATTTATTTTTAATTGGAGGATGATTGTTTTACAGTGTTGTTTGTTTCTACTATAAATCGACATGAAGCAGCCATAGATATACCTAAGTCACCTTATTTTGCACCTCCCTCTCACTTCCCCACACCATTCCACCTCCCCACCCCATCACACCTCCTCACCTCATCCCACCCCATCCCTTTACATTGTCACAGAGTCCCATACCGCTTTAGCTTATCACAGAGCACTGGGTTGAGCTCCTGATGTCATACAGCAAATTCCCACTGGCTATCTGTTTTACATATGGTAATGTATATGTTTCAATGCTCCTCTCTCAATTTGTCCCACCCTCTTCTTCCCCCAATGTGTCCACAAGTTTGTCCCCTGCATAGATGCAGAGGATCCTGGTGGGCTCCATTCCATGGAGTCACAAAAAGATGGACATATCTGAGCACATATGGTGCACATCAGCACCATTTTTCTAGAGCCCATATGTATGCATTAATAGACAATGTTTTTTTTTTTCCATTCTGACTTACTACACTCTGTATAACAGGCTCTAAGTTCATTCACCTCCCTAGAACTGACTCAAATCTGTTCCTTTTTGTGGCTGAATAATATTCCATTATGTATCTGTACCACAGCTTCTTTATCCATTCATCTGTTGATGAACATCTAGGCTGCTTCCATGTCCTGGCTACTGTAAACCGCGCTGAAATGAACACTGGGCTACATGTGTACTTACACTATTATTCATTACAGTCATCATGCTGTACATTGGATCCCCAAAGCTTCTGGATCTTTAAACTGAAAATCTGTACTCTTAGACCAAAGTCTTCCCTTTTGCAACACTCCCCAGCCCCAAGCAACCACCATTTAAGTTCTACTGTTTGGATTTAACATATAAGAGAGATTCTGCAGTATTTTTTTTTTCTGTGACTGGATCTTTCACTTGGCAATATGCCCTCTAGGTTTATCCAGATAGCAAGCTTTCCCTCTCGCTTATGACTGAATAATAATAGACTTGATCCACAGTGTTCTACAAATCCACTTCTGCTCCCACACTCTTGGATCAGATTTGCACAAATAATCTATTTTTCCCTCCAAGGTTGAGTGTTGTCCAAGGAAGCTCTCTAGTTCTTTGTGTAAATTCGCACTTATGTGCCCACATTTGTGTTTATCCTTGTGCTTTCTGAAATAGCTAGAATTAAAATAAGCACACAGCCTAAGCTTACCCATAGTCATACATGTTCCAATTCTGGAGGAAATGAGGAAACAATGTGATATGTTTTAAAGCACTGGAGTAAAAATATGACACAGGATTCTAGATAATTATTAGAGTAGCTGTGAAGAGGAAGGATTCAAAGCAGGAGGAATCAGGAGCCAGAAGTTTAGTGCCAGCACAGTAGTCTAAGCATGAAGCAGGCAGCAGCCAGATGGTGAGGGTGTTTTTGAGATAATGCATTGCAGTAGGTTTAACAAGAGATGTAGAAACTGAAAACTGAAAGAAAAAAATAGATATAAGAGAAAATTCTGAGGAGAAATCAGACATATCTTGGTGTTTTTGTGTAAATAGTCTACTTAGAGTTTGATATAGGATATTGTACAAACTGGTAAACAACAGCCCCTCCCCTCCATCTGGGGAAGTAGAAGTAAAAGCAGTTCCATTTATAAATTTTTAATATATTATTATAAGCTGTTATGAAATTATGAAAGCAATCTCCAGCAAGATTTTGCTTTTGTTTTTCTTTTAATTTGGAATGTCTACAGACAGTGTGCATGTGTGTGCCCAGTCACGTCTAACTCTTTGTTAGACAAAGAAAAACAAAGAATCCCCATGAACTGTAGCCTGCCAGGCTCCCCTGTCTATGGGATTCTCCATGAAAGAATACTGGAGAGGGTTGCCATACCCTTCTCCAGGGGATCTTCCCAACTCAAAGATCAAACATGTCTCTCTTACACTGGCATGCAGATCTTGAGACTCATGTAGTATTTTCTTTTTTAAATTAATTAATTTATTTAATATATTTAATTAAATAATGAATTAATAAATTTAATTTATTTTTATTATTTTAAATATAAATTTATTTCTTTTAATTGGAGGTTAATTACTTTACAATATTGTATTGGTTTTCTCATACATCAACAAAAATCTGCCACAGGTATACATGTGTTCCCCATCCTGAACCCCCTTCCTTCCTCCCTCCCAGTACCACCCCTCTGGGTTATCTCAGTGCATCAGCCCCAAGCATCCAGTATCATGCATTGACCCTGGACTGGCGATTCGTTTCATATATAATATTATACATGTTTCAATGCCATTCTCCCAAATCATCCCACCCTCGCCCTCTCCCACAGAGTCCAAAAGACTGTTCTATACATCTGTGTCTCTTTTGCTGTCTCGCATACAAGGTTATCATTACCATCTTTTTAGATTCCATATATATGCAATAGTATACTGTGTTGGTGTTTTTCTTTCTGGCTTACTTCACTCTGTATAATAGACTCCAGCTTCATCCACCTCATTAAAACTGATTCAAATGTATTCTTTTTAATGGCTGAGTAATACTCCATTGTGTATATGTACCACAGCTTTCTTATCCATTCATCTGCTGATGGACATCTAGCCTGCTTCTATGTCCTGGCTATTATAAACAGTGCTGTGATGAACATTGGGGTACACGTATCTCTTTCAATTCTGGTTTCCTCGGTGTGTATGCCCAACAGTGGGATTGCTGGGTCATAAGGCAGTTCTATTTCCAGTTTTTAAAGGAATCTTCACACTGTTCTCCATAGTGGCTGAATATAGTAAAGTTTCAGGATATAAAATCAACACACAGAAATCCCTTGCATTCTTATACACTAATTTATTTATTTATTCTAATTCTTTTACAATATTGTAGTGGTTTTTTCCCATACATTGACATGAATCCACATATTTGAGGCTTTGTGTCTCTGACATGCTGAATTAAGGCTGTTTCAACCAAGGTAGGAAAAGCTGCAAGCTGTAACCAAATGCAAAACTGCTGTTGCTGCTAAGTCACTTCAGTTGTGTCTGACTCTTCGCAACCCCATGGATTGCAGCCTACCAGGCTCCTCCATGCATGATATTTTCCAGGTAGGAGTACTGGAGTGGGGTTCCATTGCCTTCTCCAAAATGCAAAACCACTGGAATACAATTGCTAATTAAATGAAGAAACATTTCTAAGGTGACACTGACAGGGACAGGGAGTGGAAACAGAAAAGAACAAGCCTTTTACCTTCTTCTAGCTAGCTAACCTCCTTCACCCTGTGTTCAACTCCCTTAGTATAATTTCCAGGGAAACTTCCCAGATCTTGTTATGAAAATCTGCATAATCCCACCACTTCTCAGGTGTATCCCTTGTACTCTTCTTCTAAGTTCTGCTTGTATATTATCTCTTGTACTTGGAAGCAAAGAAAGATGTTGTATAGTTTCTATTTTATTATTGTTATTGTTGTTCAGTAGCTAATTTATGTGCAATTCTTTGCTACCCCATGGACTGCAGCAGTCAGGCTTCCCTTTCCTTCACTATCTCCTAGAGTTGGCCCACACTCGTGTCCATTGAGTGGGTGATGCCATCCAACTGTCACATTCTCTATTATGGACTCCAAATAATTATTGAGCAATTGTTGTGTGCTAACTATTCTTTTACCTATTCCTTTCTGCCAAATTCTCTTTTATCACAAATGCATGAATGAAAGCCACAAAGCTAAAGGGTTTTACAGATTAACTGGGCCAATTATATTCATGATGAGAGATGTCTTGCTATTTTATTCCAGAAAGATAACTGGTGCTTTAATTGGTCTCTTGGTACCACAACAGCACATGACATGTTCTTTGCTTTTAGCAGCAAATCTCAAAGGGATTCTCAGGCTTATATTTTCACCCAGTATTGTTAGCTTTGGAAACAGGATTCCCGTGGAGTGAATAGAAGGCATTTTTTTATTCTAAGGTAATCTGAAAAAATTGTAGTTTTTGTTGAAATTCAAATGAGGAAACTTTATAATTCACAAAGCAAGTACTTTGTTGAACTGAACAGACAAATAAGGTCAGTAAATTACCATATGGGCAAAAACAGAACATTTTTCAATATAATCAAATCATAATACAATTAAATTTCATGAAATACAGTAAGATTTTCTTTCCTATAGTTATATTTAATGAAGAAAGCTGAAAGAAAGAAGTGAAGTCACTCAGTTGTGTTCAACTCTTTGCAAACCCATGGACTCTACACTTCCAGGCTCCTCCATCCATGGGATTTTCCAGGCAAGAATATGGAGTAGGTTGTCATTTCATTCTCCAGGGGATCTTCCCAACCCAGGGATCAAACCCAGGTCTCCCGCACTGCAGGCAGACTGAAATGCCTTCAAATGACTTCTTTCATTCTTGTTCTTTTCAGTGAAACAGATAATTAGATGTGTACTTGATGGATGTTTTCATTCTCATAAACCCTGAGTAGTTGCATGTAGCTCTGTGTGGCCCAATGTCTCCTTTTATCTTGTAGTATGCTGATCCATCCTTAATGTCAGTTCACTTCAGTTCAGTCTCTCAGTCGTGTCTGACTCTGCAACCCCATGAACTACAGCATGCCAGGCCTCCCTATCCATCACCAACTCCCATACCCATATCCATTGAGCCTACCCATACCCATATCCATTGAGTCAATGATGCTATCCAATCATCCCATCCTCTGTCATCCCCTTCTCCTCCTGCCCTCAATCTTTCCCAGTATCAGGGTGTTTTCAAATGAGTTAGCTCTTTGCATCATGTGGCCAAAGTATTGGAGTTTCAAGTTCAAAAGCAGTCCTTCCAGTGGACACCCAGGCCTGATCTGCTTTAAGATGGACTGGTTGGATCTCCTTGCAGTCCAAGGGACTCTCAAGAGTCTTCTCCAGCACCACAGTTCAAAAGCACCAATTCCTAGGTGCTCATGTTTCTTTATAATTCACTTCTGACATCCATACATAACTACTGGAAAAACCATAGCCTTGACTAGGCAGACTTTGGTGACAAAGTAATGTCTCTCCTTTTAATATACTGGCTAGGTTGATCATAAATTTCCTTCCAAGGACTAATTGTCTTTTAATTTCATGGCTGCAATCACCATCTGCAGTGATTTTCGGTTAATGTTGGTGAGAGTGTAGAAATACTAATATTGGTCAATATTTTCATGACTTTGAAACGTTTCTTTTTCCATGTTGTGAAGTTCATGGGATAGAAGCTGTTTAAAAGAAAGAGCAAAATTTCATATGTCTATCAATCTAGCTCTTTGTATATCTATATCTTTGTCTATATTTATATATATTTCCATATATAATATATCATCTATACTTATAGTTCTATATATATTTCACTTTTCTTTTTAACATTTAAGGTTTATATATAAAATATAGATATAGATGAATATATTTAGACATTTCTTTGATATCATATTGTACTATTATAATTATAACTCAAGAAGTACCTGATGAAGCATCAAACTGAATGACACAGATGGCAAACACATTAACCCTGGAGAGAACTGGGGGATCATAAAGACCTCAGCTTTTTTTGGATAACCACCCCAGAACTATCTACCTCTTAAATGGGTCTCCTGATAATGATAGATGTTTGAGAGATGAGGAGAGAGATTCTGTGGGAAGACAGTTTCTGAGTGTCCCTTCTAACAAGGCATGCAGCCAGCTTTAAGTCTAAGAATGAATGTCAAGTAAGGGTACCTCAAAAAAAAATCTCTCTTTTGTGTGTCTTTGTATATAAGACTACTATGTAATATATTGGAGAAGGCAATGGCACCCCACTCCAGTACTCTTGACTGGAAAATCCCATGGATGGAGGAGCCTGTGCAGTCCATGGGGTTGCTGAGGGTCAGACACGACTGAGTGACTTCGCTTTCACTTTTCACTTTCATGAATTGGAGAAGGAAATGCCAAACCACTCCAGTGTTGTTGCCTGGAGAATCCCAGGGACGGGGGAGCCTGGTGGGCTGCCGTCTATGGGTTCACATAGAGTCAGACACAACAGACACGACTTAGCAGCAGCAGCAGCAGCAGCAGCAGCATGTAATATATTATGAGAACTTCCCTGGTAGGTCAGTGGTAAAAAATTTACTTGCAATGCAGGAGATAAAGGTTTGATTCCTGGGTTGAGGAGATCCCCTGGAGGGGGGCATGATGACCCGCACCAGTATTCTTGCCTGGAGAATTCCATGGACAGAAGAGCCTGGCAGGCTACAGTCCTTGGGGGTCACAAAGAATTGAACATGACTGAGTGACTAACACTTTCACTAAAGTCTCACTGAATTGAGGAAGGTAGGTGAGAAAATAAAGTTTTAAAGGTTATTGTTTTATTTAAAATGGCAACAACCATCTCAGATCAGAATCCAGATTTATTGATACTTGATCTTAAGCAGCTTCCAGGAATATGCTTTTTTAAAAAAGGGTCGTAGCTCCCGACATTCTTGAAATTCTAAGAGAATCTTCACCTGATTATTCTGAATAAATTCTACTTTGATAATAAATGCAGCATTAACTTTTCTTAAATTAAAAGTGATTGATTCCATTTATTAAAAAGATACAGTTCCAAGAGAGCAATTATTTATACTTTTTTAAGCTTAAGTCCATCATAAAAATCTTCCCAGGTGGTACAGTGGTAAAGAATCTGCCTACCAATGCAGGAGATGTAAGAGATGCAGGTTCCATCCCTGGGTCATGAAGATCCCCTGGAGAAGGAGATGGCAATCCATTCCAGTATTCTTGCCTGGGGAATTCCATGGATAGAGAAGCCTGGCAGACTACAATCCATGGGGTCACAGTCAAATGTAACTGAGTACACACAGGCCTGCACAGACATACATGCACTCATTACCTAAAAATATATATTTTATTTTATCTCAGGGCATAAGAGGTTTTGAAAGCCTTGGATCTAATAGCAGAAATATATCCATGCCTGTTCAGAGCCCTGAAAATCCTAATTTAGCCCTTTTTTGATAGTGCTATGTGATGTTATTGTTCTTGTGAGTTGTACCATAGACAAGCTGAGATGGTTCTTCCCCCACTGCTGGCGACATAAATACTTCTACTTCTGAAGGAAAGAAGACCAGTAGAGGTTGATTTTCATAACTTCATGTATTAAATTATCATAAACTTGGTGGCATAAAGCAGAAAAAAATTATTCTCTCATAGCTCTGGAGCTCAGAACTCAGTGGCAATAGGTTAAAGTCAGGGTCACGATGAAACGGGCTCTAGTGGAACATCTCTGTCTTGTCTCTTAGGCTTTCTGAGGTTGCTGGCACTCCCTGTGGTCATATCACTCTGAACTCTGCCTCTCTGGTCACACTCTTCCTTCTCTGGTGTCTGTAGTCAAAACTCTCTCTACCTCCTTTCTATAAGGATATTTGTGGTTGGATTTAGGGCCCACGCTGATAACCTTCTTATTTTAAAATTCTTAATTTTTAACTTAATGATCCTTTCCCCATAAAGTACATCCCCGTGTACCAGGAATTAGTAAAACACTAATTTGAAAAGATACGTGCATCCCAGTGTTCCCAGTAGCACTATTTACAAAAGACAAGATATGGAAGCAATTCAAGTGCCCATCAACAGATGAGTGGGTAAAGATGTAATATATGTATGTCCACAACAGAATGTTGTTAGCTACAAAAATTAATGAAATTCTGCCATTTACAACGATGTAGATTAATCTAGAAAATACTAAGTGAAGATAAAGACAAATGCTGTATAACATCACATATGTAGAATTTAAAAAGTAATACAAACGAATATATATGCAAAACAGAAATAGACTTAGAGCTACAAGAAACAAACTAGTGGTACCAATCGGAAATGGAGGTAAAGGGACAAATTAGGGATATGGGATTAAGAGATACAAATTACTATGTATAAAATAGATAAGCAACAAAGATACAACCTATACCACAGAGAATCATAGCAAGTATCATGTAATAACTTTCAGTAGAGTATAACCTGTAAAAATGCTAAATCATTATGCTGTACACCTGAAATTAATATAATAATGTAAATCAACTAAACTTCAACTTTAAGGAAAAAAAAATAAACTTGAACATCTTAATAGGCCATATTCTGCCTACCACATTCCTCCAAATGACTCAGTTTGATAAATTTAGTTTTTTTGTTTTTAATTCTTATTTCTATAGGAAATTAATACACATTTTGAACACAATTATCCATTGATTAATATTTTCACTTCCTTTCAGCATACATTTGAATGTCATACATACATAGATATGGTCTCAAATTCCTATTATTTAAGTAAACCTATTGTGTTATTTCAGTTATAAATTTTATTTTTTACTTTATTTTTAGCTGTGTTCTTGGTTTTGTGATAAAAAGTTAAATAAAATATAAGTATTGCCTTCAAAGAAATTGGCATACATGCACTTCTAAGGTTATTCCAAAGTGTGGCTAGACTAATAAAAGTATGCTTCTTCAGGTAATTCACTAGTAAAGACAAAAGATTTAAGAACTCAAAAACAAACTCCTTTTTTCATGTCTTCTTACTTGCTCTCCAATCACTCTAGCTGCAAACAGAAGATGAACAAATCACCATTTCTCAAAAGGAGGATGATTAGGTAAAAATGTATGGTGACAAACTATATTATGTTCATAATCTGATCTTTCAAGGCAGCATAGAGAAATTTCATAGTTTTCTAACAGGAATAATTTCCAGTTCAGTGTAAATATTTTTTTAAAACATGATATATGAATCAGTTGAGTATTTAAACAATCCAAAATGACATATAATGGGAAGCTGATAACACCAATACCTTAAATCATGACATATTGATCATTTTTTTACAGAAAAGAATTTAAAAAACTCAAACTCAATGGACGAAAAAGTATATATACCACGGTGAAGGAGGTCATACCTTTAGGATTAATGATGGACCCATGGTTACAGAGAATTCTGTATTATATCTTCCTCATTATCTATATTAGCAGCCTTTTAGGGAACATCACCCTGATTTCTCTGATTTGTGCTGATTCTTGGCTCCACACATCCATGTATTTCTTCATTGGGAATATTTTCATTCCTGGATCTCTGGTATGCTTTTGTCTATGTCCCCAAAATCCTGATGACCTGCATCTCTGATGACAAGAGCATCTCTTTTGCTGGCTGCTTAGCTCAGTTCTTCTGCTCTGCTTGACTGGCCTACACTGAGTGCTACCTGTTGGCTGCCATGGCTTATGACTGCTATGTGGCAATCTCTAACCCACTGCTTTACTCCCAAGCCATGTCCCCAAGGTTATGTGTCAGTCTTGTTGCAGCTTCCTACTTTAGTGGCTTCGTGAACTCAACCATTGTCACCAGTGAAACATTTACTTTGAGCTTCTGAGGGAACAATGTCATTGATGATTTCTTCTGTGACCTGTCCCCCTTGTCAAGTTGTCCTGTGATGTGAAGGAAAGCTACCAGGCTGTGCTGTATTTCATACTTGCCCCTAACGTCATCACTCCCACCGTGCTTATCCTTGTCTTCTGTCTTTTCATCATTGCTGCCATCTTGAAGTTCCGCTCCACCCAAGGCTGCTCAAAGGCCTTCTCCACCTGTGATTCTTACCTGACATCTGTCACCTTGTGCTATGGGTCAGTTCTCTTCATATACTCCCAGCAAAGTATGAGCTATGCCCCAGAGAGGGATAAATTGGTGTCCATGTTATACACAGTGGTGATTCCCTGGTTGAATCCCTTGATCTATAGCTTAAGAAATAAAGATGTTAAAGAAACCTTGAGGAAAATGTTAGATAGAGCAAATTTTCTTTAGCAAAGACTTTGGTAAACAGGGTTTTCTTTTTGGTTTGTTTGTTTTTGATTGGTTGTTTTTTGAAGGTTAGTTTCTATGTTATTGATAACAGTCTATAAATCTCAGAAATAAATAAATTAAGCAAAAGATAAAACCACTGAATAATGTAGAAATACGAGCCTGTATTTGTCTTTTTAAGTTGGCATTGATGTTCTTGGAAGGAAAGTTATGACCAACCTAGACACCATATTAAAAAGCAGAGACATTACTTTGTCAACAAAGGTCTGTCTAGTCAAGGCTATGGTTTTTCCAGTAGTCATGTATGGATGCGAGTGTTGGACTATAAAGAAAGCTGAGCACTGAAGAATTGATGCTTTTGAACTGTGGTGCTGGAGAAGACTCTTGAGAGTTCCTTGAACTGCAAGGAGATACAACCAGTCTATCCTAAAGGAGATCAGTCCTGGGTGTTCATTGGAAGGACTGATGTTGAAGCTGAAACTCCAATACTTTGGCCACCTGATGCAAAGAGCTGACTCATTTGAAAAAACCTTGATGTTGGGAAAGATTGAAGGCAGGAGGAGAAGGGGATGACAGAGGATGAGATGGTTGGATGGCGTCACCAACTCAATGGACATGGGTTTGGGTGGACTCTGGGAGTTGATGATGGACAGGGAGGCCTGGTGTGCTGCAGTTCATGGGGTTGCAAAGAGTCAGACAGGACTGAGTGGCTGAACTGAACTGAGTGTTGTTCTTGAATACTTTGTTTTTGTATTTGTAATAGTTTCTTTTTTATTATAAATTTATTTATTTTATTTTTTAATTATTATTTTTTAAAATTTTATTTCACAATAAAGTATTGATTTTGCCATGCATAAACATGAATCTGCCATGGGTGTACACGTGTTCCCTATCCTGAATCCCCCTCCCACATCCCTCCCCATACCATCTCTCTGGATCATCCCAGTGCACCAGCCCCAAGCATCCAGTATCACGCATCGAACCTAGACTGGCATTTCGTTTCTTATATGATATGATACATGTTTCAATGCCATTCTCCCAAATCATCCCACCCTCTCTCTCTCCCACAGAGTCCAAAAGACTGTTCTATACATCTGTGCCTCTTTTGCTATCTTGCATACAGGGTTATCGTATGTATGCGTTAGTATACTGTATTGGTGTTTTGCTTTCTGGCTTACTTCACTCTGCATAATAGGCTCCAGTCTCATCCACCTCAATAGAACTGATTCAAATGTATTCTTTTTAATGGCTGAGTAATACTCCATTGTGTATATGTACCATAGCTTTCTTATCCATTCATCTGCTGATGGACATCTAGCCTGCTTCCATGTCCTGGCTCTTATAAACAGTGCTATGATGAACATTGGGGTACATGTGTCTCTTTCTATTCTGGTTTCCTTGGTGTGTATGCCCAACAGTGGGATTGCTGGGTCATAAGGCAGTTCTATTTCCAGTTTTTTAAGGAATCTCCACACTGTTCTCCATAGTGGCTGTACTAGTTTGCATTCCCACCAACAGTGTCAGAGGGTTCCCTTTTCTCCACACCCTCTCCAGCATTTATTGCTTGTAGATTTTAGGATCGCAGACATTTTGACTAGCATGAAATGGTACCTTATTGTGGTTTTGATTTGCACTTCCCTGATAATGAGTGACATTGAGCATGTTTTCATGTGTTTGTTAGCCATCTGTACGTCTTCTTTGGAGTAATGTCTATTTAGTTTTTTGGCCCATTTTTCGATTGGGTCGTTTATTTTTCTGGAATTGAGCTGCAGGATTTGCCTGTATATTTTTGAGATTAGTTGTCTGTCAGTTGCTCTATTTTCTGTTATTTTCTCCCATTCCGAAGGCTGTCTTTTCACCTTGCTTATAGTTTCCTTTGTTGTGCAGAAGCTTTTAATTTTAATCAGATCCCATTTGTTTATTTTTGTTTTTATTTTCAGTATTCTGGGAGGTGGGTCATAGAGGATTCTGCTTTGATTTATGTCGGAGAGTGTTTTGCCTATGTTCTCCCCTAGGAGTTTTATAGTTTCTGGTCTTACATTTAGAACTTTAATCCATTTTGAGTTTATTTTTGTGTATGGTGTTAGAGAGTGTTCCAGTTTCATTCTTTTACAAGTGGTTGACCAGTTTTCCCAGCACCACTAAATACTTATATATAGAAAATTATAAAACACTGGTGAAAGAAATCAAAGAGGACACTAATAGATGGAGAAATATACCATGTTCAAGGATTTGAAGAATCAATATAGTGAAAATGAGTATACTACCCAAAGCAATCTACAGATTCAATGCAATCCCTATCAAGCTACCAGCGGTATTTTTCACAGAGCTAGAATAAATAATTTCACAATTTGTATGGAAATACAAAAAAAAAAAAAAAACTCAATAGCCAAAGCAACTTTGAGAAAGAAGAATGGAATTGGAGGAATCAACCTGCCTGACTTCAGGCTCTACTACAAAGCCACAGTCATCAAGACAGTATGGTACTGGCAGAAAGACACAAAGATAGAAATATAGATCAATGGAACAAAAGAGAAAGCCCAGAAATAAATCCACACACCTATGGACATCTTATCTTCGACAAAGGAGTAAAGAGTATACAATGGATTAAAGACAATCTCTTTAACAAATTTATTTATTTTAATTGAAGGGTAATTATTTTTAAAAATAAATCAGTCTGGAATAATTGGAAAAAGTACTAGGCATTCTAGCTCAGAACAGAGTTTATAGTATTACTGGGATCCTAAGAAGTTTTTTTTTTTTTTCATTATAATTGACAACTTTTTAAATTATTGGAAGTATAATACTATAATCACTAATATAGAATAATAATATTGTTTATGCAATCACTGTCATGATTAGATAGATGAAATCTGGTTTGAATCAGGTAAGTCATAGATAAGGAAAAAAAGAATGCAAACATATTTTTATTGCAGAGGTACTTATTCATTTGTTATGAGTTAGTGCTAGTTGGTAGTTCCTAAGTACAATATCTACTGTAAAATATCATTCAAAATAAATTTATTTTTCTTTTCTGATTTTCATATTTTTGCTTACTGTGATACAAAAATTTCCTTGACAGCATATATAAGAAAGAACAACTATATTTAGAGTCATGGCAAGCTTCCAACAAAATAATATTTTTCCAAACAAATAAAAGAGTGAAGGGCCAAGGAAGAGCTTCTGTATGAAACAGACAGAAATGCAGAAGGAGATAGAAATAGATAATTATAGAGGTAAAGATATTTCAAAAGCTTTACATCCAAGAGAGAATTTAGAATTTGTTAGGGCTGCCATATCAAAATACCAGAGACTGAATGTCATAAACAATCAAAATGTATTTCTCACAGCTCTGGAGGCTGAAAGGGTAAGATCAATGAGCCAGTATGGTTGGTTTGTTCTGATGTCTTTTTCCTTTGCTGGCACATGTTCACTTTCTTACTTTCTCCTCACATGGATCTGTGTGTGTGTGTGTGTGTGTGTGTGTGTGTGTGTGTGCAAAAGCATCCCTAGTATCTCTTTTCTTGTTTCCATTTTTTTAATTTTTATAAACATACCAGTCAGATTGTATTAAGGTTCATTCTAACCATCTTATTTTAACTGGATTTCCTTTATAAAAGCTCTGTCTCCAAATAGAGTCACATTCGAAATTATTGGAGGTTACATATTCAATATATGAATTTTAGAGGGTTGTGATTCAAGCCATGGCACCAAGAATGGATAATGTTTCCTGATAAATGAGACAAGGAAGTGTATCCTGGACAGATAGTGAAACACAGGAGAGGGAAAAAGCACTATGAATCACAAAACAATATGGACTAGAAAAGTCCAATTAGTACAATTTGGAGTTTTGATTATCACACATATGCTGCGTGTGATAAGTCACTTCAGTCATATCCAATTCTGCAGCCCTATGGACAGTAGCCTGCCACGCTCCTCTGTCCATGCAATGCTCCAGGCAAGAATACTGTGGGTTGCCATGCCCCTCTCCAGGGAATCTTCCCAACCCAGGGACTGAAACCACATCTTTTAAGTCTCCTGCATTGGCAGGTGGGTTCTTTACCACTAGTGCCACCTGGGAAGCCTACACACACAATCACACACAGGTATGATTGCACTTGACATATTCATTTTGAGAGTGGGCTTTTAATGAAATACTCCTCATCTCATCATATTCTAATCAATATGTTATCCCCGGCTCCAAATGAGCTCTAATTGTGTCTTTGCAGAGGGAGGCACGTATTTCTGGGCTTCTCTGTAGAAGAGGTCCCAAAGGGCTATTGAGAAAACACTTATATTATATCTAGCAAAGCTTCCTAAAACATCAGAGGAGAGGGCAAAGGATGTCACTTCCAGGAGTGTCCTTCCCAATCAAGGGTAAGCAACTAGGATCAGGGGCAACTCAGTGGTCTGGCTTTTCTATGACTTCAGGTAGAGTCTGGTCTGGCTTTTAAAGGCTCATTCTTATGCCAAACACACACACACACACACACACACACACGAGTCTTCTAACTTGAATTTCATTCATCTTATATGTAACCCTCATTTAGAATTCTAATTCAGTCTGGTAGCAATGCTGGGTCATCATATATTCATGTACACAGTAGAGAAACTAAGAGGCAACAAAATACATGCTTTTTTTTTTTTTAACTCTAGTGGTTCTAGTAATGCTGTTCTGCTCAAACAGCTAGTGTGTGATATTTTCCTTCTTGGTCCTCATTTTCTGGTGCTGTAAGAATGCATTCTTCCCTCAAATTTTAAGTGCTTCAGTGAAGGGAGAAAGGGACAGAGCTGTTTCAGGGATCACACGACTTGAGAAGTCCTTTTATATGGGAGGCTCAACAGGACTGGCTCTGACATTTTCTTTGTTGCTTATTTTATTCACTCGGTAGTTCCAATTTATCTCAAATCCAGAAAGTATTTTAGTTCATCTTGGTGGTTATGAATCTTCTCTTTAGTTACTCTTCCTTTCCATTAGTGACATAATATACCAACCACTTGAGGGAAGATGTGCCCTGGGGAGTTTGAGCAAGGTTAGAAAGTAGACATCTTCAAATTAAAAAGGTAACTACCCATTAATTAATTTTAGAACTATTTATTAAGTGTCAATTAGATGCCAAGAACTGTTCTATACTTTGGAATACAGCAGTAAACAAAACAGAAAAGTCTTTCTGACCAATGTTGCTACATTCTTGGGAGGAAAAACAGACAATAAACTTAAGCAAAAGAGGAGGATTGCAGTTGTTCTCCAGTCACTAGTTGACTCTGACTGTAAGCGATCCCATGGACTGCAGCACTCCAGACTTCCATGTCCTCCACTATCTCCGATAGTTTCCTCAAATCTATGTCCATTGAGTCAATGATGCTATCTAGCCATTTCAGCCTCTGCTGTCCCATTCTCCTTTTGGCTTTCAATCTTTCCCAGCCTCAGAATCTATATCTGGGGAAAAAGAGTAGGATCTGAGCAGAATAAGAAGGATGGGGGTTTTTGGTGGAAGGGGATATAAAATTTAAAACAGATTGATGAGGATGGGCAGAAATGCCAGAAAGTGTCATTTGATAGAAACTTAAAGAAGATGAGAGTGTGAGTCTTGCAGATATCTGGGGAATACTGTTCACAGTGGGGAACAGATGGATTCAATGTATCTGATGCTGAGCCAGGGCTGTTATTCTTAAGAAACATTGAGAATGTCTATGAGGTTGAAACAGAAATAAAGGAGGAGTGAGTCTTAGAAGGTAAGGATCTGTAGGTAATGGGAGGGCCTGCTTGTGAAGGATATTAGGGACACTACACAGACTTTAACTTAAATTTGTAGGTTTCTTTTTTTTCTTTTCTTTTTTAAGAACAAGAGTTACACGAATTCCCTTCTTATTTTTGTAAACAAAAATACCAACTGATACATTGAAAATAAACTATAAGGGAAAAAATGTGTAGACCAATTTGAAGGATTTTGCAATATTTTTTGGCAAAAATATTAGTAGTTTGACCAAGATGCTACCAGTGGAGGTGATGAGAAGGGCTCAGATTCAGGGAATGTTTTGAAGGCAAGGATATGAGGATTTCTTGGAAGTTTGAAGAAGAGGCAGGAGAGAAGGAGGGTAGGTTGATTCTAAATGTGTGGCTTGAGTAGAATTTACTAATAATAGGAGAAATTAGAAGATTACTCTGTTTGGGGGAATGAGGGCTAGGGATTCAGCTGTGAACATGTGAAGCTCAAAGTATTTATCACTCATCTCATATTTATAGAATACTAACATTGCAAAGAAACTTAGGATTATTTTAGGGGTTGAGTTTTTAACCTAAGAATCATAACTGCTGAATCGATAAATAGATATCTAGGGATTTGTCATTTCTCAAAACTTTTGACTGTTTCAGTTCAATTCAGTCTCTCAGTGTGTCTGACTCTTTGAGACTCCATGGATTGCAGCATGCTAGGTTTCCCTGTCCATCACCAACTCCAGAAGCTTGCTCAAACTCATGTCCATAAAGTGGGTGATGCCATCAACCATCTCATCCTCTGTCTTCTCCTTTTCTTCCCACCTTCAATCTAGCCCAGCATCAAGATCTTTTCAAATGAGTCAGTTTTTCACATAAAGTAGCCAAAGTATTGGAGTTTCAGCTTCAACATCAGTCCTTCCAATGAATATTCAAGACTCATTTCCTTTAGGATGGACTGGTTGGATCTCCTTGCAGTCCAAGGGACTCTCACTAGTCTTCGCCAACACCATAGTTCAAGGGCATAAATTCTTCAGTGCTCAGCTTTCTTTGTAGTCCAATTCTCACATCTCTACATGACTACTGGAAAAAACCATAGCTTTGACTCTATGGACCTTTTTTTTTTTTTTTTTTGGCAAAGTAATGTCTCTGCTTTTTAGCATGCTGTTCAGATTGGTCATAGCTTTTCTTCAAAGGATCAGGTGTCTTTTAATTTCATGGCTTCAGTGACTATCTGCAGTAAATTTGGAGCCCTCAAAAATAGTCTCTCAATGATTCCATTGTTGCCCCATCTATTTGCCATGAAGGGATGGGAACAGATGTCATTATTTCAATTTTCTGAATGTTGAGTTCTAAGCCAACTTTCTAACTCTCCTCTTTCACTTTCATTAAGAGGTTCTTTAGTTCTTCTCTTTCTGTCATAGGGGTGGTGTCATCTGCATATCTGAGGTTTCTGATATTTCTCCCAGCAATCTTGATTCCAGCTTGTTCTTCATCCATCCCAGCATTTCGCATGATATACTCTGCATATTAGTTAAATAAGCAGAGCAACAATATACAACCTTGAAATACTCCTTTCCCAGTTTGAAACCAGTGTTTTGTTTCTTTCTTTTTTTTTTTTCAATTTCACTTCTGAGTGTTACTTTCTTGACCTGCATAAACATTTCTCAGGAGGCAGGTGAGTTGGTCTGATATTCCCATCTCTTTAAGAATTTTTCACAGTTCATTGTGATCCACATAATCAAAGGATTTGGCATAGCCAACAAAGCAGAAATAGATATTTTTCTGGAACTTTCTTGACTTTTTGATCTCTTGGCATTTTGATCTCTGGTTCCTCTTCCTTTTCTAAATCCAGCTTAAACATCTGGAAGTTCATAGTTC
Organism: Oryx dammah; assembly: GCF_014754425.2. NCBI lineage: Eukaryota > Metazoa > Chordata > Mammalia > Artiodactyla > Bovidae > Oryx > Oryx dammah. The sequence goes on along the minus strand of NW_024070201.1, from coordinate 356,290 downwards.
ATGTACTGCTGAAGCCTGGCTTGGAGAATTTTGAGCATTACTCTGATAGCATTGTGAGATGAGTGCAATTGTGCAGTAGTTTGAACTTTCTTTGATATTGCCTTTCTGAGGGATTGGAATGAAAACTGACCTTTTCCAGTCCTGTGACCACTGCTGATATTTCCAAATTTGCTGGCATATTGAGTGCAACACTTTCACAGCATCATCTTTCAGGATTTGAAATAGCTCAACTGAAATTTCATCACCTCTGCTAGCATCCTAAGGCCCACTTGACTTCACATTCCAAGATGTCTGGCTCTAGGTGAGTGATCACACCATTGTGATTATTTGGTTCATGAAGATCTTTTTTGTACAGTTCTGTGTATTCTTGCCACCTCTTATTAATATCTTCTGCTTTTGTTAAGTCCATATCATTTCTGTCATTTGTGTGGTCATCATTGCATGAGATATCCCCTTGGTATCTCTGACTGTCTTGAAGAGATCTCTAGCTTTTCCCATTCTATTGTTTTCCTCTATTTCTTTGCATTGGTCACTGAGAAGGGCTTTCTTATCTTTCCTTGCTATTCTTTGGAACTCTGTGTTCAAATGAGACTTTTGCTTCTCTTCTTTTCTCAACTATTTGTAAGGCCTCTTCAGACCACCATTTTGTCTTTTTGCATTTCTTTTTCTTGCACATGGTCTTGATTACTGCCTCCTATACAATGTCACAAACCTCTGTCCATAGTTGTTCAGGTACTCTGTCTATCAGATCTAGGCCCTTGAATCTATCTGTCACTTTTACTCTATACAGTGGAAGTGAGAAATAGATTTAAGGGCCTAGATCTGATAGATAGTGTGCCTGATGAACTATGGAATGAAGTTCGTGACATTGTGCAGGAGACAAGGATCAAGACTATCCCCATGGAAAAGAAACGCAAAAAAGGAAAATGGCTGTCTCAGGAGGCCTTACAAATAGTTGAGAAAAGAAGAGAAGCAAAAGACTAGAGACCTCTTCAAGAAAATTAGAGATACCAAGGGAACATTTCATGCAAAGATGGGCTTGATAAAGGACAGAAATGGTATGGACCTAACAGAAGCAGAAGATATTAAGAAGAGGTGGCAAGAATACACAGAAGAACTGTACAAAAAAGATTCTCACGACCCAGATAGTCATGATGATGTGATCACTAGTCTAGAACCAGACATCTTGGAATGTGAAGTCAACTGGGCCTTAAAAAGCATCACTACGAACAAAGCTAGTGGAGGTGATGGAATTCCAGTTGAGCTGTTACAAATCCTGAAAAATGATGCTGTGAAAGTGCTGCACTCAGTATGCCAGCAAATTTGGAAAACTCAGCAGTGGCCACAGAACTGGAAAAGGTCAGTTTTCATTCCAATTCCAAAGGAAGGCAATGCCAAAGAATGTTCAAACTACTGCACAATTGCACTCATCTCACATGCTAGTAAAGTAATGCTTAAAATTCTCCAAGCCAGGTTCAGCAATACGTGAACCGTGAACTCCCTGAAGTTCAATCTGGTTTTAGAAAAGGCAGAGGAATGAGAGATCAAATTGACAACATCTGCTGGATCATGGAAAAAAGTAAGAGAGTTCCAGAAAAATGTCTATTTCTGCTTTATGACTATGCCAAAGCCTTTGACTGTGTGGATCACAATAAACTGTGGAAAATTCTGAAAGAGATGGGAATACCAGACGACCTGACTTGCCTCTTGAGAAATCTGTATGCAGGTCAGGAAGAAACAGTTAGAACAGGACATGGAACAACAGACTGGTTCCAAATAGGAAAAGGAGTACGTCAAGGCTGTATATTGTCACCCTGTTTATTTAACTTCTATGCAGAGTACATCATGAGAAACGCTGGAGTGGAAGAAACACAAGCTGGAATCAAGATTGCCACGAGAAATATTCAATAATCTCAGATATGCAGATGACACCACCCTTAAGGCAGAAAGGGAAGAGGAGCTAAAAAGCCTCTTGATGAAAGTGAAAGAGGAGAGTGAAAAAGTTGGCTTACAGCTCAACATTCAGAAAACTAAGATCATGGCATCTGGTCCCATCACTTCATGGCAAATAGATGGGGAAACAGTGGAAACAGTGTCAGACTTTATTTTTGGGGGCTCCAGAATCACTGCAGATGATGACTGCAGCCATGAAATTAAAAGACGCTTACTCCTTGGAAGAAAAGTTATGACCAACCTAGATAGCATGTTCAAAAGCAAAGACATTACTTTGCCAACTAAGGTCCGTCTAGTTAAGGCTATGGTTTTTCCTGTGGTCATATGTGGATGTGAGAGTTGGACTGTGAAGAAGGCTGAGCGCTGAAGAATTGATGCTTTTGAACTGTGGTGTTGGAGAAGACTCTTGAGAGTCCCTTGGACTCCAAGGAGATCCAACCAGTCCATTCTGAAGGGGATCAACCCTGGGATTTCTTTGGAAGCAATGGTGCTAAAGCTGAAGCTCCAGTACTTTGGCCACCTCATGCACAGAGTTGACTCATTGGAAAAGACACTGATGCTGGGAGGGATTGGGGGCAGGAGGAGAAGGGGATGACCGAGGATGAGATGGCTGGATGGAATCACATACACGATGGACGTTAGTCTGAGTGAATTCTGGGAGATGATGATGGACAGGGAAGCCTGGCATGCTGCAATTCATGGGGTTGCAGAGTCAGATACGACTGAGCGACTGAAGTGAACTGAACTGAACTGTATAAGTGTAAGGGATTTGATTTAGGTCATACCTGAATGGTCTAGTGGTTGCCCCTACTTTCTTCAGTTTAAGTCTGAATTTGGCAGTTAGTGCTTCATGTTCTGAGCCACAGTCAGCTCCAGTTTTTGTTTGTTCAAACAGAGGAAATTTTGGATAATAGTCCTTTTAGTGTGTCTCAAAGAGATCCATGAGTCCATAAATTTAATCCAAGTCAGATAAAGAACGAGGAATTCATAATTAGAATAAGCAAGCTCACAAGATTGATATTTAGGGAAACAAGAATGTGAGAATCTTAAAGTGAAAAGAACAGTGCTCTTCTGTGGTGCATCACAACTCTCTCTGCAATTCAGATGGTGAGAATGGTCCATGTAACTATAACTACATGCATATTTAAGGATTGTTAATCTGTTCTTCTGGAGAAGGGAATGGCAACCCATTCCAGTATTTTTAGTTGGAGAATTCCATGAAAAGAGGAACCTGGTGGGCTACTGTCCATGGGGTCACAAAAGAGTCAGATATGACTGGGGACTAACACTAATCTGTTCTTACACATGATGTTGTAGAAAACGTTTCTACTCTTATCTTTATGATACATTCTATCAGTTCAGTCTAGTTCAGTTAATCAGTCATGTCTGACTCTTTGCGACCCCATGAATTGCAGCACACCAGGCCTCCCTGTCCATCAACATTTCTCGGAGTTCACTCAGACTCACGTCCATCGAGTCCGTGATGCCATCCAGCCATCTCATCCTCGGTCGTCCCCTTCTCCTCCTGCCCCCAATCCCTCCCAGCATCAGGGTCTTTTCCAATGAGTCAACTCTTCGCATGAGGTGGCCAAAGTACTGGAGCTTCAGCTTTAGCATCATTCCTTCCAAAGAAACTCCAAGGCTGATCTCCTTCAGAATGGACTGATTGGATCTCCTTGCATTCCAACGGACTCTCAAGAGTCTTCTGCAACACCACAGTTCAAAAGCATCAATTCTTCGTCACTCAGCCTTCTTCACAGTCCAACTCTCACATCCATACATGACCACAGAAAAAACCTTAGCCTTGACTAGACGGACCTTAGTCAGCAAAGTAATGTCTCTGCTTTTGTTTTATTTTTATTTTATTTTATTTTGGAAATGGCTATGCTTTTAATAAAAAGTAATTTACACAAGCAAGCTATGCACCAAATGATACTTTTAAAATTTAAATAAATTCAGTTCAGCTCAGTCACTCAATTGTGTCTGACTCTTTGTGACCCCATGAACTGCAGCATGCCAGGCCTCCCTGTCCATCACCAACCCCTGGAGTTTACCCAAACTCATGTCCATTGAGTCAGTGATGCCATCCAACCATCTCATCCTCTGTTGTCCCCTTCTTGTCCTGCACTCAATCTTTCCCAGCATCAGGAACTTTTCCAATGAGTCAGCTCTTCGCAGCCAGTGACCAAAGTATTGGAGTTTCAGCTTCAACATCAGTCTTCCAATGAATATTCAGGACTGATCTCCTTTAGGATGGACTGTTTGGATCTCCTTGCTGTCCAAAGGGACTCTCAAAGAGTCTTCTCCAACACCACATTTCAAAAGCATCAATTCTTCAGTGCTCAGCCTTTTTTATAGTCCAACTCTCACATCCATACATGATCACTGGAAAAACCATAACCTTGACTAGATGGACCTTTGTTGGCAAAGTAATGTCTCTGCTTTTGAATATGTTGTCTAGGTTGGTCATAACTTTCCTTCCAAGAAGTAAGCGTCTTTTAATTTCATGTCTACAGTGACCATCTGCAGTGATTTTGGAGCCTAAAAAAATAAATCAGCCACTGTTTCCACTGTTTCCCCATCTATTTCCCATGAAGTGATACGTCTGGATGCCATGATCTTAGTTTTCTGAATTTTGAGCTTTAAGCCAATTTTCTTATTGTCCTCTTTCACTTTCTTTTTGGACTCTGAAGGAGAGGGAGAGAGTGAGATGATCTGGGAGAATGGCATTGAAACATGTATACTATCATGTAAGAATCGAATCGACAGTCTATGTTCAATGCAGGATACAGGATGCTTGGGGCTGGTGCACGGGGATGATCCAGAGAGATGATATGGGATGGGAGGTGGGAGGGGGGTTCATGTTTGGGAACTCATGTACACTCCTGGTGGATTCATGTCAATGTATGGCAAAACCAATACAGTATTGTAAAGTAAAATAAAGTAAAAATTAAAATTAAAAAAAAAAAAGAAAGTGAAAGAGGACAGTAAGAAATTTGGCTTAAAGCTCAACATTCAGAAAACTAAGATCATGGCATCCAGAAGTATGACTTCATGTCTCTGCTTTTGAATATACTATCTAGGTTGGTCATAACTTTTCTTCCAAGGAGTAAGTGTCTTTTAATTTCATGGCTGCAATCACCATCTGCAGTGATTTTGGAGCCCCAAAAATAAAGTCTGACAGTTTCCACTGTTTCCCCATCTATTTCCCATGAAGTGATGGGACCGGATGTCATGATCTTCGTTTTCTGAATGTTGAGATTTAAGACAACTTTTTCGCTCTCCTCTTTCACTTTCATCAACAGGCTTTTTAGCTCCTCTTCCCTTTCTGCCTTAAGGGTGGTGTCATCTGCATATCTGAGGTTATTGATATTTCTCCCAGCAATCTTGATTTCAGCTTGTGTTTCTTCCAGTCCAGCATTTCTCATGATGTACTCTGTATATAAGTTAAATAAGCAAGGTAACAATATACAGCTTTGACGTACTCCTTTTCCTATTTGGAACCAGTCTGTTGTTCCATGTCCCATTCTAACTGTTGCTTCCTGACCTGCATACAGATTTCTCAAGAGGCAGGTTAGGTGGTCTGGTATTCCCATCTCTTTCAGAATTTTCCACAGTTTATTGTGATCCACACAGTCAAAGACTTTGGCATAGTCAATAAAGCAGAAATATATGTTTTTCTGGAATTCTCTTGATTTTTCCATGATCCAGCAGATGTTGGCAGTTTGATCTCTGGTTCCTCTGCTTTTTCAAAAACCAGCTTGATCATCAGGGAATTTTCAGTTCACGTATTGCTGAAGCCTGGCTTGAAGAATTTTGAGCATTACTTTACTAGCATGTGAGATGAGTGCAATTGTGTGGTAGTTTGAGCATTCTTTTGCATTGCCTTTCTTTGGAATTGGAATGAAAACTGACCTTTTCCAGTCCTGTGGCCACTGCTGAGTTTTCCAAATTCGCTGCCATATTGAGTGCAGAACTTTCACAGCATCATTTTTCAGGATTTGAAACAGCTCTACTGGAATTCCATCACCTCCACTAGCTTTGTTGGTAGTATGCTTTCTAAGGCCCAGTTGACTTCACATTCCAAGATGTCTGGCTCTAGATTAGTGATCACATCATCATGATTATCTGGATTGTGAAGATCTTTTTGTACAGTAAGGGATGTTAATAAATTATATCTTAGGAACTGAATGCTGGTAAAGGATCAACTAATTTTTCATGCAGTGAAATTGTGTTCCACTGGCATTCTTAAAAGCACACATGTTTGTGTCTGTTGATCCTATAGTCTTAATATTAACCAAAAAGTTTCACTGTACAGAACAGGAAATTATATCTTATAATAACTTTAAAATATAGGCAGGATGATAACTGAATCACTGTGCTATACACCTGAAACTAACACACTTTTGTAAATTAACTCTACCTCAATAGGAAAGAAACAAAAAGGAAAAACAAACACATAGACACAGACATAGGTGATTAGCATCAGGCTCTGCCGCTATCAATTCAAGGCAATAAAATGCACATTTCAAAGCCTGCCAATCCTTTGTTGAGTGCAAGTGAATAAGCAAAAAATAAATAAGTACATAAACATAAATTTATATATATAATATTAATATATATATATATATAATAGTTTTCTGGGTTTTAGAAAGATTATGGGGGACACCACTATTTGGCTTAAATGGCTTCCTTTTGGAAACTTAGTCACACTATTTTTTCTTGAGGTCAGATTTAAAAGATTAGGCAGGCATCACTCATTTTTCTCAGAATGAAAATAGCTATTACTTTATGATATTTTCTGGTGACATTGTTATGTACGTATCACTGATATTTTTCTCATTTCTTAAACATGAAAAAGTGTGGGTTGGAGGTTGTTAAAAGACTTGCTCATGATTACAGACCCACCAAGGGATCCAATCAAGATTTGAACTCAGGTGCCATTCCAACTGTGCAGCTATGCAAGGCTGACTATGCCAGCTCTGTCTGTTCCCAGCTAGGTGTGCCGATGTGTTTGTGCTCAGCTGCCATGTTAGCGAGGGCTAGGTGAGGAAGAATGGACTCACTCATATGACTGGGGTCCAGCTTGCTGTGAGAAAGGAGGTCCAAAAGATAATGTAATCAGATGTCTCATCTTTTAGCAGTCTAATTGAGGCTTATTTATATGGTGGTGTCAGAATGTCAAAAGTGAGAAGAGAAGCAGGTAATATTTCTTGTATGTGTGTTAGTCACTCAGTTATGTCTAACTCTTTGTGAATCCATGGACTGTAGCCTGCCAGACTCCTCTGTCCATGGAACTCTTCAGTCAAGAATGATGGATTGGGTATCCTTCCCTTCTTCAAGGGTTCTTCCTGACCTAGGGGTCAAACCCAGGTCTCCTGCATAGTAGGAAGATGCTTTACTGTCTGAGCCACTAGGGAAGCCCAGTGTTTATTGAGATCCATGCTTAATATCTACATGGTGCTTCCAGTGTGGCAAACTATTTGTCAACACAAAACACAACATCATTCTAGATCAAAGGGTAGAATAAGAGAATCTACTCTTGATTTCATGAAATCAGTTTAAAAAGAAAAGTCATTAAAAATATTAATCACATAGATCATTGGTTTGTGGTTAATTTACCTTAGAGACTGATCCCAGGTCTCTTGCATTGTAGGTGAGTTCTTTACCATCTGAACCACCAGGGAAGCCCATTAGAGAGTTAGTTTGGTGAGCTACAGTCCATAGCATCACAAAGTCAGACTGAAGTGACTTAGCCCACTGCACACACACACAGCGTATAATATGATTAATCTGTGATCTCAGAATGATGACTACATGATTTGGTCTTTTAATAGAATGTTCTAAAATTTCCACCAAATTCATTTATTCACTCTCTCCAAGATTTTGTAGCTTCTTGTGTAAAATTACAGAAAGGATGCTTCCACTGTTAACTAATAATTTGAAAGGATCTGGTCTTTAAGACTTTCCTAGTCTTTGGGGGTTTGATTGCTATATAAATACACATTCCTGGTTAGAAAAGGAATTGAAACTGAGTCTTTGAGTTTGTTTGTTACCGTAAGTTCCCAGTTTATACAAGCTGTAGTAATTTTCCCAAGACTTCTTAGTGCTTCTTTCCTACCTTTATGGGAGGGTAGCCTCAGCAGGGAATAAAGAACTAAGGATTTCAGAGAAATTTCTGTTTAGAGCGAACTTTTCATCTATTTCAGTCCATTCTCTGATTTGCATTCAAAACTAACCTTGAAAATATAAATCTGACCATGTTACTTCCTCATGATGGCTGCTGCTTCTGCTGCTGCTAAGTCACTCCAGTCATGTCCGACTCTGTGACCCCAGAAATGACAGCCCACCAGGCTCCCCTGCCCCTGGTATTCTCCAGGCAAGAACACTGGAGTGGATTGTCATTTCCTTCTCCAATACTCATGATGGCAATGTTCCCATTTGTGTTGGTTTCAAGAGCCCTATTTCCAATATGGCTTCCAATAGTGAATGGATAACTCTTACAACTCATTCCTGATTCCTCTCTCCATCCCTTTCTTAAGTTAACCATTCATAGTTTCTTAGCTCACCAGACTCTCGTGTTAAGGATCTGATCATGAAAATTCTCTACTCTCTTACTTTACCCTTGACAAGGGGCCACAGTTGGATTCATTTTACAGGGTCATATAAATATCTATTCTTCTGGGAAAACTTTTGGCATAGACCAGAACTTTTTTTTTTTTTTTTCAGTTGTATTCCTCTTTAGAGGGCAGTCATAGAAGAGTAGTAATTGGTCTGTGCAGATATTTTAGTTTTGTTCCCCAAATTATATTATATTAAAAATGAATATTATGTTTATGGTGCTATATGTAGAATATTATTCAATCATAAAAATAATAAAATAATAGCATTTGCAACCGCATGGATGAATCTAGGCACTTCCCAGGTGGTGCTAGTGGAAAAGAACCCTCCTGCTAATGCAGGAGATGTAAGAGACTTGGGTTTGAACCCTGGATATGGAAGATCCCCTGAAGGAGGAAATGTCAACCCACTCCAGTATTCTTGCTGGAAAATCCCATGGACAGAGGAGTCTGGTAGGCTACAGTTCATAGGGTCACAAAGAACTGGACAGGACTGAGCATGCATGCACACCATGCTACACATAAAATCTATAAATAATAAGAACATGCTTATACAGGAAACCTAGTCAATACTATACAATGGCTTATGGGAAGGAATCTAAGAAAGAGTGGATATATATGTGTATTATATATATATATATAATACATATATATAATGAATTTTCTTTACTATACATCTGAAACAACATTATAAATGAACTGTACTTTGATAAATTTTTATATGAGCTTAATAAGTCTCAGATATTTTTTATTCTTTAGTCAAGTGAGAATGTAGCTGACAAAATTTATAGTAATTATTGAGATGGTGTCTATAGCCTTTTTATTCATTTATTTTTTGCATTGTGTTACTTTTTCTTCTTTTAATATTTATGTTTATTATTATTTTTTGGCTGCATCAAGTCTCAGTTTCATTGTGAGACATCTTTGATGTTCATGGTAGCATGCAGGATCTATTAGTTGCAGCATGCTAACTCTTAGTTGCAGCACGTGGGATCTAGTTGCCTGAACAGGGATTGAACTTGGGCCTCTTACATTGAGAGAGTGGACTCTTAGCCACTGGACTTAAAGGGAAGAACCTATAATGCACCCTTTTATGCATTATCAATATAAAGAAAGCTGAGCACTGAAGAATCGATGCTTTTGAACTGTGGTGTTGGAGAAGACTCTTGAGAGTCCCTTGGACTGCAAGGAAATCCAACCAGTCCATCTTAGAGGAAATCAGTCCTGAATATTCATAGGAAGGACTGATGCTGAAGCTGAAATTCTAGTACTTTGACCACCTGATGTTGAAGAACTGACTCACTTGAAAAGACCGTGATGCTGGGAAAGACTGAAGACAGGAGAAGGGGATGACAGAGGATGAGATGGTTGGATGGCATCACTGATGCTATGGACATGAGTTTGAGTAAACTCCAGGAGTTGGTGATGCACAGGAAGGCCTGGCATGCTGCAGTCCATGGGGTCGCAAAGAGTCAGACATGACGGGGTGACTGAATTGAATATAATAACCAGAAACTCCACCCACGATAATTCTATTAAGTTTAAGTATATTTAGAAAGTTGTATTGTACAACTGAATAACAATGATACTATAACTGTGAAGCTCCTAGGATGTACGGGAATCAATCATATAACTAATATACTTTTGTTGAAGTTCTAATAGATGAAGACAAGTGGTAAGAGGGAGGATTATAAAAATTTAAGTTAACACAAGTTTACAGAACCTAGGATATATGACTAAAGTATCTGTGCTTTGGGTATGAATGAGAAGAAATCCATTATATGCTGAAAAAAAAAATAGAATGGCCTCAGGACTCCAAAGGTGATTTTACCATCATATCATCAGTCAAGTCATATCCTCTCTGAACCCTCAGCTACACTGGAAACGTTAGGATAACAAGTCATTGAAAGATTAACTACTTCACTAAGTAACAAGTGGAACCAATATATCTTGAGGTAGAAATTTTGGACTTGCATTCTAGGTATAGAATTGTCCCTGGTTTGCCTCAAAGATTAATATTTTAATATTAAAGTAAATCACAGTTCTCTTAGTTTTAGCTTTCTTTCACTGCCTCTATGGGGGCTTCACAGGTGGAGCTAGTGGTTAAGAATCTGCCTGTCAATGCAGGAAATGTAAGAGATGCAAGTTCTATCTCTGAGAGCTCTGGAAATTCAAGATATAAACCTGGAAGGATTCATAAGTGTTCAATGGAGATTTGACACCAAAAAGTTGGTTCTTTGTAATATTCAACACTACTGAATTCAAATATGCTTCAACTATGTATATAAATCTCACATCAACTAGAGAAAGTGCAGAATAAAAACTCACTTTGAAGGTAAAGAAATTCAAGTTGTCAGAGAATTATAGGATTGCCTTAGCTGGAAGAAGAAGAGAAAAACATATTTAGTTATTAGAGAAGTCAAGGCTTAACAGTTGAGAACATGAGGTTTTGGTACAGAAAATTCTAGGTTCAAATACTATCTCTGCTGTTGATCAGTTTTAGGTCCTTGGAAACATTTCTTAAACTATATGAGGATTATAATAATATCTTAAAAACTGTGGAAAGTATTAAGTGGGTTAAGTATAGGATTTAGGACACTGTCCAAACAAAATGAAATGTGTGTGTGTATGTGTGTGTGTGTGTGTATTTCTGTGTGCACTAGTAGTGACAAGAGCCGTACAGTGTACTGATATTTGTTGAACTATCAGCACCATGTTAGACACATAGATTCTCAATAATACATGCAGAATACTTAACATTTTTGACCACTCATCATGTGCTAGACATTTGGCTAATATTTTCCTGTATATCTGCTTAACTCAATCAGACAACCTGTCAATGTCATCATTTTGTTCATTTGATGAGACTCAGATACTCACCCTCCATTAAGCAAATCGCAAGTGAAGGCCCTAATTCTAAAATCAGTTATTTTATCCAATTCTAGTGGTCTTCCCAAGTGACAGACTGAAGATACAGTATTTTACCAACATTGTAAGGGATTAATATGCCTCCTTTCAGTTATTAATTGATACTTCTATTTCTTTATTCCAAAAGAAAAATCAGCAATTTTTTCTCATTATCTTATCAAGCTTTCTCCTAGTGGACATGGAAATTGGAAATCATACCATCCTGACTGAATTCATCTTACTGGGTTTCTCAACAGACCTCCAGTGGCAACTAATACTATTTGGAGTATTTTTGACTGTCTATTTGGTAATCTTGTCAGGTAACATGACCCTGGTTATCTTAATTCATATTGATTCCCACCTGCACACACCTATGTATTTTTTCATTGACAATCTCTCTTTCTTGGATTTCTGGTACACCTCTGTGTACACTCCTAGAATGTACTTGTATCTCAGAAGATAAGCGCTTTTCCTTGGCTGAATGTGGAGCCCAACTATTCTTTTCTCGTGTTGTAGCCTACACTGAGCGCTTTCTCCTAGCAGTCATGGCATATGACCGTCACATGGCAATCTGTAACCGGCTACTTTATTCAAGTTATATGTCTCATTCTCTCTGTACCAGACTTGTTGCTGGCTCCTATATAGGAGGGTTCTTGAATGCCATCGCCCATACTGTCAACACTTTTCACTTGAGTTTCTATGGCAAAAAATATCATTGACCATTTCTGTGATGCACCACCACTGGTGAAGATGTCATATACAGACACCAAGGTCTATGAGGAGGTCCTCCTGGGTCTTGTGGGTTTCATGGTCCTCTCGAGCATTCTTGTCATCATTATTTCCTATTTCCACATCTTTCTGGCTATTCTGAGGATCCACACACCTTCAGGAAGGCGCAAGGCTTTTTCCACCTGTGCTTCATACCTGGTCTCAGTGATGCTCTTCTATGGATCATTGCTCTTCACATATTCAAGGCCAAGTTCCATCTACTCCCTGAAGAGAGACAAAATAGCTTCCCTGTTCTACACTGTGATCAACCCACTGCTCAACCCTCTCATCTATAACCTGAGAAACAGACATCAAGAGGACTTTTGGAAAGCAGCAAAGACCATAAGACCTCAGAGATGAAGGTGATCTTTTTTTTTCTTTCTCCAGAATGTTCTCATTGTGTTTTCTAAGTTATTGGCTTATTTACATGTTTGTAAACATTACCATATTTCAAGTAAATGCAGCATGTTATACGTAAAAGAAGAAACACTGATTAAACCATATTGTTTTTTGATACTCCTTTTTTTGTGATTAAACTATTTTAAACCTGCGATATTAGTTTGTTTGATGTTTTAAGATACTGTAGCATGCTTCATTTTGTAGTTGTGGTTTCGATGCTTAGTCATGCTGGACTCTTGCAACTCCGGGAACTGTAGCTCGCCAGGCTCCTCTGTTGTTGGGTTTCTCCAGACAAGAACGTTAGAGTGGTTTGCCATTTTTTTCTTCAGGGAATCTTCTTCACCCAGGCATCAGACCCACATCTCCTAAACTGCAGATGGATTTTTTTTTTTTTTTACCACTGAGCCATTATGGGAAACTTATTATGCTTCTTAGTGATACTATATTTTCCATAACATTTATCTGCCTGATTATCTTTGGAAAGTCTTAAAGAGAAAAAGGAACTTGATTTTTTAAAATAAAATTTGATTTTGAATCTCTGTGAACAAACTTCATTCTGTGGGGAAAATATTTGGAGTGGCTAAATTTTTGGAAGTTAACTTAAGATTTTATACGCTTTTATTTTTAGCAAGTAATTCTACCACATTTATTCAAGAGCTCTAAATGAGTACATAGAAAATATTGTAAATTTATGTCTTTATAAAATTGATGTATTCTACATTAATTTAATATAGGGTCATATATTTGGCAAAATATTAAACTGATGTAGATGAAATGCTAGGTCTATGAATCAAGGCAAATTGGAAGTGGTCAAATAAGAGATGACAAGAGTGAACATTGACATTTAAGGAATCCTCAAACTAAAATGTACTGGAATGGGGGAATTTAACTCAGATGACCATTATATGTACTACTGTGGGCAAGAATCCCTTAGAAGAAATGGAGTAGCCATCACAGTCAACAAAAGAGCCTGAAATGCAGTACTTGGATTCAATCTAAAAAATGACAGAATGATCTCTGTTTGTTTCTAAGGCAAACCATTCAATATCACAGTAATTCAAGTCTATGCCCTGACTAGTAATGCTCAAGAAGCTGAAGTTAAACAGTTCTATGAAGACATAGAAGATGTTCTAGAACTAACAACCCAAAAATATATCCTTTTTATTTTAGAGGAGTGGAACACAGAAGTAGGAAGTCAAGAAATACCTAGAGTAAAAAGCAAATTTAGCCTTGGAGTACAGAATGAAGCAGGGCAAAGGCTAATAGAGTTTTTCCAAGAGAACACACTGGTCATAGCAAACACCCTCTTCCAACAACACAAGAGAAAACTCTACGCATGGAAATCACCAGATGATCAATACCAAAATCAGATTGATTATATTCTTTGCAGCCAAAGAGGGAGAAGCTCTATACAGTAAAAAAACAAGACCAGTAGCTGACTGTAACTCAGATCATGAACTCCTTACTGCCAAATTCAGATTTAAATTGAAGAAAGTAGGGAAAACAACTAGACCATTCAGGTCTGACCTAAATCAAACTCCTTATGATTATACAGGGGAAGTGCAAGATAGATTCAAGGGATTAGACCTGATAGACAGAGTGCCTGAAAAACTATGGATGGAGGTTCATGACATTGTACAGGAGGCAGTGACCAAGACCATCCCCAAGAATAAGAAATGCAAAAAAGCAAAATGGTTGTCTGACGAGGCCTCACAAATAGCTGAGAAAAGAAGAAAAGCTAAAAGCAAAAGAGAAAAGGAAAGATATGCCCATTTGAATGCAGAGTTCCAAAGAATAGCAAGAAGAGATAAGAAAGCCTTCCTTAGTGATAAATGCAGAGAAACTGAGGAAAACAAGAGAATGGGAAAGACTAGAGTGTGTCTTAGAATTATTTAAATCAGTTTCTGCACCCCACAGGATTGTAGATTCCTGCAATCCCTTAGGATTAGATGGCAATTAAATAAAACTGTGTTTTGAAAAATTGGGAATTAGTAAGATGGAGAAGGGGATGACAGAGGATGAGATGGTTGGATAGTATCACCAACTCTATGAGTTTTACATCGAGTATGAGCAAGCTCCAGGAATTGGTGATGGATACAAAAGCCTGATGTGCTGCAGTCGATGGGGTCACAAAGAACTGGACATGACCGAGTGACTGAACTGAAGATGGAGAATTTTTTTTTTTTTGAGACTAAGTTTTCCTAGTGAGAATTTTCATTCTCACTTTTCTTTAGTTATGTAGAATCCAAATTAAACTTATGTGTATACATATGCATACCATATACACATATTTTCAGAACATGCATATATATGTGTGTGTGTGTGTGTGTGTGTGTGTGTGTGTGTGTGTATGTATACTGCTAAGTCACTTCAGTCATGTCCGACTCTGTGTGACCCCATAAACGACAGTCCACCACGCTCTGCCAAAGCTGGGATTCTCCAAGCAAGAACACTGCAGTGGGTTGTCATTTCCTTCTCCAGTGCATGAAAGTGAAAAGTGAAAGTGAAGTCGCTCAGTCATGTCTGACTCTTCGCGACCCCAGGGACTGCAGCCAACTAGGCTCCACCATCCGTGGGATTTTCCAGGCAAGAGTACTGAAATGGGGTGTGATTGCCTTCTCCATATATATGTATACACATATGTTATTAAAATCATGTGGATATTAAAATCACATGTTCACTAACATTATTTTTAAACATTATAATTTATTATTTTTAATTGAGGGAGAGTTTCTTTCAGTATTGTGTTGGTTTCTGCCATACATCAATATGAATCAGCCATAGGTCTGATATACTATCAGACCTATATATGTGTCTCTCTCTCCTGAACCTCGCTTCCACTTCCCACCCCATCCCACATCTCTAGGTTTGTCACAGAGCCCCACTTTGAGCTCCCTGAGTCATACAGCACATTCCCACTGGCTATCTGTTTTACATATGGTAATGTATGTGTTCCCGTGCTACTCTTTCCATTTGTTCCATAGTCTCCTTTCATGCCTTCTATCCACAAGTCTGCTCTCCATGTTTTTGTCTCCATTGCTGCCTTTGTTACATGTTGAATACCTTTCCTCTGTTCTTTCAAATCCATGTTCTATCCTTTTAATCTCATCTCTGCTTCAGGATGCTCAGCTATACTAACTTCATCAGTAGGCACATTTGTTATCTGCATACTTAGTGTGTTTAGCCAGTGGTTGTGACTAGAAGGGAAGAGAGTAGGGTCATAGTGCTTTTTTCCCCAGCCTCCTTTCTTGCAAAAATGTCATAGCTGGGTTCATCCCTGGACTTAAATCACAGATCTTGCTGGATTGCCCATTTCAAAGCTTCCCCTCCATTGCTAATAACTTCTTTCTTTTCTCATATTGATTCCTCCAGGAACAGAGGAGGTAACAGCTCTCAGAAGTTATTCAGTTCAGAAGTTATTAGTTCTAGATTAATCACACTAATCTGGAAATTCTGCAAGCTTAGACATCCCTTTGTATTAATACCGTTATTAAACCCTCACAAAATTAACCCATTTGTGTGGCCTTCTGCTACCTGCCAGGTTAATAACTGATATTAGTATTAGAGCAGTCTCAGGAGATAAGCATTCAAATATAGTTGAATTGTTTACATATTTGAAGATTAGACATATAAACTCATCCTGGTGAGAAATGGCACAGTAGTAACATATAGCATCTTGGAGTGGTTTACCATGCCTTTCTCCAGGGGATCTTCCTGACCCAGGGATCGAAACCTATGTCTCTTATGTCTCCTGCACTGGAAGGCGTGTTCTTTACCACTAGCACCATCTGAGAAGCCCCTGCAGTAGTATCAGACTTACTTAATGATCACCAGTGGCATCACGGAATCAAAGCTAGGTGGAAACAAAACACTGAGTTATTACTTCCTGTAGCAGAGAAGCATGCAGATGGAGATTATAAACATCATGGGGGGAGTTGGCTTCTGCTGCAGTTTAAACCTGAGACTATCCAATTGATAAAACAGGTGGCAGCAGGCTTAAACTATATCTTTGATGAAGTCTCTCACTTCCTCTGGTCCTTGGGAAACTACATTTGAGGACAGATATGCTATGGCCACTTTATAGCAGTGCAGAGTTACCTCTCCAAATAAACTTGTTTTGTATTTAAGGAAAGATAAGAATATAACCAGAAGGGAGTGAGGTTCTGAGGCATAGGGTAGGGGCATTTGGGCAGAGAAGTAAAAATGTGAGAATTTTTCATCTCAAATCCTTAAGTCTCATTTCAAAAACCAATATTTTCTCCCTTTATCTAGGGAATAAGAACTTTCACAGAATTTTCTCATTATTGACTGTACCTGGGAGAGTTGAACACATGCAGAAACAAGCCTCCCTTTCACCCAGCCCCATCATCCTCCCTTTCCTCTGTGTTTAGTGTGAAACTTCAAAACCCACATAGCCCAGACAGTGAAATGCAAAATCTGACATACTAAGAATTTCAGGATATCATCAATCAAGGTTGGCAAGAGTCTGGAGAATATCTTTAGGAATGTATTCTGAGAGCATGAGACCAAGAACAACGAAACTTTAAGTTTGTTATGGCTAACTGTACTGATACAGAGATACTAAGCAAGGATTTGGGATTTGAAATCAGAATATCAGACCAACCTCACATGATATTGAAGATGGATGGCAGAAATATTATAAATAACCTATTAGGTGTGATCTATTCCACTGATGCCTAAACATCACCCTCCTCACCTTTCACCTGGCTTCTCAAATGGCTTCAAGAACATACACTTTCCCAAGGTATTCATTGGAAGGACTGAGGCTGAAGCTGAAACTTCAATACTTTGGCCACCTGATGCAAAGAACTGACTCATTTGAGAAGACCCTGATGCTGGGAAAGATTGAAGGCAGGAGGAGAAGGGGATGACAGAGGATGAGGTGGTTGGATGGCATCACTGACTCAACGGATGTGAGTTTGAGTAAATTCTGGGAGTTGGTGATGACAAGGAGGCCAGGCGTGCTGTGGTTCATGGGGTCACAAAGAGTCAGACACAACTGAGTAACTGAACTGAACTGAACTGAAGGAACACATTGTTTATGGAGTCATTAACACCCTTGTAAAGCTCTTGGCAGGAGCTACTATCAGTATGTTATGGGTGATGGCAAGGGAAGCTGCCATGGGATTGGACTCCAAAACATTAGAAGCCAGGTTGCAGTGCATAATTGTCAGTCTCACACTGGAAAGAATGGCTTAAGTGGATTTTTTTCTGTCACAGTTTCTCTGAAGACTTAGCTACTGATTGCTGAGGGTCAAGACACATGTATACATATATTTGTCTAGTTACAAGAATATTATATATATAAACTACCTTAGAGGTGAAGGAGCTGAGTGCCTTGTCAGATGAAGGAACTAGCAAATAGAGTGGAAAACTGATGTGCTTAAGGTCACATAGGTAAAAGTACAACTTTGTCAAGAACCAGGTCTTCCTAATATATTCTAGGGTGCCATGATAATCTGTTCATAGAAAAAGGACAAAAAGAAAGACAAAAGGGAGAAATGAAGGAGACAAAGCTCCAATAGCTATCACATTGAAAAGGAATATTAAGCATTTTAGTAATCCATTAACTCATGACCTTTCCCCAAAGACCTTCCATTAAAGAATAAAAGAAGATAATTGTATTTTTGTAGGATTTTAGAAGTCACAATAAGGTAGCATAGGAATTTTACCTTTTATTTGCTTATTTTTAAAGAGAGTCAGTGTTTTATGATACTTTCTGATGAAGCTTTAAAGGGAAGGAAATAGTTTTGAGTACTCAGGGAAATAATGACAATTGGTCTTTTTTTACTTTTACTCTGTCCTCTTTTGTTTCTTTTTTTAAAGAGCTGCAATAGTGGTCCTAAGATGGCAGAGGAATAGGATGGGGAGACCACTTTCTCCCCCACAAATTCATCAAAAGAACATTTAAACACTGAGTAAATTCCACAAAACAACGTCTGAATGCCAGCAGAGGACATGAGGCACCCAGAAAGCAGCCCATTGTCTTTGAAAAGAGGTAGGAAAAAATATAAAAGATAAAAAAAAAGAGACAAAAGAGGTAGGGATGGAGCTCCATCCTGGGAAGGGAGTCTAAAAAAGAGAGAAGTTTCCAAACACCAGCAAACACTCTCACTGCTGAGTCTGTGGTGAACCTTGGAAGCAGAAAGGGCAACATAACAGAGAGGAAAAATTAATAAGTAATCAAAACCCACAGATTATGAGCCTAACAGTAACTCCCCCAGTGGAAACGCAGCACAGATGCCTACACCTGCCACTAGCAAGTGATGGCTGGGGAGGGAGGCAGGGGCTGAATTGCTTAGAGTAAGGATCCGGCCTGAATGCCCCGAGGGTAATCAGAGCGAACTAACTTGGACTAGCAAACCAGACTGTGGGATAGGACCACGTGAAAAACTCTAAACTAAGACACCACCAGGACCACACACAGAACAAAGTACTGAACAGAATTAGCAGGCTGCAGACCATCCCCCTCTGGTGACAGGCAGCCAGAGCTGGAAGGGAGCAGTCACAGCCCCAGAGAGACATTATCTACCAAACTGCAAGCAGGCTTCATTGCTAACTGAGACTACTTGGGGTTCTGGAGAGTCATCATCTGCCTGAGAAGGTGTGCTGGTTGTACACCCAGAAAAATGAGCAGCATGGATGGGAGAGGCGATAAGTCGCAGCAACTATGCTCGCCAAACACCTCATCACCTGAGCTACTTGGACCTGGGAAGGACACAAAACACAAGCCCAATGGAGTCTGCATCTCTGAGGACTACCCAAGTGCCTGAACCTGAGAGGCTTAGACCTGGGATATGCATGCAGCCCAGGGTTGGCCTCTGACGGTTCCTGGCAGAGCAACCTAGAGCCTGAGTTATGTGGGCAGGGAGGGCACACGTGCTGTGAGGGAGGGCACACGTGCTGTGAGTGAGGGAAGGTCCAGTGTGGCTGACACAGTGCAAGCACATGCCAGAGTTATTTGTTTGCAGCGTCCCTCCCTCCCCACAGTGCAACTGAACAAGTGAGCCTAAAAAAAGTGTCCACCACCACCCTCCTTGTGTCAGGGAGGAAATCAGACACTGAAGAGACCAGAAAAAAGAAGAAGCTAAAACAGAGGGAACCACTTTGGAGGTGACAGGTGCAAGAGATTGAAACCGTGTAGTTAGTACCTACTACCTAGGAAGTGGCCTATAGATCTTGAGAAATATAAACCAGATCAAGGAACTATCCAAAAATGAACTGACCCCACACTGCTCACAACACCAGAGAAAGTCCTAGATATATTTTTACTATTATTATGATCATTCTTTTTTTTTTCTTTAACTTTTTAAAATTTTGGAGTCCTCTATTACACGTTTAATTTTCATTTTTATAACCTACTATTACTTTTTTTTCTAAAAAAGACCCTATTTTAAAGCAAACTTCATATATATATATATATATATATATATATATATATATAAAATTTTTGTGACTTTGTTTGTTTTCTTCTTTTCTTTAATATTGTATATTTGAAAATCCAATCTCTACTCTAGATTTTTAATCTTTGCTTTTTGGTATTTGTTATCAATTTTGTACCTTTAAAAACCCAATCTTCAGGACCCATTTTTTCTTGGGAGCGAGATTACTGGCTTGACTGCTCTCTCCTCCTTTGCACTCTGCTTTTTCTCCACCAGGTCACCTCTGTCTCCTCCCTCCCCTTTCTCTTCTCTTCCCAACTCTGTGAATCTCTGTATGTTCCAGACAGTGGAGAACACTTAGGGAACAGATTACTGGCTGGTCTGTCTCTCTCCTTTTCATTACCCCCTTTTATCCTCCTGGCCACCTCTGTCTCCTTCCTCCCTCTTTTCTTCTCTGTATAACTCCGTGAACATCTCTTAGCAGTCCAGACTGTGGAGCGCACATAAGGAAGTGATTACTGGCTAGCTTTCTCTCTCCTCTTTTGATTCCACCTCATCTCATTTGGATCACCTCTAACTCCCTCATCACTCTTCTTCATGTAATTCTGTGAACCTCTCTGGGTGTTCCTCATTGTGGAGAAACTTTTCATCTTTAACCTAGATGTTTTATCAACAGTGTTGTATAAATGGAGAAGTCTTGAGACAACTGTAAAAATAAGACTGAAAACCAGAAGCAGGAGGCTTAAGTCCAAATCCTGAGAACGTCAGAGAACTCCTGACTGCAGGGAACATTAATCAATAGGAGCTCATCAAATGCTTCCATACCTACACTGAAACCAAGCACCACCCAAGGGCCAACAAGTTCCAGAGCAAGACATACCATACAAATTCTCCAGCAACACAAGAACTCAGCCCTGAGCTTCAATATAGAGGCTGCCCAAAGTTACTTCAAAATCATTGACATCTCATAATTCATTACTGGACACTTCATTTCACTCCAGAGAGAAGAAATCCACCTCGACCCACCAGCACACCAACACAACCATGCCTAACCAAGAAACTTTGACAAGCCACTGACACAACCCCACCCACAGCGAGGAAACTCCACAGTAAAGAGAACTCCACAAACTGACAGAATACAGAAAGGCCACCCCAAACGCAGCAATAAAAACAAGATGCAGAGACAGAGGAATGCCCAGCAAGTAAAGGAACAGGATAAATGCCCATGAAACCAAACAAAAAAGGAAGAGATAGGGCATCTACCTGATAAAGAATTCTGATAATGATAGTGAAAATGATCCAAAATCTTGAAATAGAAACGGAATCACAGATAAATAGCCTGGAGGCAAGGATTGAGAAGATGCAAGAAAGGTTTATCAAGGACCTAGAAGAAATTAAAAAAAGTTGATATATAATGAATAATGCAATAAATAAGATCAAAACACTCTGGAGGCAACAAATAGTAGAATAACTGAAGCAGAAGATAGGATTAGTGAAATAGAAGATAGAATGGTAGATATAAATGAAGCAGAGAGGAAAAAAGAAAAATGAAAATTGTGAAGTAAAATAAAATAAAAATAAAAATAAATAAAAGAAATGAGGACAATCTCAGAAACCTCCAGGACAATATTAAATGCTCCAACATTTGAATCATAGGAGTCCCAGAAGAAGAAGACAAAAAGAAAGACCATGAGAAATACTTGAGGAGATAATAATTGAAAACTTCCCTAAATTGGGGAAGGAAATAATCAACCAAGTCCAAGAAACCCAGAGAGTCCCAAACAGGATAAGCTCAAGGTGAAACACCCCAAGACACATTAATCAAATTAACAAAGATCAAACACAAAGAACAAATATTAAAAGCAGCAAAGGAAAAATAACAAATAACACACAAGGGGATTCCCATAAGGATAACAGCTGATATTTCAATAGAAACTCTTCAGGCCAGAAGGGAATGGCAAGACATACATAAAGTGATGAAATAAAATAACCTACAGCCTAGATTACTGTACCCAGCAAGGATCTCACTTAAATATTAAGGATAAATCAAAGGCTTTACAGACAAGCAAAAGCTGAGAGAATTCAGCACCACCAAATCAGCTCTCCAACAAATGCTAAAGGATATTCTCTAGACAGGAAACACAAAAAGGGTGTATAAACTTGAACCCAAAACAATAAAGTAAATGGCAACAGGATCATACTTATCAATAGTTACCTTAAACATAAATGGGTTGAATGCCCCAACCAAAAGACAAAGACTGGCTGAATGGATAAAAAAAAAAAAAAAAAAAAACAAGATCCATATATATGTTGTCTACAAGAGACCTACCTCAAAACAAGGGACACATACAGACTGAAAGTGAAAGGATGGAAAATATATTCCATGCAAATAGAGACCAAAAGAAAGCAGGAGTAGCAATACTCATATCAGATAAAATAGACTTTAAAGTGATGGCTGTGAAAAGTGACAAAGAAGGACACTAATAATGACCAAAAGATCAATCCAAGAAGAAGATATAATAATTATAAATATATATGCACCCAACATAGGAGCACCACAATATGTAAGACAAATGCTAACAACTATGAAAGGGGAAATTTGCAATAACACAATAATAGTTGGAGACTTTAATACCTCACTCACACCTATGGATAGATCAACTAAACAGAAAATTAAAAAGGAAACACAAACTTTAAATGATATAATAGACCGGTAAGACCTAATTGATATTTATAGGACATTTCACCACAAAACAATGAATTTCACCTTTTTCTCAAGTGCACACGGAACCTTCTCAAGGATAGATGACATCCTGGGCCATAAATCAAGCCTTGGTAAATTCAAAAAAATTAAATCACTCCAAGCATCTTTCTTGACAACAATGCAGTAAGATTAAATGTCAATTACAGGAGAAAAACTATTAAAAATCCCAACATATGGAGGCTGAACCACACACTGCTTAATAACTAAAAAATCACAGAAGAAATCAAAAAAGAAACTAAAATATGCATAGAAATGAACGAAAATGAAAACACAACAACCCAAAATCTCTGGGACACTGTAAAAGCAGTGCGAATGGGAAAGTTCATAGCAATACAGGCATACCTCAAGAAACAAGAAAAAAATCAAATAAATAACCTAAGTATACACCTAAAGCAACTAGAAAAGGAAGAAATGGAGAACCCCAGGGTTAGTAGAAGGAAAGAAAACTAAAAAAGGCAGAAATAAATGCAAAAGAAACAAAAGAGACCATAGCAAAAATCAACAAAGCCAAAAGCTGGTTCTATCAAAGGGTAAATAAAATTCACAAACCATTAGCCGGACTCATCAAGAAACAAAGAGAAAAATCAAATCAATAAAATTAGAAATGAAAATGGAGAGATCACAACAGACAACGCAGAAATACAAAGGATCATAAGAGACTACTATCAGCAATTATATGTCAATAAATGGACAATGTGGAAGAAATGGACAAAGTCTTAGAAAAGTACAACTTTCCAAAACTGAACCAGGAAGAAATGGAAAATCTTAACAGACCCATCACAAGCATGGCAATTGAAACTGTAATCAGAAATCGTCCAGCAAACAAAAGCTCAGGTCCAGACGGCTTCACAGCTGAATTCTACCAAAAATTTAGAGAATAGCTAACACCTACCCTACTCAAACTCTTCCAGAAAATTACAGAGGAAGGTATACTTCCAAACTCATTCTGTGAGGTCACAATCAACCTAATACCAAAATCTGACAAAGATGGCACACACTAAAAGAAAACTACAGGCCAATATCACTGATGAACATAGATGCAAAAATCCTCAACAAAATTCTAGTAATCAGAATCCAACAGCACATTCAAAAGATCATGCACCATGAGCAAGTGGGCTTTATCCCAGGGATGCAAGGATTCTTCAATATCCACAAATTAATCAATGTAATACAACACATTAACAAATTTAAAAACAAAAGCCAAATGATTATCTCAATAGATGCAGAGAAAGCCTTTGACAAAACTTAACATCCATTTATGATAAAAACTCTCCAGAAAGCAGGAATAGAAGGAATATACCTCAACATAATAAAAGCTACATATGACGAACCTATAGCAAATTTTATCCTCAATGTTGAAAAATTGAAAGCATTTCCCCTAAAATTAGGAACAAGACAAGGGTGCCCACTTTCACCATTACTGTTCAACATAAATTTGGAAGTTTTGGCCACAGTAATCAGGGCAGAAAAAGAAATGAAAGGAATCCAAATTGGAAAAGAAGAGGACATGATCCTCTACATAGAAAACCCAAAAGACTCCACTAGAAAATTACTAGAACTAATGAATAAATATAGTAAAGTTGCAGGATATAAAAGAAACACAAAAAAATCCTTTGCATTCCTATACACTAATAATGAGAAAATAGAAAGAGAAATTAAGGAAACAATTCCATTTACCATTGCAGCAAAAAGAATAAAATACTTAGGAATATATTACTGAAAGAAACTAAAGGCCTATATATAGAAAACTGTAAAAACACTGGTGAAAGAAATCAAAGAGGACACTAATAGATGGAGAAATATACCATGTTCATGGATCAGAAGAAACAATATAGTGAAAATGAATATACCACCCAAAGCAATCTATAGATTCAAGGCACTCCCTATCAAGCTACCAGCAGTATTTTTCACAGAGCTAAAACAAATAATTTCACAATTTGTATGGAAATACAAAAAACTTCGAGTAGCCAATGCAATCTTGGGAAAGAAGAATGGAACTGGAAGAATCAACCTGCCTGACTTCAGGCGCTATTACAAAGCCACAGTCATCAAGAGGGTATGGTACTGGCACAAAGACAGAAATATAGATCAATGGAACAAAATAGAAAGCCCAGAGATAAATCTACACACCTATGGACATCTTATATTTTACAAAGGAGGCAAGAATATACAGTGGATTAAAGACAATCACTTGTAAAAGAATGAAACTAGAACACTCTCTAACACCATACAAAAAAAATAAACTCAAAATGGATTAAACATCTAAACGTAAAACCAGAAAATATAAAACTCCTAGAGGAGAACATAGGCAAAACACTCTCCTACATAAATCACAGCAGGGTCCTCTATGACCAAACACCCAGAATACTGAAAATAAAAGCAAAAATAAACAAGTGGGATCTAATTAAAATTAAAAGCTTCTGCACAACAAAGGAAACTATAAGCAAGGTGAAAAGACAGCTTTTGGAATGGGAGAAAATAGTAGCAAATGAAGCAACTTACAAACAACTAATCTCAAAAATTTACAAGCAACTTATGCGGCTCAATTCCAGAAAAATAAATGACCTAATCAAAAAATGGGTCAAAGAACTAAATAGACATTTCTCCAAAGAAGACATATGGATGGCTAACAAACACATGAAAAGATGCTCAACATCACTCATTATCAGAGAAATGCAAATCTAAACCACAGTGAGGTACCATTTCACGCCAGTCAGAATGTCTGCGATCCTAAAGTCTATAAGCAATAAATGCTGGAGAGGGTGTGGAGAAAAGGGAACCCTCTGACACTGTTGGTGGGAATTCAAACTAGTACAGCCACTATGGAGAACAGTGTGAAGATTCCTTAAAATACTGCAAATAGAATTGCCTTATGACCCAGCAATCCCACTGCTGGGCATAGACATCTAGGAAACCAGTATTGAAAGAGACACATGTACCCCAATGTTCATTGCAACACTGTTTATAATAGACAGGAGATGGAAGCAGGCTAGATGTCCATCAGCAGATGAATGGATAAGAAAGCTGTGGTACATATACACAATGGAGTATTACTCAGGCATTAAAAGGAATACATTTGAATCAGTTCTAATGAGGTGGATGAAACTGGAGCCTATTATACAGAGTGAAGTAAGCCAGAAAGAAAAACACCAATAGAGTATACTAATGCATGTATATGGAATTTGGAAAGATGGTAACAATAACCCTATATGTGAGACAGCAAAAGAGACATAGATGTATAGAACAGTCTTTTCGACTCTGGGAGATGCCGAGGGTGGGATGATATGGGAGAATGGCATTGAAACATGTCAATTATCACATGTGAAACCAATCTCCAGTCCAGGGAGATACAGGGAGCTCGGGGCTGGTGCACTGGGATGACCGAGAGGGATGGGATGGTGAGGGAAGTGAGAGGTTCTTCAGGATGAGGAACACAAGTACACCCATGGCGGATTCATGTCAATGTATGGCAAAACCAAAACAGTATTTTAAAATTAAAAAAAAAAATAATTAATTAAAAATTTGAAAAGAAATATTCTGAATTTTTACTTAATGAAAACACTCGTGGGATTGTCTCAAGCCTTTATTAATATACAGAATTCTGAAAGAGCAATTTTGACCACTTGTCCTTGTTTCTGTTGCTTTTGTGGAGGACCAGTTTTGAGGAGGTCATTACTCTGCCATTCAGAAGTTGATCTACTTCTTATACAATATTTTAGATACTCATTTAAGTTTTATTAGTACTTCATTCAGGTTTTATTTCCATGCAGCGTCCCATTATGTCAATATATCACAATTTGTGTATCTAAGTATCTGCCTGTATATGTTTGAATTTCTTTGTGGGTGTATGCCTTCTTATATTCTTGAATAAAACCCTAATACTTACTGAGCCATAGTTTTATAGCAAAATTAAGACATTATAAGGCATTTCAGAAGGAAAAACTTGTTTTCCAAAGTAGGTGAGTCATTTTACATTTCTTCACGTGATATATTATGAGAGTTACAGTTGATTCACATTGTCTTTATCCATCTTTTTCTGTCAATCTTTTTTTAAAATCAATTTTTATTGGAGTATAATTGCTATCCAATGTTGTGTTAGTTTCTACTGTACATCAAAATGAGTTGGCCTTACATATAGGTATATCCCCTCCCTTTTGGACTTCCTTCTCATTAGGTCACCACAGTACCTTAAGGAGAGCTCTCTGTGCTATACAGTGTGTTCTCATCGAATGCATGCTCAGCTGCTCAACGTGTCCTACTCTTTGCAACCACATGGACTGTAGCCTGACAGACTCCTCAGTCTTTGGGATTTTCCAGACAAGAATGCTGGAGTGGGTTTTTCATTTCCTCCTTCAGGGGATCTTCCCAACCTAGGATCAAACCTGCATGTTATATGCCCCCTTCATTGGCAGGTGGGTTCTTACAACTAGCACCACCTGGGAAGGTTTAGTTACCTATTTTATATCAACAGTGTATATATCTCAATCCCACTCTCCCAGTTCTTGTTATTAATGAGGATGTGAAGTGGTATCTCAAGGGAGTTACAATTTATATTTCCTTAACAATTATACATATTGAAATTATTTTCATATGTTTTTTGGCAATTCATATATTTTTGTATATGAAATGTATTAAGATCTTAGATCTTTTAAAAATTGTCTGGTTGTATTTTGATCAGTGAATAGTGGAGGATCTGTATGCATTCTGAGGGTAGACATTTTTCACAACATTGCTCAGTGTGAATATTTTTCCTAGTATGTGGCTTTCCTAGTCTTTGTGCTCCTCGAAACTCTCCCTTAGTTCATTTTTTCTATTTCTCACTCTCACTATGTGGCCTCACCTTAGTGTTTATAGAGAAAATGACATTTAAAAAAATAATTGATATTCTTTCTTCCTTACTGTAATGTAAGTACTAATAAACTTATCTACCATATTCCCTACTTCCATGGTATTAAAAGTGATGGCTAATGTCTCTCTGCTAAAGATTTCACACACAGTATCAATCTTGTATATAATGCTATGTAGCAATATCAGCCTCAGAGGAGACTCTAGTTCCCAAAGCATCAAATTAATGTTACACTTTTGAGAAACAGAGGCAATTTTCATTGGCTTTTAGAGTTTTTTTTTTTTTAATACTCTAAGGACTATACTTAAGAAATACATTATAAACCGTCCCCTCTTATTTATTTTTTTTCAAAATGTCACAATTTCAATTTTACAGATAGGTCATTTTATATACTTGTTCACTAAGTATAAGTTTTGTTCTTTTTTTGTAGAGATTAGTATTCACCATATGCAAAAAAAAATGCCTTTAAAAGCATCCCATATTCATTTTTCTTCACAGTACTTGCTTCTAACTGAGATTATGTCATATATCTCCCCTGCCCCACCAAATGAGTCTTTTTTAATGGTGACGATTTCAGCAAGTCTAGAAATTGTAAAGGGACCAGGAAAGAAAATGATACACAGAATTCCTAGGTTCAAATATTTGGCTTAATCATAAGCTCCAACTGTCTTCATTCTTAGTCCTGGGATCACATCAGGAAGAAGATGGCAAGTGTACAGAGACAAGAAGTGCCAGCGTGATGGCTCTGCAGCTAGACAGTGCAGAGAGAGCCATCGTGCTCACAATACAAAAGGACACACATTGCCTAAAATAGGGATTCTAATGCTGATGAGCTTCTGTGTGTGCGTGTGTGTGTGTGTGTGTGTGTGTGTATGTGTGTGTGTGAATTTAACCTTTTAGAACTCAAATTTTCCATCTCCTGGAAATGAACTAATGCTTCATGTAAACTAGATGAGAAGTGTGTTCCAGGCAGCGCAGTTAAATACAAGGACCACTTCTGTACATGGAAAAACCACTGTGCTGCCTCAAAGGATAAATCAAAGTTTAGCAAATCAAAGACAGCTAACCCACAATATGACTTCAATTCAGAGGAGACATGTACTACTGTGGTTTCCAAACAGTATGTGATATATCTTTATCTCTGGGTTTAGTACTTGTTCCTTCTCCTACAATATATACTTCGTGAGGCTGAAGATTATTTTCACTGCTGTAGCACTAGAATGTAGAACAGGGAAAAAAAATCAGTCCTTACAGTGTAAAGGAATAAATGAATGCATGTATGAATTCTTCATTCTGTTTATTCTTAGTCATATCTTGAGATAAATTTCACTAATCCAATGTCCTTTGAATGAAATTAAGTCATACAACTATGGGTTTCAGTTGAAAATGCAGTACTGAACATTTATATTCTGTTTTCTATCTGAAACAATCAGTTCAATGCAGTTTAGTCGTTCAGTCATGTCCACCTTTTTGTGATCCCATGGACTGCAGCACACCAGACTTCCCTGTTCATCACCAACTCTTGGAGCTTGCTCAGACCGATGTCCATCAGGTCGGTGATGCCATCCAACTATCTCATCCTCTGTCGTCCCCTTCTCCTCTTGCCTTCAATCTATCCCAGTATTAAGGGCTTTTCCAATAAGTCAGTTCTTTGCATCAGGTGGACAAAGCATTAGAGTTTCAGCTTCAGAATCAGTCCTTCTAATGAGTATTCAGGACTGATTTCCTTTAGGATTGAGTGGTTTGATCTCTTTGCAGTCCAAGGGACTCTCAAGAGTCTTCTCCAATATCACAGTTAAAAGCATCAATTCTTTGGTGCTCAGCTTTCTTTATAGCACAGTTCTCACTTTATAGTCCAATGCCACCAGGCAGGATCTGAAACAATAGGCTGTAAAAACTGGTGGGGCTCTAGAAATATAGTTTTCTTCATTTGTCCATTTGAAAGATGTTGATGATGCCTTGTTGCTTTTCATACCTGATTTTTATACCTTTGGCTTTTTGTTCCCACAAAGTTTGAAAAAAAAAATTAAAGTATAGTCCCCTTAAAAGATATAAATGTGTGAATATATATAATATGTAATATTATTATATCATAGCATTTATTAATATATTATTAAGAATAATTGATATTATAATTAATATACAACATTATATATAATTTAATATATAATCATATATAAAATATATAATAACCATCACCGACTCAATGAATATGAGTTTCAGTAGACCCCGGAAATTGGTGATGGACCCAGAGGCCTGGTATGCTGTGATTCATGGGGTTGCAAAGAGTCGAACACGACTGAGTGACTGAAATGAACTGAACTGAACTGACTGAATCAATATATAATATTAAATAATATATAATAATACTATATATTATAATAAATAATAATTAATATAATATATCAATATATTATTAAATAATAATATACAATTATTATATATAACATATATAATATTATATACCAACATTTGATTAATGATATATGTATATATACAAACAAGGGAGAGATTGAGATATAGTGAGAAAAAGCAGAATAGTACTGAGATATAGGATTAAATATTTGTGCAGAAATCCTGATGAATTTGTTGAAAAAAACAAATAGAAATTTCTTCACAAATGAATTGATCAATGAGTAAATCTAAAAGTTATGGAATGAATGCAGAGCCTGTATCACACAGAATTCTTCACTTTTTTTGTCACTTTCAATTCTCAAGGAATTAGAATATGTTTTTCCCCAAATCTCACATTAGTGACTGAATTCATTCTCTTGGGACTCACAGATGACCCAGTGTTACAGAAAGCCCTGTTTGGGGTCTTCCTGGTGATCTATCTAATAACACTGGTGGGAAATCTGAGCATGATCATGCTGATAAGGACCAATCCCCACCTCTAGACTCCTACATATTTTTTCCTCAGCCACCTCTTCTTTGTAGACCTTTGCTATTCCTCCAATGTTACTCCAGATATGCTACACAATTTCCTCTCAGACCAGACCATCTCCTATGCTGGATGCTTCATACAGTGTCTTATCTTCATTGCCCTGGTGATCACTGAAATTTATCTCCTTGCTTCAGTGGCCTTGGACCACTATGTAGCCATCTGCAGCCCTCTACGTTACAGCACCAGGAAGTCCAAGGTCAATGGTCTGTCTCAGGCACTGTTGACCTTTCACTTGTCCTTCTGTGACTCCCTTGAGACGAACCATTTCTACTGTGCTGATACTTCTCTGATAATGTTGGCCTTCTCTGACACCTGTTAAAAAGATGGCAATGTTTGTGGTTCCTAGTTTCACTCGCTTAAGTTCTCTCTTCATCATTCTTCTGTCCTTCATTTTCATCATTGCATCCATCTTGAGGATCCATTCTGCAAAAGGCAGATACAAAGCCTTTTCTACTTGTGGTTACCCCTGACAACAGTCATTATATTTTATGGAACCCTTTTCTGCATGTAATTAAGGCCTCCATCTAAGAACTCAGTTCAGTTCAGTTCAGTCGCTCAGTAGTGTCCGACTCTTTGCAACCCCATGAATTGCAGCACACCAGGCCTCCCAGTCCATCACCAACTCCTGGAGTTCACTCAAATTCATGTCCATCGAGTCGGTGATACCATCCAGCCATCTCATCCTCTGTCATTCCCTTCTCCTCCTGCCCCCAGTCCCTCCCAGCATCAGAGTCTTTTCCAATGACTCAACTCTTCACATGTGGTGGCCAAAGTACTGGAGTTTCAGCTTTAGCATCATTCCTTCCAAATAACACCCAAGACTCTGTAGAGTAGTCCAAAGTAATTGCAGTCTTTTATACATTTTATGAGCCCAATATTGAACCCATTGATCTACAGTCTAAGGAACAAGCATGTGATCCATGCCATGAGGCATATTATTAAGGTAACTTTTTTTTTTTTCCATAGAATTACAGTTTAGGTGCTTATTCATATTTAGTGAAGTCGCTGAGTCGTGTCTGACTCTTTGTGACCCCACAGACTGTAGCCTATCAAGCTCCTCCATCCATGGGACTTTCCAGGCAAGAGTGTTGGAGTGGATTGCCATTTCCTTCTCCAGGGGAACTTCCCGACCCAGGAATCGAACCTGGGTCTCCCACATTGAGGCAGACGCTTTACCGTCTGAGCCACCAGGGAAGCCCTATTCATATTTAAGGTGTCTATAATAACACAGGGGTTCCTTCAAAGGAAAAGCCTATTAGTCTATTGTCATGATTAGTTTATCTGCATGAGTTCTGACTGATATTGCATAATTTCTCCTCACAATTTATACTTTAAAAACAAATGTTTTCAATAAGCCCATTTAATATCTTACTAAATTTATTCACTTGGGGATAAGTATTATATTAATATTAATTCACTCTGATGTGAACACTGCCAATCCATCTTCTTTGAATTAAATGGTCTACAGAGCCTTAGTGAGGCTCAAAATAGGATGATTGCTTTTTAGATTCTTTAAAATTTTATGAAAAAGTTTATTGTTCAATGTGTGATGTAGAACAATCACTCCAGTGCCTGACTAGTCACTGGAATCACTTCAGGGGAATTTGAAGTACACAGATCACCCATAGTTTTAAATTTTTTATATATTTCCCCCAGCAAATATTATATATATCCTGAGAAACTTTTTACCCATTTATAAATATTGGTTGTGGTTTGCAATTTTGAAAATGAACCCTCGACACCTGCTTATGGGCTTCCAGGAATAGGGATCCAATTCAGTCATTAATATAGTATAATGGCAGTCTAGATATATTTTTAGTGTTTTTGCTCTAAATTAGAATAAACCTATTGAGTAAACATAGCCTAATAATTGACTTCTGTAGACACAATAATGCCCTAAAACAATATACAAATAAAGAGGTGCCTAGATATCTTTCTGAAAGTGAACAGTAATGTTTTATTTGGTTCATAACTATGGCAGAAATCAGCTCAACACTGTAAAGCAATTTTCTAACAATTAAGAAAAAATACAAAAGTGGTTGCTCATTATTTTCTAGGCAAGTCTGTTCCAATAGTTTCCAAAATATCTTTTGAGAAGTGAAAGTCCCTCAGTCATGTCCAACTCTTTGGGACCCCATGGATTATACAGTCCATGAAATATTCCTGGCCAGAATACTGGAGTGGGTAGCCTTTCCCTTCTCCTGGAGATCTTCCCAATCCAAGGATCAAATCCAGGTCTCCCGCATTGCAGACTGATTCTTTACCAGCTGGGCCACCAGGGAATCCTAAGAATACTGAGTGGATAGTATATATCTTCCCCAGTGGATCTTCCCGACCCAGGAATGGAACTGTGCTCTCCTGCATTGCAGTCGGATTTTTTTCCATTTGAAATACAAAGGAAGCCATCATTTGAGAAAATAAATAGCAAAGAAAGTTGTATAAAAAGATATATAATGCATCCACACTGATCCTTTCATTATTAGTGAGCTATATTGTTCTATATTGAAACACATATTTAATTTTAAATGGCCTTGAATGCTTCAGTTCATTTCAGTTCAGTTGCTAATCATGTCCAACTTTGCAACTCCATGGATGGCAGCATGCCAGGCCTCCCTGTCCATCACCAAGGTGATGACATCCAACCATCTCATCTTCTGTAGTCCGCTTCTCCTTCCTTCAATCTTTCCCAGCATCAGGGTCTTTTCAAATGAGGCAGTTCTTCACATCAGGTGTCCAAAGCATTGGAGTTTCAGTTAAAGCATCAGTCCCTCTAATGAACACCCAGGATTGATCTCTTTTAGGATGGACTGGTTGGATCTTCTTGTAGTCCAAGGGACTCTCAAGAGTCTTCTCCAAAACCACAATTCATAAGCATCAATTCTTTGGCACTCAGCTTTCTTTATAATCCAACTCTCACATTCGTAATAAGTATTCCAATATTGTGCATTACAATTTTAACTAAGACCACAATAATAAGTGGTCATATAAAAGGAACTGCTATATTTACTGTAATGTGTTCAAATCATTTACCAGAAAATCATCCAAATAACCTGAAGTTTTAGAAACCTAGGCTTCATTCTTAAGTCTCAGTTGATTAGGGTTAATTCTATCAAAATATTATTTATAAATAAATAAAAAAGCAGACAGAAGTGAGGGAGTAACATTCATCAGTAGTATGTCCCAAATCAAAGGATAGCTTCTGTATTTAGTTGTTCTATTTTCTCAATAAGTTAAAACATTTACTTATTCTTACAATTAATATGACAAAATTGGAAGCATTTGCCATGTATAAGTTTGAAGATTAACTTTTACTTGATAGTAGTGTGCTTGTAAATTTCTACAGACTATGTATTTTTAGTGAACATTGTTTATAATGTAGTATAATACACAGAATTAAAGAGTTGAACTTAATTACAAAAATATTGCAATTCATTTAAAGATACATAAATTTAAAAATATTGAAATCTTGACAGATTCTTTACCAAATGAGCTATCAGAAAAATCCCTGAATTATTCTAGATAAAATTAATTTTCAATTTTGGAATGAAAGCAGAGTTTACTTGTAATCCCCTGTTAAGGAAAAGTGCTCTGAGCATTTGGTAAATATATTTTTTTCATTTAGTTTATACAGCAAACCATTATTTCATTATGTCAATGTATCCCATTTTTTTATAGTGATAATTAACTCACATTTGTATGTACAGATTCTTCTGTTTCTTGAGGATATTCAAAATGTATAATTTTTGAATTAAAGATTTTGAATTTTTTTAAAGACCTGCCTGTTTTTATATAGGTAATTTTTTCTCCAGAAAGCATTGAACATTTATACTTATAACTATTAATTAAAATTTGAAAGTAATCACATAAATGTACCTTAAAAACATTAGAAAATATCAGTTAAAATGATTTGCTTCCTTGTTTTCTCAACCAAAGTTCTTAGGGAAAGAATGTATTTTAATTAAAACAAAAGAAGAAATGTTTAACAAATAAATGATATACATTATGTTGATTGATTTTGCTATCAATCTTATTTCTGATGATTCCTCCCTTAAGAATATATATATATATTTTCCTGTTTTTAGTTCTATGGCTTTTCTCCATTATACACAATTTCTATATTAAAACAAGTTATTATATTATGTTCTTTATTTTTCATTGCCGTATTTTATAGAGATATCTCAAATAATTCTATATATGGCTTCCTTGGTGGCTCAGATGGTAAATAATCTGCCTGCAATTCAGGAGATCCAGATTTGATCCTGGGTTGGGAAGACACTCTGGAAAAGGAAATGGCAACCATCTCCAGTATTCTGGCCTAGAGAATTCCATGGGCAGAGGAGCCTGGTGGGCTACAGTCTATGGGGTTGCAGAGTGGGACACAACTAAGCAAGTAACACCCTCACTTCCACTTTCATTCTAGATACAATTTTGTTGTATGTTCTAATATTGCATATAACTTTTCTTATATTTTTAAAATAAATTTATTTATTTTAATTGGAGGCTAATTACTTTACAATATTGTATCAGTTTTGCCATACACCAACATGAATCGACCACGGGTGTACACGTGTTCCCCATCCTGAGCCCCCCTCCCACCTTCCTCCTCATACCATGTCTCTGGGTCATCCCAGTGCACCAGCTCCAAGCATCCTGTATCCTGCATCGAACCTGGACTGGTGATTCGTTTCATATATGATATACAAGTTTCAGTGCCATTCTCCCAAATCATCCCACCCTCTCCCTCTCCCACACAGTCCAAAAGACTGTTCTATACATCTGTGTCTCTTTTGCTCTCTCACATACAGGGTTATCGTTACAATCTTTCTAAATTCCATATATATTGCATTAGTATATTGTATTGGTGTTTTTCTTCATTTTTATCTATTTCCTCCTACAATTTATCAAACTGTCTTTTATCTCTCACTAATTTGTGATGTTATCTTCATTGTAGACTAAATATGTTTATTGTTATTTCTTCTTTAACCAATATGTTGATTAAGCCTATATATTATATTATATATTTTGCATTTTAAACAAAATTCCTAAACTTGCTATAGATTGGTGTTTTAATTTTCAGTAGAGAAAATCTGGGCTTCCCTTGTAGCTCAGTGGTAAAGAACCCTCCTGCAATGTGGGGACCACAAGAGATTCCTGGGTTGGGAAAATCCCCTAGAGGAGAAAATGGCAACCCACTCCAGAATTCATGCCTAGAGAATCTCACAGACAAAGAAGCCTGGTGGCTACAGTACATAGGTTCACACAAACAGTCAGACATGACTGAAGCGACTGAGGATGCAGGCCCAGAGAAAATTCATCTTCACTATTTTTCATTTTCAAATTTATCCCAGAAGAATATAAATCAGATGATGTTAGCTATATAATATTTTCCAGTTATATATGTACATGCATCACAGTTCTCTGGGCTAACACACAGGGTCCTTGTTGTTTACCTATTTTAAATATAAAAGCAAAAATAAACAAATGGGATCTAATTAAAATTAAAAGCTCTGCACAACAAAGGAAAATATAAGCAAAGTGAAAAGACAGCCTTCCGAGTGGGAGAAAATAATAGCAAATGAAGCAACTGACAAACAACTAATCTCTAAAATATACAAGCAACTCATGCAGCTCAATTCCAGAAAAATAAATGTCCCAATCAAAAAATGGGCCAAAGAACTAAATAGACATTTCTCCAAAAAAGACATACAGATGGCTAACAAACACATGGAAAGATGCTCAACATCACTCATTATTATAGAAAAGGAAATCAAGACCACAATGAGGTACCACTTCACACCAGTCAAAATGGCTGCAATCCAAAAATCTGCAAGCAATAAATGCTGGAGAGGGTGTGGAGAAAAGGGAACCCTCTGACACTGTTGGTGGGAATGTAAACTAGTTCAGCCACTATGGAGAACAGTGTGGAGATTCCTTAAAAAATTGCAAATAGAACTGCCTTATGACCCAGCAATCCCACTGCTGGGCATACACACGGAGGAAACCAGAATTGAAAGAGACACATGTACCCCAATGTTCATCGCAGCACTGTTTATAATAGCCAGGACATGGAAACAACCTAGATGTCTATCAGCAGATGAATGGATAAGAAAGCTGTGGTACATATACACAATGGAGTATTACTCAGCCATTAAAAAGAATACATTTGAATCAGTTCTGATGAGATGGATGAAACTGGAGCCGATTATACAGAGTAAAGTAAGCCAGAAAGAAAAACACCAATACAGTATACTAACACATATACATGGAATTTACAAAGATGGCAATGATGACCCTGTATGCAAGACAGCAAAAAAGACACAGATGTGTATAGTGGACTTTTTGACTCAGAGGGAGAGGGAGAGGGTGAGATGATTTGGGAGAATGGCATTGAAACATGTATAATATCATGTAAGAATTGAATCGCTAGTCTATGTCCGATGCAGGATACGGCATGCTTGGGGCTGGTACATGGGGATGACCCAGAGAGATGTTGTGGGGAGGGGGGTGGGAGGGGGGTTCATGTTTGGGAACACATGTACACCCGTGGTGGATTCATGTCAACGTATGGCAAAACCAATACAGAATTGTAAAGTAAAATTAAAAATAAATAAATAAATAAAAATAGATAAAAAAATAAAAATAATAAAAATAAATAAATATAACAATGTGCACATGTCAATTCCGAACTCCCAATCTCTCTCTCTGTCCCAACCTTCCTTCTTGGCAACCATTAGTTTGTTCTCTAAGTCTGTGGGTTTTTTGAATTTTATTATAAAATGATTTAAAACTAAGCACCACACAAGTTGACAAAAGATTTTATTGCAAATAACAAAAAGTGAAAATAGTACAAAAATATGATGTTATTAATTTCATAGAAATCATATGAACAATGACATACTGAAGGCTATGCATATTGAATTGATAAAAATTAACAAATGTTAAAATTAATGAATAAAATTATTGTTAATAAAAATATTAATTAAGATACTGCTTTGTGTATCTGTATTTAAGAGAGTTTTAAAAGACTGGTGCTTTCACACAATGATTATATCAAGAAAATAATAATGCACATTTTTTCCTAGAAATTAATTTAACATGTTGCAAGAGTCTTAAAAATGTACACTTTCAATAAGTCCAATATTAAGCATGTGCTGAGGCATAATGAGAAAACTAAGTGAAGATTTTCAACATAATATTTGTTTCATATTTAAGAAAAAGGAAACAAGTGATATACTAAAACAGACAGCCCTCCTGTTGCATGACCTGATCTAAATGAAACCATAGAAATTGGAAATGTGTCTTCATTTTGTGTGACCTCAGTTCAGTTTAGTTTATTTCAGTCGCTCAGCTGTTGCTTCCTGATCTGCATATAGGTTTCTCAAGAGGCAGGTCAGGTGTGCGTGACCTCAGCAGTGTGCAAAGTGAGGATTACCTGCTTGCAATACTGAGTTAGGCACAGGCAGACACCGAACAGACCAGAGGCTGTATGTATGTATGTATGTAACTAGAACACCTGGAAGAGTGTGTTGGTTGTGATAATAAAGAGGAATTTTACTATCACGTGATGGACTTTGCATTAGAATGTTATACAGACATTAAAGAAGTTTCCAATTAAAAAAAAAAAAGTATTTTATGTCACTTTATGAAGAATAAGGTCACATTGATATGTACGTGATGATGACTTTGTAAAATATAGGCTTAAGGAAAAGTAAAATTAGTTCCTTCTGTTTACCAATTTTCCATGAAAATTAATTATTGCTATTTAAATAAGCAAAAAAATGGAAAATGAATATTTCCAAACTCATCTTATCTCAAAATACACAATTAAAGGTTCTTTGTTTATTAATAGTAATATTGAAATACAAAAAATAGAAAGCAGGAGTTCAAATCTGTTCTCTGAAAGTATTAAACTGGTTGGTGATCCAAGGTCTTTGTAATTTAAGCTCCTACTGTTTGTCCCTTTTCCTTTTAAAAATATGGTGCTTGTGAATAAGTTGAGATTTTCAAGGGTAAACAAGCCATCTTTATTTGTTTGTTAAGACTGAGTGACAAAGACAAGTGAGTATCAATATTTCTATTATTTTTTAATCTGGAACCATTTTCTTAATTTTACTTCTCAAGAGAAAATTCATCCAAGGAAAGGATTTTTTCTTCTTGAGATTAAATATCACTATCACAGTAGCTATGATACTATACTATAAAATTGAGAAATAGCAAAATGAATAAAAATTGAGTTCTAAAAGTTGTTTTAGATACATGGAAGTTTTCTTTGTTGCATTTGTGTCTACTATCTTCACACAATAAAATGACATTCCCAGTGTTATTAAGGGTATGAGAAAATTAGGGTACTCATTTGCTGGGGTTGATGTCATACATGACTAAATCCAAAAAGAAAGATAATATATGTAAAAGTAACTAAGAATAAAGTGGTGGAAATCTACCTTAATGTAACAAGTATACAGTAGAAGCCATAATTTACATGCGTAAATATTTTCCTAAAGGTAGAAAAAACAAAAACTCCTTAAATATTAAAAGGAAGTGGTGAACTATGTGTGTCATATCAATGTTAATTTACCTTATGTTTTTAAATAAAGATCAATTCCAAAGATTATCAAGCAATCTGGAAAATACAACTTAGTTTCAAAACACTAAAACCAAGTTTCCATGCATATTAGAATAGCTGTTATTTTAAAATTGTTTGTGGATAGACAAGAACTGACAGGTAATATGTAAAATTATTGCACAATAATTTTTAATGTTGTAGGACAAAATGATATCAATCTTATATAAGAAATGAAAACTTCAAGTCAGGAAAGTGTAGCTCCCATTCATAAGGGTGTCTTCTTTGATTAAAGAGGCTAATGAAACAAATTATTAGATTATTAAAATCACAATATCATGGTTTGTTTCATATAATAACTGGGAGATAGTGAAGGACAGGAAAGTTTGGTGTTCTGTAGTCCATGGGGTCACAAATAGTTGAGATGACTGAGCGACTGAACAACAATGATAAAACATATATTTTTTATATTCAAATGATATAGACAAGCATTCATCAAAGGTTTATTCAGAACACACATTGAAGATTAGAGAAATGAGATTTTTGAGAGGATAATCAGCTTTCATTAAGGGAATATGTCATATATCACAAGGAAGTAAATTAGCTTCTTATTGAGGAAATATACTGTAATGCACATTGCTTTGCTGGTAAAAGTACCTCAGTGATGCTCAATATTGAAGACTTAGGAAGAAAAAGGAAGAAATATATGCCAAGCAAGTGGAAATGAGTCCTTGAGTGAGACTAAAATCTTAAACCTGCTTAATCATAAGAAACTGACTTTGGTTGTGGTGTTTTCTTCCAAACAACACTGCCATTCTTTGTTTCCATTAAACTCGATCCCAAGCTCTGCAAACATGTGTGTCAATGTGCATGTGTGCTGGGTCAGGTCCGATTCTTTTCAACTCCATGGACAGGAGTCTGATGCCTGACAGGATCCTCTGTCCATGGATTCTCCAGGCAAGAATACTGGAGTGGATTGGATTCTTCAGGCATGATGGTATATTTTGGGGTTGCTTTTGAGACACTTTTCTTTCTTTCTTTTTTTCTTTTTACTGGGAAACTGTCAAAAGAGAACTCTTCTTCATTGTACCAAGGTTCCTCATAAATATTCTTAAAGCCTGTTTCACATTATTGTTCCTGAGGCTATAGATAAATGGATTCAGAATGGGATTCACAAAAATGCAAATCACTGACACAATTTTCCCTTGTTCCACAGGTTGCTTGTTTGCTGGTCTCAGATACATGCAAGTCAGAGACCTGTAGAACACAGTGACAGCTGTCAGGTGGGAGCCACAGGTGGAGAAGGCTTTGTGCTGCCCTTCTTTGGAACAGATCCTCATAATGGTGATGAAAATGAAAATATAGGAGATGAGGATAATGAGTAAGGAACCTGTGAGATTAATCCCTGCAGACACAAACAAGGCAGTTTGCTTTATGTAAGTGTCAGAACATGTCAACATTAAGAGAGGCGGGCCAGCACAGTAGAAGTGGTTAATGGTGTTGGATCCACAAAAGGACAAGCGGGAGGTCAATATTACCTGCATTGTGCCCACCATAGACCCCCAGAGGTAGGGGAAAGTGACAAGGCAGATGCACAGTGACCTGGACATCCTACTCTTGTAATGCAGGGGGTTGCAGATTGCCATGTTCCTGTCATAGGCCATAACACCAAGCATGTAATACTCAGTAAGAAGAAGAGTCACTAAAAAAAAAAAAAAAATTGGACTAGGCACCCCACCTAGGAAACGTTTTTTTTTTTTTTTTCCCCCACTCTGATAAGAACTTAACGAGTATCTGAGAAGAGCCATTTATAGAGTAAAAAGTGTCTACACATGCTAAATGGGTGAGGATAAAGTACATGGGGGTTTGCAGCTGGGGAGTGAATCTTATTAATAAAATCATCCCAAAGTTCCCAGTCAGAGTGCTAAGATAAATCAGGAAAAAAAACCATAAAAACGATGGGCTGCAGCTCTTGTTGACTGGTAAGTCCCAGCAGAATAAACTCAGTCACCATTGTGCCGTTGTCTGAAGGAAATATACCCATTTTCAGACTCTCTAATAGAGAAGAATAATGTTTTCAGATATAAAAAGAAATAGGTTGTATGAAATTCAAAAATAGACAAAATAAATCAACACTAAAAAAAAACCGTTTTCTTTTTTTTAATTTTAATTTTTACTTTATTTTACTTTACAATACTGTATTGGTTTTGGCATACATTGACATGAATCCGCCATGGGTGTATATGAGCTCCCAAACATGAAACCCCCTCCCACCTCCCACCCCACATCATCCCTCCGGATCATCCCCGTGCACCTGCCCCAAGCATCCTGCATACTGCATCGAACATAGACTGACGATTCGATTCTTACATGATAGTATACATGTTTCAATGCCATTCTCCCAAATCATCCCACCCTCTCCCTCTCCCTCAGAGTCCAAAAGTCCGCTATACACATCTGTGTCTCTTTTGCTGTCTCGCATGCAGGGTCATCATTACCATCTTTCTAAATTCCATATATATGTGTTAGTATACTGTATTGGTGTTTTTCTTTCTGGCTTACTTCACTCTGTATAATCGGCTCCAGTTTCATCCATCTCATCAGAACTGATTCAAATGTATTCTTTTTAATGGGTGAGTAATACTCCATTGTGTATATGTACCACAGCTTTCTTACCCATTCATCTGCTGATGGACATCTAGGTTGTTTCCATGTCCTGGCTATTATAAACAGTGCTGCAATGAACATTGGGGTACAAATGTCTCTTTCTAATTTGGTTTCCTTGGTTTGTATGCCCAGCAGTGGGATTGCTGGGTCATAAGGCAGTTCTATTTGCATTTTTTTAAGGAATCTCCACAGTGTTCTCCATAGTGGCTGTATTAGTTTGCATTCCCACCAACAGTGTCAGAGGGTTCCCTTTTCTCCACACCCTCTCCAGCATTTATTACT
Source organism: Oryx dammah (assembly GCF_014754425.2). Lineage (NCBI taxonomy): Eukaryota > Metazoa > Chordata > Mammalia > Artiodactyla > Bovidae > Oryx > Oryx dammah. Next base: position 314,177 of record NW_024070201.1, on the reverse strand, counting down.
TGCAGACTTTTGGATCACAGCCATTCTGACTGGTGTGAAATGGTACCTCATTGTGGTCTTGATTTGCATTTCTCTAATAATGAGTGACGTTGAGCATCTTTTCATGTGTTTGTTAGCCATCTGTATGTCTTCTTTGGAGAAATATCTATTTAGTTCTTTGGCCCATTTTTTGATTGAGTCATTTATTTTTCTGGAATTGAGCTGCATGAGTTGCTTGTATATTTTAGAGATTAGTTGTTTGTCAGTTGCTTCATTTGCTATTATTTTCTCCCATTCAGAAGGCTGTCTTTTCACCTTGCTTATATTTTCCTTTGTTGTGTGGAAGCTTTTAATTTTAATTAGGTCCCATTTGTTTATTTTTGCTTTTATTTCCAGAATTCTGGGAGGTTGATCATAGAGAATCCTGTTGTGATTTATGTCGGAGAGTGTTGTGCTGATGTTCTCCTCTAGGAGTTTTACATTTTCTGGTCTTACGTTTAGATCTTTAATCTATTTTGCATTTATTTTTGTGTGTGGTGTTAGAAAGTGATCTGGTTTCATTCTTTTACAAGTGGTTGACCAGTTTTCCCAGCACCACTTGTTAAAGAGATTGTCTTTACTCCATTGTATATTCTTGCTTCCTTTGTCGAAGACAAGGTGTCCATAGGTGTGTGGATTTATCTACAGACTTTCTATTTTGTTCCATTGATCTATGTTTCTGTCTTTGTGCCAGTACCATACTGTCTTGATGACTGTGGCTTTGTAGAAGAGCCTGAAGTCAGGCAAGTTGATTCCTCCAGTTCCATTCTTCTTTCTCAAGATTGCTTTGGCTATTCGAGGTTTTTTTGTATTTCCATACAAATCTTGAGATTATTTATTCTAGTTCTGTGAAAAATACTGCTGGTAGCTTGATGGGGATTGCATTGAATCTGTAGATTGCTTTGGGTAGTATACTCATTTTCACTATATTGATTCTTCTGATCCATGAACATGATATTCTCTCCATCTATTAGTGTCCGCTTTGATTTCTTTCATCAGTGTTTTATAGTTTTCTATATTTTATAGTTTTCTATATATAGGTCTTTAGTTTCTTTAGGTAGATATATTCCTAAGTAATTTATTCTTTTCATTGCAATGGTGAATGGAATTGTTTCCTTCATTTCTTTTTCTACTTTCTCTTTATTAGTGTATAGGAATGCAAGGGATTTCTGTGTGTTGATTTTATATCCTGCAACTTTACTATATTCATTGTTTAGCTCTAGTAATATTCTGGTGGAGTCTTTAGGGTTTTCTATGTAGAGGATCATGTCATCTGCAAATAGTGAGAGTTTTACTTCTTCTTTTCCAATTTGGATTCCTTTTATTTCTTTTTCTGCACTGATTGCTGTGGACAAAACTCTAGAACTATGTTGAATAGTAGTGGTGAAAGTGGGCACCCTTGTCTTGTTCCTGACTTTAGGGGAAATGCTTTCAATTTTTCACCATTGAAGATAATGTTTGCAAAAGAGAGGTCTAACTATGTTGTTACTACACTAAAAGATGGAAGAGTTTCACTAGATGCCTCAGGTGGTTGGTGGTGCTGAGTAAGCTGGATAATCTATTTCATGAGCATGTTTTGAAGTCCAAGCAGCATCAATGCAGGATGCTCTGCAATCTCCACCTATCTCTACTAAAACATATAGAATCTGACTTAACTCTTTGGTGTCCCTCATTAGGCTATGGACCAGGAAGCACTGATGCTCAAACAAAGTACTGCCTTTGATCATGACATAATGCTGGATCAGGAAATGGGGGAAATGGTTGGTTTTCTGTATATTGGTTCTACTTTTGTCAGTAAATGTGAACATTCCATAATCAGAGTAGTATACTCTTCTTGAGAGCCTGTGTACATTTATTCAGATTCAGCTTCTTCCTTATTTCTTACTTACATTCCAGCAGCATTAAACTTCTCCCAACCCCTTGATAATCTGTCCCTCCAATTTCTTTTATTTCAAATCAACAATAGGTAGTCTATGGTTATTTCTTTGTCTGGTCCCCACTATGATCTCACTGATCTCTCATTCTTTATCTTGATCTGCACTGTGTTTAGAATCTTCATTGTTTGCTGTGATACTGTTTCTGTTCTATGCTTTGGTTTTCTGGCCACAAGGCATGGGATCTTGGCTCCTCATCCAGGGGTTGGGCTGGCATCCCTGCAATGGAAAGAGAAGTCTCAACCCCTGGACTGCCAGGAAAGCCCGTCACTAATTTCTTACTTCACACATCTCAGTTTATTTTATATTAAATATGTGTGTGTGTGTCTGTGTATTTCATATTCACATTTCAATTAATCTCATACCTTTGACTTTATACCTTACATCTAAACTGTCTGAATGTCTTGTCTGCTCTACCTTTAACACATTATTTACTGAGTATTACAGCAGTTTGTCAGCACTTACTCTGCTACCAGTCAAATCTAAGCTACTCTAATGCCTAAGCTAGTATAATAATTTTCCTTCTTCCATATTTGAAATCTTCTATCCTCCAAAATAAGGCAATTATCTTTTTCTTTTTGCATATTTACTCTTTCTTTTAATTTTTATTTTTTTGGAATTCTTTTTTTTAAATTTTACTTTATTTTACTTTACAATACTGTATTGGTTTTGCCATACATCAACATGAATCTGCCACAGGTGTACATGAGTTCCCAATCCTGAACCCTCGTCCCACCTTCTTCCCCATACCATCCCTCTGGGTAATCCCAGTGCACCAGCCCCAAGCATCCTGTATCCTGCATCGAACCTAGACTGGCGATTCATTTCTTACATGATATTATACATGTTTCAATGCCATTCTCCCAACTCATCCCACCTTCTCCCTCTCCCACAGAGTCAAAAAGACTGTTCTATACATCTGTGTCTCTTTTGCTGTCTTGCACACACCATCTTTCTAAATTCCATATATCTGTGTTAGTATACTGTATTGGTGTTTTTCTTTCTGGCTTACTTCACTCTGTATAATAGGCTCCAGTTTTATCCACCTCATTAGAATAGATTCAAATGTATTCTTTTTAATGGCTGAGCAATACTCCGTTGTGTATATGTACCACAGCTTTCTTATCCATTCATCTGCTGATGGACATCTAGGTTGCTTCCATCTCCTGGCTGTTATAAACAGTGTTGTGATGGACATTGGGGTACTCGTGTCTCTTTCTATTCTGGTTTTCTCAGTGTGTATGCCCAGCAGTGGGATTGCTGGGTCATAAGGCAGTTCTATTTCCAGTTTTTTAAAGAAGTAAATGGAATTCTTAACTTTATTATTATTTTTTTATTTTTTCCTTTTTATTTATTTTACTTTACAATACTGTATTGGTTTTGCCATACATTGACATGAATCCACCACGGGTGTACATGAGTTCCCAATCCTGAACCCCCCTCCCACGTCCTTCCCCATATCATCTCTCTGGGTCATCCCAGTTCACCAGCCCCAAGCATCCTGTATCCTGTATCGAACCTAGACTGGTGATTCATTTCTTACATGATAGTATACATGTTTGATGCTAACACATTTGCAGAAGATTTGGAAAATACATAGCAAAGTTATATATATTTCCACTCTATATTACAATTTTTAAATAGGTAAATTAAGATCTTTAGCTGGTGTTTTAATATCAAACTCTCAAAAATTCATTGAATGAATATACAAAGAAGTAGAAGGATATATTAGGCTGAAAAGCACTGTGAAACCAATTCAATATAATTAAGATTTGTACAATTTTGACATAGCAGTGGGATATAAATTCTATTCAAGTTCCCGTAGAGTATAAATGAGACAACACTGGAACATATCCAGGAATATAAGATTGCCACTGATCTTTTATAAACACAAATCACATCATGTTGGTGACCTGGTAAAATGGCGCTACACTTTCCATCACACTTGGGCTTAAAATTTAACTTCTTATCAGGGTCTGCAAGGGGTTGTGTGATGTTTTCTCATACATTTCTCCAAATTCTTCCATCAGTTTCTCTTAAGATCTTTTTTCCTGCCACATTGATTGTCTTGTTGTGCCTTAAACATGACTAAATTGTTACTACCTCAGGGCCTTTGCACATACTGTTCTATCTGCCTAGAATGTTCTTCTCTCAGATCATTAAATGATTCACTTCATCACTTCATTTAGATCTCTCTTCTCATGACACCTCTTCTGGAAAGCTTGTCTTGGCCTCTTGTCTAAGTTATTCAATACCAAATAGCTCTCCAATCAAGCATTATGATCTATTTTTCTTATATCTTTTATCACTTCTAAAAGTATTATTTGTTATAACCACTTCCACCCTTGGAATACTAGTCACATGAGGGAATGGACTTTATTTATGCTATATCCACAGAATTTGGGTGAATGCCTGAATCATGGTCAAGAAAACAGTATCCATTAGTTGTAGAAATGATGAACTGGTGAGATAATCTTGCCAATCACATCAGCTGATTTTCCATGATATGTATATTTCTTGCCTCTTTGATGTTGCCAATGGAGACTGTGTTACTACAAAATTCTCTAGAAGGGGCACAAATAAGAGGTGATTTTAATAACACAATCTAATGATAGTTGTATGTGTTTTAAATCTCAGTAATTATCAGCTAAAACTTGTACATTGAATCCTTGGAAACAGGTGAGAGTAAAAGCTGACTGAAAAAAATGAGTTATCTTTAATCACTACAGTAAATTTTACAAGTCCAAAAGGACATAGAATGGTCACAATTCATAAAATACAACTCTATTGTTTTATTAAACTTATGTTTTCATAAATATAATACTCAGAGTAGGGGTTATCAACCCTGGCTTCACACTGGAATCAGATGTGGAGTTTCTAAAAGCACTAATCCTAGAGTCTTAGCTCAACAGATTTCAGTACACACATTGGCATATTTAACACGCTTTCTACAAGGTTTTAATGAATGGCCAGGGCTGAAGTGCTGCAAGAGACAACTGAAACAATTTGCTTGAATAAGTAACTTTTTTTTTTTAAATTTTATTTATTTATTTATTTATTTTTATTTCCATTTTACTGTTTTTGTTTTCTTGTTTGTTTGGTGTTTTTTGTTTGTTTGTTTGTTTACAATACTGTATTGGTTTTGCCATACATCAGCATGAATCTGCCACGGGTGTACATAAATTCAAACTCCTGAACCCCCATCCCACATCCCTCCCCATACCATCACTCTGGATTATCCCAGTGCACCAGCTCCAAGCATCCTGTATCCTGCATCAAACCTAGACTGGCTATTCGTTTCTTATATGGTATTATACATGTTTCAATGTCATTCTCCCAAATCATCCCACCCTCTCCCTCTCCCCTAGAGTCCAAATGTCTGTCCTGTACATCTGTATCTCTTTTGCTCTCTCGCATACAGGGTTATTGTTCCCATCTTTCTAAATTCCATACATATGTGTTAGTATACTCTATTGGTGTTTTTCTTTCTGGCTTACTTCACTCTGTAAAATCGGCTCCAGTTTCATCCACCTCATTAGAACAGATTCAAATGTATTCTTTTTAATGGCTGAGTAATACTCCATTGTGTATATGTACCACAGCTTTCTTATCCATTCATCTGCTGATGGACATCAAGGTTGCTTCCATGTCTGGGCTATTATAAACAGTGCTGTGATGAACAGTGGGGTACACGTGTCTCTTTCAATTCTGGTTTCCTTGGTGTGTATGCCCAGCAGTGGGATTGCTGGGTCATAAGGCAGTTCTATTTCAAGTTTTCTAAGGAATCTCCACACGATTCTCCATAGTGGCTGTACTAGTTTTCATTCTCACCAACAGTGTAAGAGGGTTCCCTTTTCTCCACACCCTCTCCAGCATTTATTACTTGTAGACTTTTGGATTGCAGCCATTCGGACTGGTGTGCAATGGTACCTCATTGTGGTTTTGATTTGCATTTCTCTGATAATGAGTGATGTTGAGCATCTTGTCATGTGTTTGTTACCCATCCGTATGTCTTCTTTGGAGAAATGTCTATTTAGTTCTTTGGCCCATTTTTTGATTGGGTAGTTTATTTTTCTGGAATTGAGCTTCATGAGTTGCTTGTATATTTCTGAGATTAGTTGTTTGTAAGTTGCTTCATTTGCTATTATTTTCTCCCATTCTGAAGGTTGTCTTTTCACTTTGCTTATACTTTCCTTTGTTGTTCAGAAGCTTTTAAGCTTAATTAGGTCCCATTTGTTTATTTTTGCTTTTATTTCCAGTATTCTGGGAGGCGGGTCATAGAGGATCCTGCTGTGATGTATGTCAAAGAGTATTTTGCCTATGTTCTCCTCTAGGAGTTTTATAGATTCTGTTCTTATGTTTAGATCTTTAATCCATTTTGCATTTATTTTTGTGTATGGTGTTAGAAAGTGTTCTAGTTTCATTCTTTTACAAGTGGTTGACCAGTTTTCCCAGCACCACTTGTTAAAGAGATTGTCTTTACTCCATTGTATATTCTTGCCTCCTTTGTCAAAGATAAGGTGTCCATAGGTGCATGGATTTATCTCTGGGCTTTCTATTTTGTTCCATTGATCTCTATTTCTGTCTTTGTGTCAGTACCATACTATCTTGATGACTGTGGCTTTGTAGTAGAGCCTGAAGTCAGGCAAGTTGATTCCTCCAGTTCCATTCTTCTTTCTCAAGATTGCTTTGGCTATTTGATGTTTTTTGTATTTCCATAAAAACTGTGAAATTGTTTGTTCTAGTTCTGTGAAAAATACCGCTGGTAGCTTGATAAGGATTGCACTGAATCTGTAGATTGCTTTGGGTCGTATACTCATTTTCACTGTATTGATTCTTCTGATCCATGAACATGGTATATTTCTCCATTTATTAGTGTCCTCTTTGATTTCTTTCACCAGTGTTTTATAGTTTTCTATATATAGGTCTTTAGTTTCTTTCAGTAGATATATTCCTAAATATTTTATTCTTTTCGTTGCAATGGTGAATGGAATTGTTTCCTTAATTTTTTTTTCTACTTTCTCATTATTAATGTATAGGAATGCAAGGGATTTCTGTGTGTAGATTTTATATCCTGCAACTTTACTATATTCATTGATTAGCTCTAGTAATTTTCTGGTGGAGTCTTTAGGGTTTTCTATTTAGAGGATCATGTCATCTGCAAACAGTGAGAGTTTTACTTCTTTTCCAATTTGGATTCCTTTTATTTCTTTTTCTTCTCTGATTGCTGTGGCCAAAACTTCCAGAACTATGTTGAATAGTAGCGGTGATAGTGGACACTCTTGTCTTGTTCCTGACTTTAGGGGAAATGCTTTCAATTTTTCATGATTGAGGATAATGTTTGCTGTGTGTTTATCATATATAGCTTTTATAATGTCGAGGTATGTTCCTTCTATTCCTGCTTTCTGGAGAGTTTTTATCATAAATGGATGTTGAATTTTGTCAAAGGCTTTCTCTGCATCTATTGAGATAATCATATGGCTTTTATTTTTCAATTTGTTAATGTGGTGAATTACATTGATTGATTTCTTTTGGTCTCCATTTGCATGGAATATCTTTTTCCAGCCCTTCACTTTCAGTCTGTATGTGTCCCTTGTTTTGTGGTGGGTCTCTTGTAGACAACATATATAGGAATTTTGTTTTTGTATCCATTCAGCCAGTCTTTGTCTTTTGGTTGGGGCATTCAATCCATTTATGTTTAAGGTAATTATTGATAAGTATGGTCCCGTTGCCATTTACTTTATTGTTTTGGGTTTCGGTTTATACACTTTTTTTTTTTTTATTTCCTGTCTAGAGAATATCCTTTAGGATTTGTTGGAGAGCTGGTTTGGTGGTGCTGTAAAGCTTTTGATTTCTCCTTCATATTTGAATGAGATCCTTACTGGGTACAGTAATCTGGGCTGTAGGTTATTGCCTTTCATCACTTTAAGTATGTCTTGCCATTTCCTCCTGGCCTGAAGGGTTTCTATTGAAAGATTAGCTGTTATCCTTATGGGAATCCCCTTGTGTGTTATTTGTTGTTTTTCCCTTGCATCTTTTAATATTTGTTCTTTGTGTTTGATCTTCGTTAATTTGATTAATATGTGTCTTGGGGCGTTTTGCCCTGAGTTTATCCTGTTTGGGACTCTCTGGGTTTCTTGGACTTGGGTGATTATTTCCTTCCCCATTTTAGGGAAGTTTTCAACTATTATCTCAAGTATTTTCTCAAGGTCTTTCTTTTTTGTCTTCTCTTTTTGAGACTCCTATAATTCAAATGTTGGAGCATTTCATATTGTCCTGTAGGTCTCTGAGATTGTCCTCATTTCTTTTAATTCGTTTTTCTTTTTTCCTCTCTGCTTCATTTATTTCTACCATTCTATCTTCTATTTCACTAATCCTATCTTCTTTCTCCATTATTCTACTATTTGTTGCCTCTAAAGTGTTTCTGATCTCATTTATTGTATATTCATTCTATATTGACTCTTTTTTTATTTCTTCTAGGTCCTTGTTAAACCTTTCTTGCATCTTCTCAATCCTTGTCTCCAGGCTATTTATCTGTGATTCCATTTTGATTTCAAGATTTTGAATCATTTTCACTATCATTATTTGGAATTCTTTGGTAGATTCTCTATCTCTTCCACTTTTGTTTGGTTTGGTGGGCATTTATCTTGATCCTTTACGTGCTGGGTATTCCTCTGTCTCTTCATCCTGTTTATATTGCTGCATTTGGGGTGGCCTTTCTGTATTCTGGCAGTTTGTGGAGTTCTCTTTATTGTGGAGTTTCCTCGCTTTGGATGGGAATTATAGACTTAAACCTTAAGAGGAATCTGTCAGGTTTTCTTGGTTAGGGAAACTTGTGTCAGTGTTCTGGTGGGTGGAGCTGGATTTCTTCTTTCTAGAGTGCAATGACATGTCCAGTAATGAGTTATGAGATGTCAGTGGTTTTGGAGTAACTTTGAGTTGCCTGTATATTGAAGCTCAGGGCTCTGTTCCTGAGTTGCTGCAGAATTTGTGTGGTATGTCTTGCTCTGGAACTTGTTGGCCCTTGGGTGATGCAAGATTTCAGTGTAGGTGGCTCAGATGTTAAAGCATCTTCTTCCAATGCAGGAGACCCAGGTTCGATCCCTGGGTCAGGAAGATCCCCTGGAGAAGGAAATGGTAACCCACTCCAGTATTCTTGCCTGGAGAATCCCATGGATGGAGAAGCCTGGTAGGCTACAGTCCATGGGGTTGCAAAGAGTCGGACACAACTGAGCTACTTCACTATGGCGGTGTTTGATGAGCTCCTATCAATTAATGTTCCCTGGAGTCAGGAGTTCTCTGATGTTCTCAGGATTTGGACTTAAGCCTCCTGTTTCTGGTTTTCAGTTTTATTTTTACAATTGTCTCAAGACTTCCCCTCCTATACCACACCATTGATAAAACATCTAGGTTAAAGATGAAAAGTTTCTCCACAATGAAGGACACCCAGAGAGGTTCACAGAGTTACATAGAGAAGAGAAGAGGGAGGGGGGAGTTGGAGGTGACCTGAATGAGATGAGGTGGAATCAAAAGAGGAAAGAGTTAGGTAGCCAGTAATCACTTCCTTATGAGTGCTCCACAGTCTGGACCACCGAGATGTTCACAGAATTATACAGAGGGGAGGAGAGGGAAGAAGGAGACAGGTGGTCAGGAGTATAACAAAGGGGAATGAAAAGGAGAGAGACAGATCCAGCCAGTAGTCAATTCCCTAAGAGTTCTCCACTGTCTGGAACACACAGAAATTCACAGAGTTGGTTAGAGAAGAAAAGGGGGAGGGAGGAGACAGGGGTGATCTAGTGGAGAAAAAGGAGAGTCCAAAGGATGAGAGAGCAGTCAGGCCAGTAATATCACTCTCAAGTATAAATGGCTACTGAAGATTGGGTTTTTGAAGGTATAAAATTGATAAAAAATACCAAAAAGCAAAGATTAAAAATCTAGTGTAGAGGTTGGATTTTCAAAAATACAATATTAAAAAATAGAGGAAGAAGAAGAAGCAAAAAACAAAAAAAAAAAACAAAAAACAAAGTCACAAGAATTATTTAAAAATAATAAAAAATAAAATTATATATATATATATACACAAAGTTTATATATATATTCTAATATATATATACACACAAAGTTTGCTTTAAAAATAGGGTCTTTCTTTGGAGGGGAAGTAATAGTAGGTTATAAAAATGAAAACTAAAGGAGAAATAGAGGACTTAAAAATTAAAAAGTGTTTAAAAAAAAGAAGAAAAATAAAAGAAAAAAACAAACATCAAAAAAAAGAATGATAGTAAAAATGGTAAAGATATATCTAGGACTTTCTCTGTTGTTGTTGTGGGCAGTGTGGGGTCAGTTCATTTTCGGATAGTTCCTTGGTCCGGCTTATATTTCTCATGATCTATATGCCCCTTCCTATGTAGTGTGTACTAATGACAGGATTTTAATCTATTGCACCTGTCACTTCCAAGGCGGTTTCTTCTGTCTTAGCTTCTTCTATTTGCTAGTCTCTTCAGTGTCCGATTTCCACCCTGACACAAGGCGGGGAAGTGGAGGACAGTTTTTTTAGGCTAACTTGTTCAGTCGCGCCTTGGGGAGGGAGGGATGCTACAAACAAATAACACTGGTGAGTGCTCTTAGTGTCCCAGCCATGCTGGGCATGCCCCTGCTCATGGCTCACACAGCTCAGGCTCTAGGTTGCTCCACTGGGAACGGTCTGAGGCCAGCCTTGGGCTGCATGCACCTCCCAGGTCTAAGCCTCTCAGGCTCAGGCACTCATGTAGTCCCCAGAGGTGCAGACTGGTTGGGCCTACGTTTTGTGCCCTTCCCAGGTCCGAGTAGCTCAGGTGTTTGGTGAGTGTGGTTGCTGTGACTTATCGCCTCTCCCGTCCCTGCTGCTCAGTTTTCTGGGTGTACAACTGGTATATTTTCTCAGAAGAATGATGACTGTCCAGAACCCCAAGAAGTCTTAGTTAGCAAAGAAGCCTGTTTGCAGTTTCATAGGTAATGTCTCTCTGGGGCTGCAATTGTTCCCTTCTGGCCCATCTGACTCTGGCCGCCTGTCACTAGAGGGGGATGGTCTGCATCTGGCTAATTCTGTTCCATCCTTTGTTCTGTGTGTGATCCTGGTGGTGTCTTATGTTAGAACTTTTTGCATGGTAGCTATCAAACAGCCTGGTTTGTTAGCCCAAGTTAGCTAGCTCTGGTTACACTCGGGGCATTCGGGGCATTTGGGACTGATCCTTGTAAAGCAATGCAACCCGTGCCTCCGTGTCCAGCCTCCACTTGCTAGTGGGGGATGCAAGCGTCTGCACTGCTTCTCCACTGGGGGAGTTACCATTGGGCTCGTAATCTGTGGGGTTTAATTATTAATTTATTTTTCCTCCCTGTTATGTTGCCCTCTGTGCTTCCAAGGCTTGCCACAGACTCAGCAGGGAGAGTTTCCTGGTGTTTGGAAACTTCTCTCTTTTTAAGACTCCCTTCCTGGGACTAAGCTCCCTCCCTACCTCTTTTGTCTCTTTTTTTTTTGTCTTTTATATTTTTTCCTACCTGTTTTTGAAGACAATGAGCTGCTTTTCTGGGTGCCTGATATCCTCTGCCGGCATTCAGAAGTTGTTTTGTGGAATTTACTCAGCGTTGAAATGTTCTTTTGATGAATTTGTGTGGAAGAAAGTAAGTTTTTAACACATAGATTTACCCTCTGAAAACTTGCACTTTCCCCATTCAGTGATTTCTGAGATATTGCCACAAATTCCTCCTAATTATGGAACTTGCTGTCATCAACAGTACACAAAGTTATTTTTCTATTATTCTGATTAAGGCAAAATTCCTGTCTCTGACTTCAGTCTGTATAATATTCTGTTGGTTTCACAAAGCTTGTAAAGAAAATATGTTTCTGAGAGGCTCCACAATTTTGTCTTTCACTCAACAAATAAAAAGAAAAGAAGACAGAAACTTATTAAGGATCACATCATTCTATTATTCATTACATGCAATTCAGGGCTTAGTTTCTGGGATTCATATGGGAAATACCCATTGTAAAAGTAGACTTAGTATAGTTATTGTCCAAGTTACTAGAAGAAGTAAGAGATCGAAAGAGAAGGATTCATTTTTATCATTTTCACTAAAGTATTGGCTAAGTGGTAAAGAACCCGCTTGCCATGGAGGAGACGTAAGAGATGTGTGTTTGATCTCTAGGTCTGGAAGATCCTCTGGAGGAGAGCATGACAACACACTCCAGTATTCTTGCCTGGAGAATCCCATGGACAGAGGACCCTGACGGGCTACAGTCCATGGGGTACAAAGAGTCAGACATGACTGAAGTGACTTAGCACAAAGAATTCACGGTGGTGAAAATGCCTGTTCAGATTGCTTGTGTTAATTGTTGAGCTCTTCTTCTTCATTCAAAGAGGAAGGTGAGTGAGAAAATGGGAGGAATAAGAACATTTTTCCAAAAGAAAACAGTTAAAGGTATAACATGATTACATTTCAAAGAGGAGAACTACTGAAAACAACCGCACTTATGCTTAAGGTAGGTATGAATTAAAGGTCTGTATAAAATGCAAGGAGATGAAATCCCAAAAACCATAAATCCTGTATAATTTTATTCTAAGAATGCTGGCCAAATGTGATGATTCAGCTGAAAGTTCTATAAAATTCATAGCAGTGTTGGAAAGGGACACAAGCACAGCAAAGCAAAGCATATTTCTTTTGAGTAAAGCAATGTACACCTGCTTTGGTAGTTTTGGATACACCAAAGCAACCACATTTCAATGCAGAAACCCTAACGCAAGACCTTGCAGGTGAAGAAGGAAATGCGTTGACATTTCGTTTTTTTCCCCTCTCACCTTTAATCATACACTCATGTACCCAAATACCTTTAAACTCATCTCTGAAAAATAATGTACAAAATTATCATATAAATTGGGAGTACATTTTCTTGTGCCAAATTCTAAGGCTCTAAGTTTGGAGGGAAAAAAAAGTTATAAGGGAAGTATCATGCATGAACTTCTTGAGTACCTCAGTTCAGTTCAGTCGCTCAGTCATGTCCAACTCTTTGCGACCCCATGAATTGCAGCAAGCCAGGTCTCCCCTGAACATCCATTGCCTGGAGTTCACTCAGACTCACGTCCATCAAGTCCATGATTCCATCCAGCCATCTCATCCTCGGTCGTCCCCTTTTCCTCCTGTCCCCAATTCCTCCCAGCATCAGAGTCTTTTCCAATGAGTCAACTCTTCGCATGAGGTGGCCAAAGTACTGGAGCTTCAGCTTTAGCATCATCCCTTCCAAAGAAATCCCAGGACTGATCTCCTTCAGAATGGACTGGTTGGATCTCCTTGCAGTCCAAGGGACTCTCAAGAGCCTTCTCCAACACCACAGTTCAAAAGCATCAATTCTTCGGCACTCAGTCTTCTTCACAGTCCAACTCTCAAATCCATACATGAACACAGGAAAAACCATAGCCTTGACTAGACAGACCTTAGTCGGCAAAGTAATGTCTCTGCTTTTGAATATACTATCTAGGTTGGTCATAACTTTTCTTCCAAGGAGTAAGCGTCTTTTAATTTCATGGCTGCAGTCACCATCTGCAGTGATTCTGGAGCCCCCAAAAATAAAGTCTCATGCTGTTTCCACTGTTTCCCCATCTATTTCCCATGAAGTGATGGGACCGGATGCCATGATCTTCGTTTTCTGAATGTTGAGCTTTAAGACAACTTTTTCACTCTCCTCTTTCACTTTCATCAAGAGGCTTTTTAGCTCCTCTTCACTTTCTGCCATAAGGGTGGTGTCATATGCATATCTGAGGAGACTGATATTTTTCCTGGCAATCTTGATTCCAGCTTGTGTTTCTTCCAGTCCAGCATTTCTCATGATGTACTCTGTATATAAGTTAAATAAGCAGGGTGACAATATACAGCCTTGATGTACTCTTTTTCCTATTTGGAACCAGTCTGTTGTTCCATGTCTAGTTCTAACTGTTGCTTCCTGACCTGCATACAGATTTCTCAAGAGGCAGATTAGGTGGTCTGCTATTCCCATTTCTTTCCGAATTTTCCACAGTTTATTGTGATCCACACAGTCAAAGGCTTTGGCATAGTCAATAAAGCTAAAATGGATATTTTTCTGGAACTCTCTTGCTTTTTCCATGATCCAGCGGATGTTGGCAATTTGATCTCTGGTTCCTGTGCCTTTTCTAAAACCAGCTTGAACATCAGGGAGTTCACGGCTCACGCATTGTTGAAGCCTGGCTTGGAGAATTTTGAGCATTACTTTACTAGCATATGAGTTGAGTGCAATTGTGCGGTAGTTTGAGCATTCTTTGACATTGCTTTTCTTTAGGATTGGAATGAAAAGTGACCTTTTCCATTCCTGTGGACACTGCTGAGTTTTCCAAATTTGCTGGCATATTGAGTGCAGCATTTTCACAGCATCATCTTTCAGGACTTGAAACAGCTCAACTGAAATTCCATCACCTCCGCTAGCTTTGTTTGTAGTGATGCTTTCTAAGGCCCACTTGACTTCACATTTCAAGATGTCTGTCTTTACATTAGTGATCACACGATCATGATTATCTGACCTGTGAAGATCTTTCTTGTACACTTCTTCCATGTATTCTTGCCACGTCTTCTTAATATCTTCTGCTTCTTTTAGGTCCATACCATTTCTGTCCTTTATCGAGCCCATCTTTGCATGAATTGTTCCCTTGGTATCTCTAATTTTCTTGAAGAGATCTCTCGTCTTTCCCAATCTGTTGTTTTCCTCTATTTCTTTGCATTGATCGCTGAAGAAGGCTTTCTTATCTCTTCTTGCTATTCTTTGGAACTCTGCATTCACATGCTTATATCCTTCCTTTTCTCCTTTGCTTTTCACTTCTCTTCTTTTCACAGCTATTTGTAAGGCCTCCCCAGACAGCCATTTTGTTTTTTGCATTTCATTTCCATTGGGATGGTCTCGATCCCTGTCTCCTGTACAATGTCACGAACCTCATTCCATAGTTCATCAGGCACTCTATCTATCAGATGTAGGCCCTTAAATTTATGTCTCACTTTCACTGTATAATCATAAGGGATTTGATTTAAGTCATACCTGAATGGTCTAGCGGTTTTCCCTACTTTCTTCAATTTGAGTCTGAATTTGGTAATAAGGAGTTCATGATCTGAGCCACAGTCAGCTCCTGGTCTTGTTTTTGTTGACTGTATAGAGCTTCTCCATCTTTGGCTGCAAAGAATATAGTCAATCTGATTTCTGTGTTGACCATCTGGTGATGTCCATGTATAGAGTCTTCTCTTGTGTTGTTAGAAGAGGGTATTTGCTATGACAAGTGCATTTTCTTTGCAAAATTCTATTTGTCTTTGCCCTGCTTCATTCCGCATTCCAAGGCCAAATTTGACTGTTACTCCAGGTATTTCTTGACTTCCTACTTATGCATTCCAGTCCCCTATAATGAAAAAAACATCTTTTGGGGGTATTAGTTCTAAAAGGTCTTGTAGGTCGTCGTAAAACCGTTCTACTTCAGTTTCTTCAGCATTACTGGTTGGGGCATAGACTTGGATAACTGTGATATTGAATGGTTTGCCTTGGAGACGAACCAAGATCATTCTGTCATTTTTGAGATTGCATCCAAGGACTGCATTTCAGACTCTTTTGTTGACCATGATGGTTACTCCATTTCTTCTGAGGGATTCTTGTCTGCAGTAGTAGTTATAATGGTCATCTGAGTTTAATTCACCCATCCAGTCCATTTTAGTTCGCTGATTCCTAGAATGTCGACATTCACCCTTGCCATCTCTTGTTTGACCACTTCCAGCTTGCCTTGATTCATGGACCTGACATTTCAGGTTCCTATGCAGTATTGCTCTTTACAGCATCGGATCTAGCTTCTATCACCAGTCACATCCACAGCTGGATATTGTTTTTGCTTTGGCTCCATCCTTTCATTCTTTCTGGAGTTATTTCTCCACTGATCTCCAGTAGCATATTGGGCACTTAATGATCTGGGGAGTTCCTCTTTTGGTATCCTATCATTTTGCCTTTTCATACTGTTCATGAGGTTCTCAAGGCAAGAATACTGAAGTGGTTTGTCATTTCCTTCTCCAGTGGACCACATTCTGTCAGACCTCTCCACCATGACCCGCCCCTCTTGGGTTGCCCTGCATGCAAGGCTTGGTTTCATTAAGTTAGACAAGGCTGTGGTCCTAGTGTGATTAGATTGACTAGTTTTCTGTGAGTATGGTTTCAGTGCGTCTGCCCTCTGATGCCCTCTTGCAACACCTACCATCTTACCTGGTTTCCTCTTAACTTGGGCGTGGGGTATCTCTTCACAGCTGCTCCAGCAAGGCACAGCCACTGGTCTTTACCTTGGGCGAGGGGTATCTCCTTACCACCACTGTTCCTGACCTTCAATGTGGGATAGCTCCTGTAGGCCCTCCTGTGCCTGAGCAGCCACCTCTCCTCGGGTTGCTCCTCCCGGCCACCAGCCCTTGCCTCAGACTCGGGGTGGCTCCGCAGGGTCACCACCCCTGGCCTCGAGCACGAGTTGGCTTCTCCCAGCCGCCCCTGACCTCGGACATGGAGTGTCTCCTCCCAGCCTCCACTGATCTCGGACGCCTGATCTGTCTCCTCCTGGCTACCACTGACCTCACACACGGAGTAGCTCCTCCCGGCCACCGCCCCTGTCTTCGGATGCAGGGTAGCTCCTCCCGGCCTCCACTGACCTCAGACACAGGGTAGCTCCTCTCGACCGTTCCTGCGGTGTCAGTCTGGCACTCTAGGCCACTGCCCCTGACCTCGGACGTGGGTTAGCTCCTCTGGGCCATGCTTAAGTGCACCGGCTCACAGCAGCCTTTCCTTCTCCAGGAGATCTTCCCAACCCAGGGATCAAACCCAGGTCTCGCATGCTGCAGGCAGATTCTTTACCAGCTGAGCCACAAGGAAAGCCCCACGGTTTCCCCTGCTTTCTGCAACTTAAGTCTGAATTTGGTAAGAAGTAGTTCATGGTCTGAGCCACAGTCAGCTCCTGGTCTTGTTTTTGTTGACTGTATAGAGCTTCTCCATCTTTGACTGCAAAGAATATAATCAATCTGATTTCGGTGTTGACCATCTGATGATGTCCCTGTGTAAAGTCTTCTCTTGTGTAGTTGGAAGATGTTTGCTATGACCAGTGCATTTTCTTGGCAAAACTCTATTAGTCTTTGCCCTGCTTCATTCCACATTCCAAGGCCAAATTTGCCTGTTTCTCTAGGTGTTTCCTGACTTCCTACTTTTGCATTCCAGTCCCCTATAATGAAAAGGACATCTTTTTTGGTGTTAGTTCTAAAAGGTCTTGTAGGTCTTCATAGAACCATTCAACTTCAGCTTCTTCAGCATTACTGGTTGGGGCATAGACTTGGACTACCATGATATTGAATAGTTTGCCTTGGAAATGAACAGAGATCATTCTGTCGTTTTTGAGATTGAATCCAAGTACTACATTTAGGACACTTTTGTTGACCATGATGGCTACTCCATTTCTTCTGAGGGATTCCTACCTGCAGTAGTAGATGTAATGGTCATCTGAGTTAAATTCATCCATTCCAGTCCATTTTAGTTCGCTGATTCCTAGAATGTCAACGTTCACCCTTGCCATCTCTTGTTTGACCATTTCCAATTTGCCTTGATTCATGGACCTGACATTTCAGGTTCCTATGCAATATTGCTCTTTACAGCATTGGACCTTGCTTCTATCACCAGTCACATCCACAACTGGGTATTGTTTTTCTTTGGCTTCATCCCTTCATTCTTTCTGGAGTTATTTCTCCACTGATCTCCATTAGCATATTGGGCACCTACTGACCTGGGGAGTTCCTCTTTCAGGATCCTATCATTTTTCCTTTTCATACTGTTCACAGGATTCTCAAAGCAAGAATACTGAAGTGGTTTGCCATTCCTTTCTCCAGTGGACCACATCATGTCAGACCTCTCCACCATGACCCACCCATCTTGGGTTGCCCCTTGGTCATGGCTTAGTTTCTTTGAGTTAGACAAGGCTGTGGTCCTAGTGTGATTAGATTGACTAGTTTTCTGTGAGTATGGTTTCAGTGTGTCTGCCCTCTGATGCCCTCTTGCAACACCTACCATCTTACTTGGGTTTCTCTTACCTTGGTTGTGGGATATTACTTCATGTATGCTGCAGCAAAGCGCAGCCACTGCTCCTTACCTTGGATGAGGGGCATTTCCTCACTGCTGCCCTTCCTGACCTTCAATGTGGGATAGCTCCTCTAGGCCCTCCTGCACCCATGCAGCCACTGCTCCTTGGAGGTGGGGTTGCTCCTCCCTGCCTCTGCCCCTGGCCTCAGGCATGGGGTTGCTCCTCCTGGCCCCTGCCCTTGGCCTTGGATGCAGGGTGGCTCCTTTCTGATGCCGCCCCTTACCTGGGACCTGAGGTTGCTCCTCTCAGCCGCTGCCTCTGGCCTCAGATGCAAGGTAGCTCCTCCTGGCCGCCGTCCCTGACTTTGGAGGTGTGGTAGCTCCTCCCGGAAGCTGCCCCTGACCTTGGATGTAGGGTAACTCCTCTTGGTCACCACCCTTCAGGCATGGGGTCCTCCTGTCTTCTGCTCCGGACCTCGGATGTGGGGTAGCTCTTCTCGGCTGTGGTTAGTGCGCCAGTTGCAACCACCTGCAAAGACAACAAAGAATATGAAGTTCCTGGAGGCTAATTGCAGAAGGCAATTTCCATTCCAGTACTGAAGTGGCCAACACAAGGACTAGTGTCAGGAGTCCAGTGAAACTAGAACTATGAAAATTGTCCTAGGCCACATACTTAACACACTGCTCAGGCAGAATTTTCCGTGGAAGGAGGTACCCACCCTACCATTTCATTATGAAATTGAGAGAATATGAAAATGAAATTGGGGTACCTCTCTCTTCCTGCCACCTCTGTCGTGTTCCTGATTTCTCCCATTGGAAAAACTCAGATGGAAACCAGACACTAAAATAGCTCTCTTGAAGAAATTAAACCTCAGATGGAAAAAACAACCTCAAATGGAAAAGACAATAGATAGGGGTGGGTCAGGCTGACAAAGGAAGAATTACCAGCAATTTACATTATCTGGATATTTACAATATACTCTTGTTCCCATCATTTCATGGCAAATAGATGGGGAAACAATGGAAAACAGTGACAGACTTATTTTCTTGGGCTCTAAAATCACTGTGGAGGGCAATTGTAGCCATAAAATTAAGACACTTGCTCCTTGGAATAAAAGCTATGACAAACCTAGAACAGTATATTAAAAAGCAGAGACATTATTTTGTAAATAAAGGTCCATATAGTCAAAACTATCGTTTTTCCAGTAGTAAATGTATGTATGTAAGCGTTGGACCATAAAGAAAGCTGAACACCAAAGAACTGATGCTTTCAAATTGTGGTATTGTAGAAGACACTTGAGAGTCCCTTGGACTACAGGGAGATCAAACAAGTCAATCCTAAGTGAAAGGTTGTTGTTGAATCATGCAAAGATGCTGGGATTCTTGGCCCCAGGAGGAGAAGAATTCAATCCTAGGCCAGAGACGAGGCTTGATCACTCAGAGCTTTTGTGTAATAAAGTTTTATTAAAGTATAAAGGAGATAGAGAAAGCTTCTGATATAGGCATCAGAAGAGGGCAGAAAGAGTATCCCCCTGCTAGTCTTCAGCTGGATGTTATATAGTCACTAGCAGTCTGTTAATGAAAGAAAGGAATGTCTTAAAACTCAGAATGGCACCAGGCCCCTCACATAAGTTGCATTTTGGGATAATCTTGGCACCAAATGGTTCATCCTGGGCCATAAAATGATTAACTTGAATCTTGAAGAAGGGCAGATCACCATACAAATACTTTCATTTACATCGATTAGATGAACAATATCTGGGTATAACATACTGGTTTGTCAAGCAGGTTCTGAGCCAAAAGGCAGAACCAACTTGAAGACAGTTCAGTTCAGTCAATCAGTAGTGTCCAACTCTTTGCAACCCCATGAATCGCAGCAAACCAGGGCTCCCTGTCCATCACCAGCTCCCGGAGTTCACTCAGACTGATGACCATCGAGTCTGTGATGCTATCCAGACATCTCATCCTCGGTTGTCCCCTTCTCCTCATGCCCCCAATCCCTCCCAGCATCAGAGTCTTTTCCAATGAGTCAACTCTTCGCATGAGGTGGCCAAAGTACTGGAGCTTCAGCTTTAGAATCATTCCTTCCAAAGAAATCCCAGGGTTGACTTCCTTCAGAATGGACTGGTTGGATCTCTTTGAAGTCCAAGGGACTCTCAAGAGTTTTCTCCAACACCACAGTTCAAACGCATCAATTCTTTGGCGCTCAGCTTTCTTCAGAGTCCAACTCTCACATCCATACATGACCACAGGAAAAACCATAGCCTTGACTAGACAGACCTTAGTCGGCAAAGTAATGTCTCTGCTTTTGAATACACTATCTAGGTTGGTCATAACTTTTCTTCCAAGGAGTAAGCATCTTTTAATTTCATGGCTGCAGTCACCATCTGCAGTGATTCTGGAGCCCCCAAAAATAAAGTCTGACACTGTTTCTACTGTTTCCCCATCTATTTCCCATGAAGTGATGGGACCAGATGCCATGATCTTCGTTTTCTGAATGTTGAGCTGTAAGCCAACTTTTTCACTCTCCTCTTTCACTTTCATCAAGAGGCTTTTTAGCTCCTCTTCCCTTTCTGTCTTAAGGGTGGTGTCATCTGCATATATGAGGTGATTGATATTTCTCCTGGCAATCTTGATTCAAGCTTGTGTTTCTTCCACTCCAGCATTTCTCATGATGTACTCTGTATATAAGTTAAAGAAGCAGGGTCACAATATACAGCCTTGACGTACTCCTTTTCCTATTTGGAACCAGTCTGTTGTTCCATGTCCAGTTCTAACTGTTGCTCCCTGACCTGCATACAAATTTCTCGAGAGGCAGGTTAGGTGGTCTGGTATTCCCATCTCTTTCAGAATTTTCCATAGTTTATTGTGATCCACACAGTCAAAGGCTTTGGCATAGTCAATAAAGCAGAAATAGATGTTTTTCTGGAACTCTCTTGCTTTTTCCATTATCCAGCAGATGTCAGCATTTTGATCTCTGGTTCCTCTGCCTTTTCTAAAACCAGCTTGTACATCAGGGAGTTCATGGTTCACGTATTGCTGAAGTCTGGCTTGGAGAATTTTGAGCATTACTTTACTATCTTGTGAGATGAGTGCAATTGTGTGGTAGTTTGAGCATTCTTTGGCATTGCCTTTCTTTGGGATTGGAATGAAAACTGACCTTTTCCAGTCCTGTGGCCACTGCTGAGTTTTCCAAACTTGCTGGCATATTGAGTGCAGCACTTTCACAGCATCATCTTTCAGGATTTGAAACATCTCAACTGAAATTCCATCACCTCTGCTAGCTTTGTTCGTAGTGCTGCTTTCTAAGGCCCACTTGAGTTCACATTCCAAGATGTCTGGCTCTAGATTAGTGATCACATCATCATGATTATCTGGGTCATCAAGATCTTTTTTGTACAGTTCTTCTGTGTATTCTTGCCACCTCTTCTTAATATCTTCTGCTTCTGTTAGGTCCATACAATTTCTGTCCTTTATCAAACTCACCTTTGCATGAATTGTTCCCTTGGTATCTCTAATTTTCTTGAAGAGATCACTAGTCCTTCCCAATCTGTTCTTTTCCTCTATTTCTTTGCACTGATCACTGAAGAAGGCTTTATTATCTCTTCTTGCTATTCTTTGGAAGTCTTAATTCACATGCTTATATCTTTCCTTTTCTCCTTTGCTTTTTGCCTCTCTTCTTTTCACAGCTACTTGTAAGGCCTCCCCAGACAGCCATTTTGCTTTTTTGCATTTCTTTTCCATGGGGATGGTCTTGATCCCTGTCTCCTGTACAATGTCACGAACCTCATTCCATAGTTCTTCAGGCACTCTACCTATCAGATCTAAGCCCTTAAATCTATTTCTCACTTCCACTGTATAATAATAGGGGATTTGATTTAGGTCATATCCGAATGGTTTAGCGGTTTTCCCTGCTTTCTTCAATTTAAATCTGAATTTGGCAATAAGGAGTTCATGATCTGAGCCACAGTCTGCTCCTGGTCTTGTTTTTGTTGACTGTATAGAGCTTCTCCATCTTTGGCTGCAAATAATATAAGCAATTTGATTTTGGTGTTGACCATCTGGTGATGTCCATGTATAGAGTCTTCTCTTGGGTTGTTGGAAGAGGGTGTTTGCTATGACCAGTGTATTTTCTTGGCAAAACTCTGTTAGTCTTTGCCGTGCTTCATTCCGCATTCCAAGGCCAAATTTGCCTGTTACTCCAGGTGTTTATTGACTTCCTACTTTTACATTCCAGTCCCCTATAATGAAAAGGACATCTTTTTGGGGTGTTAGTTCTAAAAGATCTTGTAGGTCTACATAAAACCGTTCAACTTCAGTTTCTTCATCATTACTGGTTGGGGCATAGACCTGGATAACTACAGAGTTTGGGGTAAATGCATGGGACATTAGCATAGCTTAAGATAAAACATTTCCATAAGAAAAAGAAATTGTTTATCTCTAGGTTTGAGAATACTTAACTTCACGTGAAACCTGGTGTCATTATGGCAACACAGTGTTCTAAGAGAAACCTCTTTTTAAATTTGTATAGAGAAGGAAAAAATATCACTAGTGTGTTTCCTCCTACTGCTTAAGAGAGATAAAAATGTCTGACACTTGCAGGCTATTTCTTCCGTTTGGAGACCCCCAGCGTATTAAAAAAATATGCCACTTATAAGTTAAAATGCAAGACCAAGCAGCATTGTTATTGCTGTATAAAATTAATAAAGGACAGTTTATTCTATCCACTTTACTCATAAGTGTACAGAGTTTTAATATACAGACCTAAAGCCTTCCAAACAAAGATGTAAAAAGATCAATAAGCAAAGTGTTTCAAGAGAAATTGTTTATCAGTTCAGATACACATTTCACCAGAGGTATGTAATATATTTGTATTCTCTAAGTAATCAGAGATAATTTTCAATAAATAAATCACTCTTCCTATTGGCTTTTTTTCTTTTGTTATTTACTTATGAGACTTGGAGGAATGTTTCAGATCATTAGCTTGTGTTATTTTAATGTATTTAAAATAAATGTCTCATTGGAATTTAATGACAAGACCAGGCTGCATTGTTATTGCTCTGTAAAATTACTAAGGACAGATAATTCTATTCACAGTACTCATAATGGTCAGTCAGTCATTTCATTTCAGTTGCTCAGTCATGTCCGACTCTTTGTGACCCCATGAACTGCAGCACGCCAGGCCTCCCTGTCCATCACCAACCCCTGGAGTTCACTCAAACTCACATCCATTGAGTCGGTGATGCCATCCAGCCATCTCATCCTCTGTCGTCCCCTTCTCCTCCTGCCCCCAATCCCTCCCAGTATCAGGGTCTTTTCCAATGAGTCAACTCTTCGCATAGAACAAAGTTATAAAAGACAGATTTACCAAATGGTGCTAAGACAATGAAATTTCTTTGATTCGGAGGGTTTATAGTTAAATATTTTCAAAAACTTGTCAGCCATATCAGGAAGAGAGATTTTTCTCTTTGTTTGCTTGATTTTTTTCCTTTGTTCTCATTATGTGTCAGTGAAGATCATTAGGTATCTTAAGTTATTACTCTAAGAAACTTGTTTAGATGTTAGTACTAGTCCAGTGGAATCCTCATTGTTAAATAATCTGGCAGAAATGCCAAATTGCCTTTAGATTTTGAAAAAAAGCTTCTTTCGATTTGTTTCACCAACAAGTGCCCTGCTTTTAAAACTGATATTTTAGTTTCATTCATTATTTTTTATTATAATCTTTTACCAGCTCACAACCATAAACACAAAATAATATAAACAGCACTTCTCTAAGCATAAGAAATCATTGCTAAGTATTCACACAATGACACTTTTGTTTAGGATTTTCATACATCTCCATGTCATGGACCCCACTGCTCACCCTTGGCATTTCTTCCTGAGACATACAAGTGGGGGAATATTATGGTGCTGGAAAACTCTCAGAAGAGATGGCAGTTGAACAGAATATGGTTCTATTCGGCCAAGTTAGTTGATTTCTCTGCTTTTTTCAGATCTTCAGTATCCCCACACAAGTTTTATTGTTTCACACATAAGACATGAGAGAGATGTTTGTGAGTTTTTCTCTTTTCTTTTCATATTTCTCTAAACATGGAGTCTATATTATTAAATTAGTCAAGTAATAAGTTAGTATTATTCCTCATAACATTTATAGTTTCTATCCCATCTCTGATACTTAAAAACTAAAAGTTCTTTCTGATAATCATGGCTCTTTAGCAGTACGTTTATTGTTTCCAGTTCAGTCAGTTCAGTTCAGTCGCTCAGTCATGTCCAACTCTCTGAAACCCCATGGACAGCAGCATGCCAGGCTTCCCTGTCCGTTACCAACTCCCAGAGATTGTTCAAACTTGTGTCCATTGAATCAGTGATGCCATCCATATTTGAGTTTCAGCTTTAGCATCAGTCCTTCCAATGAATATTCATGACTGATTTCTTCTAGGATAGATGGGTTGGATCTCCTTGCAGTCCAAGGGACTCTCCTGAATCTTCTCTAACACCACAGTTCAAAAGTATCAATTATTTGGTGCTCAGCTTTCTTTATAGCCCAGCTCTCACATCCATACTACTGGAAAAACCATAGCTTTGACTAGAAGGACCTTTGTTGGCAAAGCAATATCTTTGCTTTTTAATATGCTGTCTAGATTGGGTTTCCTTTGTGGCTTAGAGAGTAAAGCATCCTCCTGCAATGTGGGAGACCCTGGTTCAATCTCTGAGTTGGGATGATGCCCTGGAGAATGCAGTGGCAACCCACTCCAGTACTCTTGCCTGGAAAATCCCATGGACAGAGGAGCCTGGGAGGCTGCAGTCCATGGGGTCACAAAGAGTTGGACATGACTGAGCGACTTTGCTTTCACTTTCCTAGATTGGTCAAAGCTTTTTGATTTTACCCACTGTGAATTAAATCATATTTTCTTAGTTTCTTTTCTTTTTGCTCCTTGTTTGATTATGACATATTCTATCATCTATTTTCAATAGATTTACTTAAGTTTTATATTCATACTTGTCTTAACTTAGTCATTAATCAGTATATCTACCCTATTATTAAATAATAAAAGGAGCTTAGAATATTTTAATTATGACTATATCCTGCTTCTAACTAATAAACTTTCATCTCCAGGCATATAATTCATCACTAATAATAAATTATTTAATAATTGTTTACACATCATCTATGTAATATGTGATTTCAAGTATGTTTATATTAAATATTGATTCAATATCCATGTTCCTTTAACTTTAGTGACATTTATCCCTGTTTCTGTAACAATTCTCTTTGCTACCACTCTTCATTTATGGTTTAGTTTTCTTCTGAGTGTTATAAACCCTTAATCATTTATTTTAGTGCGAGTCCCTTCAATCCACTTATCTAAGAATATCGCTTGTCCATTCGGAATGGAGCATTCATTTGGGTATGAATACACCAAGACAAATACTTGTTTTCAATTTAAAATATATTTTATATTCTGGCTTCTTTTAGTTTAATTATATAGAGAGATGCACTATCAGATTATCTTTCTCTGTGATTAAAGTGCTATCATTATTAGTTTTCTTATTTTCAGTTTCAGTGTTGTGCTAGCTGTGGAAACCTGTCTTCAGGTTGAGGTATGGAAACCACCTATGACGGAAACTGTAGACAACT
Organism: Oryx dammah; assembly: GCF_014754425.2. NCBI lineage: Eukaryota > Metazoa > Chordata > Mammalia > Artiodactyla > Bovidae > Oryx > Oryx dammah. Next base: position 288,475 of record NW_024070201.1, on the reverse strand, counting down.
TGGTTTGTGAAGGCAGGAACTCAAACACTACCTGAACAAATACTAGCCACGTAGCACAGGGTGAGTTAGTGACACAATTTTTCTTTAAAAGAATATCTACTTGTTTAGCTGAAACTTCAAGAGTGAGTCACTGCCTCTTTGGGTTGTTTTGAGGAATCAACTTACCTATATAAATGACGTTTGCCAATCACTTTGTCAATTTCAGACTCCTGTTAAAGCCTGACCTGTTCAAGACATCCATGTGCCTCATGAAGGATATTGATAAGAGCTCTGAATATTGGAGAGGAAGTCATTTCATTATAAAAGGAAGGAAAAACATAAAACAAGCAGTCATCAAACTCAATTTGACATTTTTTTTTTGTGTTCCCACATACAGCTTTTAAGGCAAACAGTGATTTGAAATTATGGAGAATAAGACTAAGACTTATGATTTTCTCTCTGGCCCCAGGTGTTATGATGAATCTCAAGAGGGCTGATTCCTAATGTCACATTCCTGGCTACAGCTCCTAAGTTCTTCTGAGATTTGCTTTAACAGTGGGTCCTTGCCTCCCATATCCTGCTAGAAATGTGGTTACATTTCTCAGCATAGAGAGGATCAATGAACTATCTTAATCGGAGGTAGAGAAAACAAGTGCACATCCAAACCAAAAGTAAACCTCTGTGTTTCTACTTTCTCTTTTTAGTCAAAAGAAACTTTAGTCAATTCTCAATCTAATGCCTACAATTTACACTTTGTTTTATCAAGTTATGTACAGACATTCCTTTTTGTTTTCAGTGTCAGTTTGAAATTCAACTAATTTCCTGGGCAACAAAGTTGTTGAAATGTCTATTGATCTTTCTGAACAATATTTTACAGAGCTGTCAGTGGTGCAGAAGAACCAAGAAAGGCAAACATTTTGCCCTCTACACACTAATATGAGGACATGTCCTCAGGCATGTGATGGACCTGATCCTAGTACAAGAGATCTTATCATTAGAGGCAGACAACCTAAGAACCACTTACATACTGATTTTTTTATTTCTTGTTAAGATTGTGTGGGGTTGCCTTATTTTTATTGAGGATCCATGATTTTAATAGCCTTTTGAAAGTTTTCATGAGATATAAAGCAAAGCAAACAAGTAAAACAGAGGATGTGAAAACCATCTTACAGTGAATTCATGCTAAATTTTACCTTTACTGATTTTTTCTGAAACAAAATGTTTTCTCATTGACTTGTAATTAAATATCCTACAAAATTCATCTATGCAAGTAGGTTGCCCTCTGTCTTGCAGGAATGGCATGCTTTGTGTATATACAACTAGTATGTTAACAGTGTTCTGGTCTCAGAAACCCTTATATTAGATGCAATGCTCTCCTGTCATTGTCTTGAAATGCTTGATAGTTTTTGACAAGGATACAGTATATTTGTTATTGTACTGCATCTTATCTATAGTGTACAAAGTCCTACTTCCAGGTTTAACAATTTGTAGCTTTCTACTGTCCTTGAGCTAATCCTTTGGTATATACTTTTTTCCAACAGATAGAGACTCTACTTGGCTATGAACTAGTAAACCCTTAAGTATCTTGTTCAGAAGATACTCATCTTCACTTCAGCCTGACCAAGCAGCCAGGTCAACTGTGATTTTCTGTGTACCCAAATTCTCTCAATAGACTTATTATTATTTTTTTTGTCTTTACATTTATCAGTACATCTATTCTACTTCAGTTGGTGTATGTCTGGATCTCACATAAGTCACTGAGCTTATGAGTCAAGACTACTTTGGGTCCTACAGGCAAACATCAAGTGATATACAATAAATGAATCCTTCTTCAAATGAACTTCTCTAGTTCAGTTTCCTACCACGTCTTTATACATTTGAAATTCCTAAGTCTTTGTCATTTTCTTTCCATTTTTTTTCTGCTCTGGTAATCACCACTTATTCTATCTCTTAAGTTACTTGTGTTAAAGATCATGAAAAATTTCCTAAGCCATCTTGATTCTGTCATACAAATGAATATGCTATTTTCAGAGTGTTTCCTCCTAAACGTTCCTTTACAGCACCTGTAACTCGGTGCTAACTCCTGTTCTCCAGCAAAGGTTGTTGCATCTTGACTGGAAACTCATAGACAGAAATGAGTCACAGCCTCAATGAAGTAAAACATTTGTGTTTGAGGGAGCAATTCACATATGATTTTCTGCAGTGCTCTGTGCTGTGCGCACACACACATGCCTACACTTTCCAAAGGAAGATTACACTATTCTATTTAGTGACATATTTTTTAAAATTCTGCAGTGCTTTAAAATTTTCAAGAATTTTATACACATGATTTTACATATTCTCATAATAACTCGATTTTCCCATAACCCTATACTGCCTTTCCCCATTTCCCGCTCCCCACTGGCAGTCATAGCCTGGTTTCTGTATCTGTGAATTTGCTTCTTTTTTTGTTTAATTCACAAGTATGTTATATTTTTTATATTCCACATGCATGTGATATCATCCAACATTTGTGTGTTTTCTCTTTATGCATTATTTCAGTAGTTTAATGCCCTCCAACTTAGTCCATGTTGTCACAAACAGCAAAACTGTATTCATATACAATAAGTCCTTTACATATGAACCTTTGAGCTGTGAATTTTCAAAGATGTGAATGTGTTGTTCACATGTTGAATCACATAAGTTAGTTCTCATGACTGGTGTACATTATGTGTGTGCATCCTCTACAAGTGGTTGTGCTTTTGTGTATTCTACTGTACAGTATCTTTATTTCAAAGATATCCAGAGGCAACTGTAAAAGCAGTACTGATTTTGAAGGACATTTCACATGCTTTCTATAGATTCCCACTTACCTACATTGGTTTGGTGAATGGAAATACATGACATGATGGAAAAGATCACTGCAGATGCCTCATCATCAATAGAAATGTCTTTTTTTGCTCAGTGTTGTTGATACCCCTTTCCATCTCAATCAGACATGCTGCTTGGTCATGTCAAGAGGGAGGAGGGAGCAACAGTCCTCTCACTATTCTGCTGTGCCTGGGTGACTCTATTTCTCAAGAAAGGGGTAGAGAGGCATGTCTAAGCTGCATTCTCATATCCAGTTTTATCTGCAGGAGTGCTGGTATTTTAGCTGACGAAGAATCCACCTGCAATGGAGGGGGCCCTGTTTCAATTCCTGGGTCAGGAAGTTCCCCTGCAAAAGGGATAGGCTACCCCTCCAGTGTTCTTGGGCTTTCTGGTGACTCAGACAATAAATAATCTGCCTGCAATGCAAAGACCTGGGTCCAACCCCTGGATTGGGAAGATCCCCTGGAGGAGGCCAATGCAACCCACTCCGGCATTCTTGCCTGGAGAATCCCAATGGACAGAGGTGCCTGGCAGTCTACATTCCATGATGTCACAAAGAGGCAGATCTGTTGAGTGAATAAGTACACCACAATGCTAGTAATTTTAATCTCTGACTCCTGCGTGTAGTCTGCAAGTGATCCATGACCCAGAAGGATGGTGATTCAATGGCCCCTTTAGTATCCATCAATGGTGAAGCCAAAAATATCACTTCAATCAGAACATTTACTTGGTAATTATTGTGTAACACTCTGGTCTGAGTCAGGGATGTGAGACAAAACAAAATCCTACTCACATGTTTTAACTGAAGATAATTTAATGGAAATAATTTAATTTAATGAGGAGAATATTGGCAGTGTTAAATAAATCAGTCCAAGAATTTGAAGCAGCTGGAGGCTAACATCATAAGGCAATATTCATACAAGACTGAAGCAGCCAAAACAAGGGCCTCTGTCAGGGTTCTAGTGTCATGGGATCCAGGAAGAACGTTCCAGGCCACCTTTTCAACACACACCTCAACAGGAATTTTCCTTGAAAAGATTCAGCCACCTTAACACTTCATTGTGAAACTGGGAGAAAACGAAAAGTGAAATTTGGATAATTTTCTCTTCTTCTCCTCTCTGTTAGGCTCCTGGTTTCTCTCTCTGGCTTAACTCAGATGGAAACTAGACATCTGAGGAGCTCTATTGATGAAATTTAAGGATTAAACTCCAGTTAGACCAAAAAAAAAAAAAAAAAAGATAAAAAAGAAAAACTGTATAGATGGTCTAGACTGACAAAGGAAGCATCATTAGCACATTTATATTATCTGTATATCCATGGTATTCCCTTTGCTAGATATTTATTATTATAACAATTTAAAATATAAAGAGCGATGTTGAGAATCAGTAAATAAATAGTTCAAATGCAGCAAAAGTTATCTGACCCTCTGATGGTTTTCCTATATCATTCAGTCTTCTATCTGCATGAGAACTTAATAACCTTCCCAAGTCAAGTCTCAAAATATCAAGAAATATAGGCATTAGTTAAAAGAAAAAAAAGAGTCCCATTAGTATACCATGTCAGATTTGATTCCCTGAAGATACTGGGGAGAGGCAAGAATCATGTCCTCAATGGGCTTAAGATTTAAAGAGAATAAATCACTCATGGTGGTTTATAGTCTAGATGATTTTCTGTGAGAAATAATTGAACTCTAGTGTGTTGGTCCCTCTGTGACAATTTTGGTATAAATTCCTCAGCTTCTTCATATCCGAGTTGTTACTGGGAAATCACTCTTCTTTCACAGGTAGGTCTAGGTATTGAACAGTTTGCTGTGCTGTGTGCTTAGTCACTCAGTCGTCTTTGACTCTTTGTGACCCCAATGGACCGTAGCCCACCAGACTTCTCTGTCCATGGGGATTCTCCAGGCAGGAACACTGGAGTGGCTTGCCATGGCCTCCTCCAGGGGATCTCCCCAAGCTGGGGATCAAACCCAGGTCTTCTGCTTTGTAGGCGGATTCTTTACTATCTGAGCCACCAGAGAAGCCCAAGAATACTGCAGTGGGTAGCCTATCCCTTTTCCAGGGGATATTTTGGACCCTGCAATAAGAATGGGGTGTCTTGCTTTGCACTAAGTGAAGTTGCTCAGTCGTGTCCAGCTCTTTGTGATCCCATGGACTGTAGTCTACCAGGCTTCTCTGTCCATGGGATTTTCCAGGCAAGAGTACTGGAGTGGGTTGTCATTTCCTTCTCCAGGGGATCTTCCTGACCCAGGGATCGAACCCAGGTCTCCTGCATTGCAGGCAGACACTTTGCCCTCTGAGCCACCAGGGAAGCTCCTGCATTGCAGGCATATTCTTTATCAACTGAGCTAAATTCTATTTTTCTCATAGTACAAATATTTATAAATATGCCATGGAGTGGTATCATAATGGAAAAAGAAATAGATCAAAGGCCACAAGATAGAACCTCATGTTGAGAGTCTGTCAAGAATACCAAGTTTTATAGTGCCCAGAGCCCACTTCTGTCCACTTCTCTCTAAGTTTTCCTTGCCAAGTCATCTCTTCCCATCAGGTGGCCAAAGTATTGGAGTTTCAGCTTCAGCATCAGTGCTTCCAATCAATGTTCATGACTGATTTCTTTTAGGATGAACTGGCTGGATCTCCTTGCAGTCCAAGCGACTCTCAAGAGTCTTATCCAACACCACAGTTCAAAAACATCAATTGTTAGGTGCTCAGCTTTCTTTGTGGTCCAGTTCTCAGCTTGGACTAGACAGACCTTTGTCAGCAAAGTAATATCTCTGCTTTTTAATATGCTATCTAGGGTTGTCACAGATTTTCTTCCAAGGAGATGGCCTCCTTTATCATGTACAAAAGTTGAGAAATGCACTTTATGATTTCTTACATACTGAGACACAGTTTTATAGATAATATGGTTATTATTAATAGTGTGACCTTTACAGAACTCAGATTGAATCCCTATCATACAGTTTATTTTTATTTTCTAAGAGAGTTAAAATGAGGTAAAGTTACAACAAAATCATTATGGTCTGGGGATGGGTCTGTCAATCACTCTTTAAAGAATTGTCTTCTCCTCAAGCAGAGATTTTTAATATGTTATTTTACCCCAAATTATTTCCTCTTTTAATATTTAATACCACTGATAAATATGAATATATAAAAGTAATCACATATTGTTTATGTACAGTATTTTACCTCTATTTATACAAAAACACTGATTTAATTTTGTTTCCCATGAGCCAATTATTACCCTAAATAATTGGTTGAAATATATAAAGCTAAGGATAGCCTGGGATATCTTACTGAAGTAAGATTTGGTCATGTGAGGGGCACCTGAGGTAGGCAAGGGTGCATAAAATGAACTTGCAATGCAGGGTGAGGGACTACCTAGAAAATAACATTGAGGTTAGAGTGGCAGGTAGACAGACACAATTCTATAAATATCTATCTGTTCTGTTTCCCTAAATCATTCACCTGTGGGAGAGAAACAATTAATTTTAATTACTGACACTTTAGACACTACATCAGAATTATTCTGAAAACAAAGAATCATAGGTTTAAGGAATATAAATATAAATCATATATTTAAAGGGATTGTAAGTGACAAATACATGATAAAGATTTGTAGAAAAATCTAAGCTTCTCAACTATGAAAAGACTTGCAGAAAAGCATTTGAAACTATGTAACTGTATTCTATATTAAGTTAAATATTGAAGCATCTACTGCATGATTACTAGGTTACCTCTAGATATTTAAAGACAAATTTGATGTGGAACATTTTTAAAGACTACTGAATTTCTTATAATATTGCTTCTGTTTTATGTTTGTTTTTTTTTTTTTTTTCTGACCATGAGGCATGTGGGATCATAGCTCCCTAAAAGGGGATCAAATCTTTGTTTCCTACCTTGCAAAATGAACTTCTAACCACTGGATCACCTGAAAAATCCCCTATGTAACTTCTTTATGCCACATGTATTTAGAAGTTTGAAAGAAGTAGGCACTGATGAAATGATGATGATGGAGAATGATAAAAAAATGCATTTTTATTTCATTTACTTTAGACATCATTGGAAGCTGAGCAAACACAATGTTAAAGGAAAACTACACAGAGGTGACTGAGTTTATCCTCCTGGGACTGAAGATCAAGCTGACTCGCAGCCTGTCCTTTTTGTGGTCTTCTAGTTATCTACCTGATCACAGTCATTGGTAATGGCGGGCATGATTTTCCTAATCAGAATTGACTCAAAGCTTCACACTCCAGTTTACTTCTTCCTCAGTCACCTCTCCTTTGTAGATCTCTGTTATGCCACCAATGTCACTCCTCAGATGCTGGTCTATCTCTTATCCAAGAGAAAAACCATTTCCTTCCTTTTTTTTTTTTTTTAATACAGTTTGACTTTTTCATTTCCTTGGGGCTCAGAGATAGCTATATGCTCACAGCAATGGCTTATGACCACTACATTGCCATCCACAAATCCCTGTTATATGGCAGCAAGATGTCCCAAGTTGTCTGCCTCTCTCTCGTTGCTACATCTTATATTTATGGATTTGCAAATGGTCTTACCCAGACCATCCTGATGCTCCATCCCTCCTTCGGTGGACCCAATGAAATCAACCACTTTTACTGTGCGGACCCAACTCTCCTAGTCCTGGCCTGCTCAGACACTTATGTCAATGAAACTGCCATGTTCATGGGGGCTGGTTGCAGCCTCATGTTTTCTCTCACCATCCTCCTCCTCTCCTACATTGTCATCTTTACAGCCATTCTGTAAATGAGTTCTCCAGAAGGGAGGCACAAGGCCTTCTCCATCTGTGGGTCTCATCTGACAGTTGTCATTATGTTTTGTGAGACACTGTTCTGGATGTATCTAAGGCTGCCTTCTGAGGCATCTGTAGAACAAACTATGCAGCTGTTTTTTATGTCCTTCTGAGTCTTAAGCTAAACCCGTTCATCTACAGCCTTCAGAACAAAGATGTTAAAAGACCTATAAGGAGAGTGATTCATGGGAAATTTTCTGTCAAATTAGGTACACATTTGGCCAGAGGTATGTAATATATTTGTATTCTCTGAATGATTAGAGAGGATTTTAAATCAATGTCACTTTTTGTCATTTACTTATTTTTTCCTTTTGCAATTCACTTATGAAACGTGGAAGAATCTGTCAGATCATTAGTTTATGTCATTTCAGTGTATTTAAAATGACTAGTTAGTTAGTGTTAGTTGCTCAGTCATACCCGACTCTTTGTGACCCCAAGGACTGCAGCCCTCTGTCCATGAGATTTTCCAGGCAAGGATATTGGAGTGGGTTGCCACTTCCTTCTCCAGGGGATCTTCCCAACTCAGGAATCGAATCCAGGTCTCCTACACTCCAGGCAGATTCTTTACCAACTGAGCTACAAGGGAAGCCCTACCACATGGAAATTCAATGACAAGACCAGACATTGTTATTTTTGTAATATTGGTAAAGAATAGATAATTCTGTGCACAGTATTCATAAAGGTAGAAAGTTATAAAATATATAATTACCAATGATGCTAAGACAATGTCAATTTGTTTGATTTGAGAGGTTTAAAAATTTCCAAATTATTTTCTGAAACTTGTCAATTGTATAAGGAGGAAAGTTTTTTGTTTAGTTGGTTGAGTATTTCCTTTGTTAATGTTGTATATCCAAGGAGATTTTTAGGTATCTTAAGTTATTACTCTAAGAACTATATTTAGATATTAGTACTGGTCTAACAGAATCCTCATTGATTAAATGTTTGACAGAAATACCAAATTTCCTTTAGATTAAAAAAAAATATTTCTTTTTATTTATTTTTTTTTACCAATATACCTCTGGCATTAATTTATATTGGTTTTCACTTTTTTTTTTAGCATGTACTGTTAACAGCTCACAGACAAAAATAGTGAACAATATAAAGAGCACTTTTTGAAGCATAACTAATCATCATTAAGTTTTCACACAATGACACTTTGTTTCAAATTTGCACAAATCTCCATGTCATGGACCTGACTGCTCATCTTTGGCATCTTCCCCTGGGACATACAGATTGGGGAAATTCATGATGCTGGAAAACTCCTCAGAAGAGATGAGAGTTGAGCAGAACTTGGTTCTATTAGGTCAATCAAGTTGATTTTTTTAAAAAACTGATTTATAATTTTAAGTTTCAGGTATACAACATTTGAAAGTCACTCAGTCATGTCCAAATCTTTGTGATCCCATGAACTGTAGCCTGCCAGGCTCCTCTGTCCCTGGGGATTCTCCAGGCAAGAATACTCATGTGGATTGACATGCTCCTCGCTAGGGGATCTTCCAAACTCAGGGATCGAATCCAGGTATCCTACATTGCAGACGGATTATTTAGTGTCTGAACCACCAGGGAAACCTGGTGTTCAGCACAGTGATTTACAATTTTTAGAACTGTTAAAGAGACTTCTCTGGTGGCTCAGTGGTAAAGGATCTGCTTGCAGTGCAGGCGACTCAGAAAATACATGTTTCAGAACTGGGTTGGGAAGATCCACTGGCAGAGGAAATGTTTAAAAATCAGTAAGAAAAGTGATTCAAGATAAATTATTTGCCAAATAGCGTAGACATTTTGGTCAGAGGTATGTAACATATCTGTATTCTCATGTTTATATTATCCCCTGTATTCTCAGTGTCACGAGGGCCAGGTCTAAGGTCCTTGTCTAGCTTTGCTTATTAATTTAAAGTCAGAATTTATCACAAAACCTATAATAGAGATATTCTGAATAAAAATCACTTGAGTTAATAAACTATCACTATGACCTTTGCATTATAATTCTTTGAGTAGTGAAAGATCTACTCTTTTCCACTTTTCAACATAATTTTTATTCAACCTAAATTATTTAGAATCTAACTGTATAGTTTCTACACCTTATGTCTTCTACCATGAAATAGAAACATTTGAAGGACAAAACCCATCTTTCTCTTTTTCTTACACTTTCTCCATTGACTGCACAGTGGCAAACAGAAGATTTTTTTCTGAATATTTGACAACAATGTGGATGGATGAATGAATGGATTAATTGATAAGTGAATGTCTTTATACCGAGAATGTGCAGTGTTGTGTGAACATGCCACATTTCTATTCTAAGCAATACAGTATCAAAGACTAATAATGTGTTTGATCTCAGCCTCACAATTTATTAACTGTAGGTTTCAGGGAAAGTTAATTAACCTCTACTTGTTTCAATTTCCTATCTGTAAAATGAAGGTACTAATACCAAGAACCTACACCATTTGTATGTTTAACTGATCTAAGTTTGGGTAGCTGTTAAGCCTAAGGCTGGCACATATTAATTACTCAATGCCTGTTACCTATAACTAATTACTCCCATTGTGTTTTCTTCCTGTGACTTTTAAACAAGTTTGTCATTATCCCAAATCCTCTCTATGTAGCCTTTCAGTTTGAGGGCTGAGATTATGCATTCAATGAAATGCAGATTTACCTGAGAGTGGGAAAACTAAGAGTTGTTTTGCAGCCCTCAATAAAGACACATTGCACACTCCTTGAAGAATTTAGGACATATTGGTTCATAACTGTTATCTCCAAGGACTGTGCTAGCTATGGAAATGACACCTCTGCTCACAAAGATTTGAATTCTAGCAGTAATACTATAAATATAAGTAAGTAATGAAAGCAGAGTGTGTTAATCAAGGGTAGGGCAGAGAGGTAAACAGCATGGTGAATGGAGGTCAAACTCTGTGGAGGCAAAACAAAATTATACTCATTAACAGAAGAGAATTTAATGGAAATAATTTAATTTAATAAAGATAACACAGGCAGTGTTAGAGAAATCAGTCCAAGTAGTTGAAGCACCTCGAGGCTAAGTTCGGAAGGTAAATAAATACCAGTCCTGAAGCAGCCAACACAAAGGCCACTGTCAGGAGTCCAGTGAAACTAGATCCAGGAAAAAATCTCAGGCCATATCTCAACCAGAATTTTCCTTGGAAGAATGCAGACACCTTAGCACTTCATTGTGAAACTGAAGGGGAATGAGAAAGAAATTTGGATACTTTTATGTTCTCACCTCTGTTATGCTTCTGGTTTCTCCCACTGGCCAAACTCGGAAATTTGAAACCAAAGGAGCTCTGATGATGGAATCTAAGGATTAAATTTTAGGTGGGCAAAAAAAAAAAAAAAGTAGAGAAAAAAGACATTAGGTCTAGATGGGCTAGACTGACAAAGGAAGAATCACCAGTGCATTTATTTATTGGTATATCTACCGTATTCTCTTTGCTAAATATTTATTATTATAACTGTTTAAAATATAAAGAACAAGGTTTAGAATCAGAATATAATAATCCAATTAACTAAAGTTGCCTGGTTGTCCAGTGATTTTCCTATATCATGCACTCTTCTATCTTGCATGTTGAAAATTTAAACACAATAAAATGAACTGCTGAAGATTTGTAAATATCAGAAACAACTTTTAGATTTTAAGTATTAGAGATGGGATAGAAACTATAAATGATGTTAGGAATAAAACTCATTTATTGCTTGACATAATCTAATAATAGAAAGTCAATGTTTATTGGACCAGTATGCATATCTAATTTAGTATAACAATATCTACAAAATATGGAGAACTTAATATATCCCCCAATCAGCTCAAAATATCAAGAGATTTAGGCTTAAGTTAAAAAAAAAAAAAAAAAGAGTCCCATTGCTTTAACATTTCAGGAGATTTGATGCCCTGATGATATTGGGGTGTGGCAAGAAGTCATATCTTCAATGAACTTAAGATTTTTTAAAAATATAAATTTATTTATTTTAATTGAAGGCTAATTACTTTACAATATTGTATTGGTTTTGCCATACATCAACATGAATCCGCCACAGGTATACACGTGTTCCCCATCCTGAGTCCCCCTCCCTCCCCGTACTATCCCTCTGGGCGTCTCAGTTCACCAGCCCCAAGCATCCTGTATCATGCATTGAACCTGGACTGGCAATTTGTTTCGTATATGATATTATACATGTTTCAATGGCATTCTCCCAAATCACCGCACCCTCTCCCTCTTCCACAGAGTCCAAAAGACTTTTCTATACATCTGTGTCTCTTTTCTGTCTTGCATACAGGGTTATCGTTATTAAAAAGTGAAACACTTATGTTTGTTTGTAGCCTAAATGGTTTTCTATGAAAGATAATTGAACCTTAGGGAGCTGGTCTGTCTGTGACATTCTGGTATAAACTTCTCAGGTTCTTCACATCAGTGCTGTCCCTGGGAAATCACTCTCCTTTCACAGGTAGGACTGGTATTGTTAAAATATATTTTGGAAATTAGAAATAGATACTTTAATCAATAAAAATAAAATTATGGCCTGAAATCTATTCCCATAAATTAGCAAATGCTTTTACAAACAATTCTAAAGTGAGTCAATTAAAAAAAAATCTGAGTTTGCATAAAAATAACAGTACATATTTAGAATAAGTATAATGTGAGAAACATTCTTCATTGAAAGTTGTATGAAAATCATTATATTTTATAATTTAGGCAATTTTTAAAAAAGTTAGTTTTCTTCTCTTTCTCTGTAATGTGGGTAAAGAAGTATTAGTGGTACTTAGGCCTAGCTAGTGGTACCTAGCTTAGTAATCAGCTAAGTAATTACTGTTATTGAGTACTTTCTACTATGAAAGTGAAAAAAAAAAGTGAATGCTTATCACTCAATCATGTGCAAATCTTTGCATGGATCAGCTCAGCAGGCTCTTCTGTCCATGGACTTCCACGAATACTGGAGTGGGTAGCCATTCCCTACTCAGGAGTCTTCCTGAACCAGGGATTGAACCCATGTCTCCTGCATTGCAGGCATTTCTTAACCGTCTGGGCGAGCAGTGAAATTCACTTTCTCCTATATTGCCCCCTCTAATTGCCACCAACTTTCACCTGATGCAAGTGATATGCTATGCTTCCCCCACAAAAGAGGATGCCATAAGCACACACATCAAATGTAAGATACAGTTCAGTTTGACAAATGCTAAAATGGGGCTCTCAGATTCAGGAGTCATTTCTAAGTACTGGACTAATTGTTTCAGACACTTACCTCAGACAGGTAAGTGTGAGACCTCATTAAGTGAAAATTACCACCCTTATTAACATACAGATGAAAAAAAAAAAAGCAGGTTAAATTCTTCTATTTTTCTCATAGTACAAATATTTATAAATGTACCTTGGAGTGGTATCATAATGGGGAAAAAAAAAAAAAAAGATCAAAGACCGCATGGCAGAGCCTCAGCGTGAGAGTGATTGTCCAGAGTACAAAGTTTGTTAGACTCCAGAGCCATTTCTGCCCACTTCTCTCTGAGTTTTCCTTGCCCCATCATATAAGATGTTGTGCTCTGTTTTTGTGAAGAAATGTCATAACCATGAAGTATTCAGGTAAATGATCTAACATATTGACTGCTTGCATTGCCTCATTTCCACAGTAAAAATGGAATGGAGATGTTAATTATTTGGGGGTCTTGATTGATGATTTAATAAATATAGAGATTAAAGAAACAAACCAGAAGCAAAATAATGTTTGCTTGTTATGACAATAACTATACGCATAGGAGCTTATAAAAGGAAACCAAATGATTGTGTTTTCTTTGATTTAGATGACTTCAGTATGGGTTTCCCTTGTGGCTCAGCTGGTAAATAATCTGCCTGCAATGTGGGAGACCTGGGTTTGATCCCTGGGTTGGGAAGATCCCCTGGAGAAGGGAAAAGCTACCTACTCCAGTATTCTGGCCAGGAGAATTCCATGGACTGTATAGTTCATTGGATCACAAAGAATCAGACACAACTGAGTGACTTTCACTTTCACTTGCATTTTACCACCCTGGTCAATAAATTCAAATATTTCAGTAAGATAATGAAGTAGTGTAAACGGGTGAGAAAGCAAGGGTGGTTTTTAATTTACAAAGTGCTTTAAACGTGATCTGTGTCCATCTGTCATGTGAGTGTATGCTCCTTGGTTTTTGTCTCATCACAGCAGACATTTGGAATGACTGACATTAAAGCCCCCGTGGTACATCACAGCTCTCGGGTTTTGGATGGACCGTGTTATAGCTCTTAGACACATCACTGTTACAGCTCTATTTTATTTAGAAGATAGAAGAAAAATCCATCTTCGAGGCTTGAGGGCACGTCGATCCAGACTCGAAGAGAAGAGCATGCCAGCGTGTGGGAGAGAGACAGAGAGAGAGCTAGCTTTGGCTCCACTTTTTATATGTTTTTCTCTTCTGGGCCTGTCCTATGTAAATTGGGCCAGCCAGGAGTGTTGTTTGTTTTACCTGAGGTCCTCACTCCAGTCCTTGGACCTTCCTTTGTTCTATTTTTGTGGGCTTTTCTCTTCCTTGTCTTTTAGCCACCACCATTTTGGACTCCTTTTCCCTATTCTACCTACCTAACACCATAGCTTTTAATAAAAATCATTATAACAGTGACATACCTGGTCATTCCCTGCTATTGAAAAAAAGTATAGATTTTTCCAGCTTTGCCATTATGGTTTCCTTTATCATTCACAAAAATTAAGAAGTGTACCTTAATGATTTTTCACATCACAGTTTTGTAAGTAATATGGTTATTATCAGTGTGCCCATTTACATGTTTTTAAAGAATTTGAATCAAATTTCTAATATAGAGTTTATTTTTACCCTCTGTAAGAGTTAAAATGAGGGATAGTTTTAACAAAATCATTAAGGTTTGGGGATGTGTCTGACAATCATTTTAAAATAATTATCTCATCCCCCAAGATAAAACTTTTAATACATTCAGTTCAGTTCAGTTCCTCAATTGTGTCTGACTCTTTGTGACCCCATGAATTGCAGCACACCAGGCCTCCCTGTCCAACACCAACTCCCAGGGTTCACTCAGACTCACATCCATCAAGTCAGTGATGCCATCCAGCCATCTCATCCTCTGTCTTTGCCTTCTCTTCCTGCCTCTAATCCCTCCCAGCATCAAAGTATTTTCCAATGAGTCAACTCTTCACATGAGGTGGCCAAAGTACTGGAGTTTCAGCATTAGCATCATTCCTTCCAAAGAAACCCCAGGGCTGATCTCCTTCAGAATGGACTGGTTGGATCTCCTTGCAGTCCAAGGGACTATTTTCCCCTAATTAGTCCCTCCTTCAATACTTAATATCAGCGATATATATATATGTGTGTTTGTATAAAAACATACACATATTTTTGTGTAATGTATGCATATCTATTTTTATAGAAAAAATAACTGCCTTACTTTTGTTTCCCATGAACCAATTTATGCCCTCAATAATTAGCTATAATAAACAAAACTAAGGATATCCTGAGATGTTTTAAAAGTGAAACAAGCTTTGGTGATGTGAGGGCCACTTGAGGCAGGCAAGAGTGGATGAAGTGAACAAGCATCACTTTATGTTATGATGGGAGGGATTAACTTAAAATGTCCCTGAGGTTAGAGTGGCAGGTAGACAGACACTGGTTCTAAGTATCTATCTATTCAACTTCAATAAGTCCATTCAGCTGAAAAAATGCATGAGAGTTGTTGATGATTGCTTAGACACTGTACGAAATTATACTGAAAACAAAGGATCACAATTTCTAAGAAAAGCAATGTTTAAGAGGAAACGTCAGTGACCAATTCATGAAAATGAGTTGCAGAAAAGATAAAAGATTTTCATTTACGAAAAGACTTGCAGAAAGGCATTGGAATATATGACTACTTTTATATAAAGGAACTCTATGTTAACTATTGAAAACATCAAATACATACTTACTAGGATATTTCTGTTCTTTTTAAAAGAATTTTTCAATGTGAACAATTTTTAAAATATTTACTGAATTTCATATAATATGGCTTCTATTTTAAATTTGTTTTGTTTTGTTTTGTCAATGAGGCATGTGGAACCTTGCCTCCTATCTGGGGATCAAACTCTCGCCCCTTGCATTGTAGGACCAGTGGATTCCCAGGGAAGTCTCATGTTCTTTTTTAAAAAAAGTAATTTACTTATTTTAATTGGAGGCTAATTACTTTACAATATTGTATTGGTTTTTGCCATACATTGACATAAATCAGTCGTTTATATGACATGTATTTAGAAGTTTGAAAGAGGTAGACATCAGATGACACCATGTGACTAATGTAAAAAGGACAAAAGACCAATTAATTTTTCTTAAATATAAAATTATTTATTTTAATTGGAGGTTAATTACTTTACAATATTGTATTGATTTTGCCATACATCAACATGAATCTGCCACAGGTATACACGTGTTCCCCATCCTGAACCTCCCTCCCTCATCCCTCCCCATACCATCCCTCTGGGTCGTCCAAGTGCACCAGCCCCAAGCATCCAGTATCATGCATTGAACCTGGACTGGTGATTCGTTCCATATATGATATTGAGAGGGTAACAGGCAGGAAGGTCAGGGGTCTCCAAATGGAGGAAATAGCCTGCAAGTGTCAGACATTTTTATATCCCTTAAGTGGAAGGAGGAAACAAACGTGATTTTTTTTCCTTCTCTATACAAATTTAAAAGGAGGTTTCTCTTAAAATTCTGTGTTGCCATGACACCTGGTTTCACCTGAAGTTAACCAATGCCTTTTTCTTATGGAAATGTTTATCTTAAGCTATGCTAATGTACTATGCATTTACCCCAAACTCTGTCTTCAAGTCAGTTCCGCCTTTTGGGCTCAGAACCTACTTGATAAACGAGTATGTTATACTCTGATATTGTTCCTCTAATCTATGTAAATAAAACTGTTTGTATGGTGCTCTGCCCTTCTTCAAGATTCAAGTTAATCCTTTTATGGCCCAAGATAAACCATTTGGAGCCAAGATTATCCCAAAATACATCTTATGGGTGAGGGGCCTGGTGCCATTCTAAGTTTTGAGACATTCCTTTCTTTCATTAACAGACTGCTGATGACTATATAACATCCAGCTAAAGACTAGCAGGGGGGGAACTCTTTCTGCCCCCTTCTGATGCCTATGTCAGAAGCTTTCTCTATCTCTTTATATTTTAATAAAATTTTATTACACAAAAGCTCTGAGCGATCAAGCCTCGTCTCTGGCCCCGGATTGAGTTCTCCTCTGGGGGCCAAGAATCCCGGCGTCATAATTCAACAACAACCTTTAAATATTATACATGTTTAAATGCCATTCTTCCAACTCATTCTACCCTCTCCCTCTCCCACAGAGTCCGAAAGACTGTCCTATACACATGTGTCTCTTTTGCTTTCTCGCATACAGGGTCATCATTACCATCTTTCTAAATTCCATATATACGTGTTAGTATACTGTATTGGTGTTTTTCTTTCTGACTTACTTCACTCTGTATAATAGGCTCCAGTTTTATCCACCTCATTAGAACTGATTCAAATGTATTCTTTTTAATGTCTGAGTAATACTCCATTGTGTATATGTACCATAGCTTTCTTATCCATTCATCTGCTGATGGACATCTAGGTTGCTTCCATGTCCTGGCTATGAGGAGTCCCTCTCTAAGTGAAAATTCCTACTAGGTATTCCCTGGAGCACTTATATGCTCTTATTGCTTACAACAGTAAACAGGATACACATGCTCTGAGATCAGTTCTTTGAATTTATTTTCTTTGTTACCATCTATTTTGAGGGGCTAAGAATCTTTAAGACCAGCCTTCTGTACTCTTCCCTTAACTTGCTAAGTACAACTGTGAACTAGGGGTAATGATGATGTTTTTCTGTTTCTTATGAATGCACTTGTTTGATGATCAGTCTGGAATGAGAAGAAAGAAGAATATAATCATCCTTCTTTTCCCAGACAGCTGCTTGTGGATCTGGTTTGAGGCCTCTGATCTGTAGGGAACCTACTTTCTCCCTCATATCTGCAAATGTGAATCCACATACTCAGGTCTAGGGAAAGAAAAAACAATTTTTGTATCATTGGATCTGAAAAATTTAGATTACTTGGGGTTACCTTTTATTTTCTTTTCTAGATTTTGTAATGATAATTTGAAATATTGATTTGAGTCTTGTTGATTTTCTTATATAAAATCTTTGTATGTTTCACATATCTATTGCTTGAGCTGAAAGTCATTCACTTTGATATATTTTATCCCTGAATTTGCAATATTTTCTTATTTTTCTGCGTCTTTGTTAACTTCTGTGCTATTTAGAAAACAGTGCTTAATTAACATATATTTGGGATTTTAAGAGATATTTATTACATATTTTTTTATTTATTTCTGTTGTCAGAGATGATATATCATACGATTTTAACTTTGAAAATTTATTAGGACTATGTTTATCCAGTTTTATTGATATGCATTTGACATAAAATATTGTATAAGCTTAAGATGTGATGTTTTGATGTATACATGTATTACAAAATGATTCTCATAATAATATTAGCTGTTACATCTATCATCTCACACAAGTATTATTTTTTTGTTGTTATTTTTTGGTGGCAAAAACCTTTAACATCTACTCTCTTAGCACTTTCACATATACATCATATAGTTAAGTGTTGTCACTATGATGTATATTAGATTCCCAGAATTTGTCTTATAACTGGAGGTTTGTTCCTTTGGCCAACTTCTTATTATTTACCTAACCTCCAGATCCTGATAATCATAGTTCCATTCTATACTTCTCAGAGTCTGATGTTGTAGATTCCACAAAAAGATCATACTGTATTTAATATTTTTCTTTCTGTTTCTCTGACTTGTCACCTTTAGTGTAATATCTTCAAGGCTCATTTATGTTGTAACAAATGGCAGTTACCCTCTTTTACTTTGACTGAATAATATTCCATTGAATCAGTTCAGTCACTCAGTCGTGTCCAACTCTTGGCAACCCCATGAACAGCAGCATGCCTGGCCTCCATGTCCATCGCCAACTCCCAGAGTTCACTCAAACCCATGTCCGTTGAGTCGGTGATGCCATCCAGCCATCTCATCCTCTGTCATTCCCTTCTCCTCCTGCCTTCAATCCCTCCCAGCTTCAGGGTCTTTTCCAGTGAGTCAACTCTTCACATGAAGTGGCCAAAGTACTGGAGTTTCAGCCTCACGAACAGTCCTTCCAATGAACACCCAGGATTATTCTCATTTGGGATGGACTGGTTGGATCTCCTTGCCATCCATGGGAATCTCAAGAGTCTTCTCCAACACCACAGTTCAAAAGAATCAATTCTTTGGCGCTCAGCTTTCTTCACAGTCCAACGCTCACATCCATACATGACCACTGGAAAAACCATAGCCTTGACTAGACGGACCTTTGTTGGCAAAGTAATGTCCCAGCTTTTTAATATGCTATCTAGGTTGGTCATAACTTTCCTTCCAAGGAGTAAGCGTCTTAATTTATCGGCTGCAATCACCATCTGCAGTGATTTTTGGAGTCCCCCAAAATAAAGTCTGACACTGTTTCCACTGTTTTCCCATCTATTTGCCATGAAGTGATGGGACCAGATGCCATGATCTTTGCTTTCTGAATGTGGAGCTTTAAGCCAACTTTTTCAATCTCCTCTTTCACCTTCATCAAGAGGCTTTTTAGTTCCTCTTCACTTTCTTCCATAAAGGTGGTGTCATCTGTATATCTGAGGTTATCGATATTTCTCCTGGCAATCTTGATTCCAGCTTCTGCTTCTTCCAGCCGAGCATTTCTCATGATGTACTCTTCATATAAGTTAAATAAGCAGGGTGACAATATACAACCTTGATGTACTCTTTTTCCTGTTTGGAACCAGTCTGTTGTTCCATGTCCAGTTCTGACTGTTGCTTCCTGACCTGCATACAGGTTTCCTAAGAGGCAGGTCAGGAGGTCTGGTATTCCCATCTCTTTCAGAATTTTCCTCAGTTTATTGTGATCCACACAGTCAAAGGCTTTTGCATAGTCAATAAAGCAGAAATAGATGTTTTTGTTGAGCTCTCTTACTTTTTTGATGATCCAGCAGATGTTGGCAATTTGATCTCTAGTTCCTCTGCCTTTCCTAAAATCTCCTTGAACATCTGGAAATTAATGGTTCACATACTGCTGAAGCCTGGCTTAGAGAATTTGGGGCATTACTTTACTAGCATGTGAGATGAATGCAATTGTGCAATATATATATATATATATATATATACACACAAATAATATAAACCATAGTAAGAGCTTTGGTTTCAATATATTCTTCGGATGATATGTTCTACAGAAAAATTCACCTGTTTCCACATTTACCAGTTAGACTGAGAACTACTTAAGCACATGCTTTATACCATTTTTATCTTTGCCTCTCTTGAATAAGGTAATAATTGAATACTTGTAAATGAGAAGAAAATGCAAACATGCTATCTTCACCTTTATTCTGTATATTGCCATTTTTGGTCAAATAAATAGCATTGCTAATTACATGCTCATCAGGTTTCTATAAAATATTACTTTCCAACACCTGGACCTCACATTTTGCACTGACTTTATGACAACTCATTATGATATCTTGTCCAACTGATGTTTCTTCCTGTGTCTTATAATTTATTCACTTTATTCTGGATATTAAAATCTTTTTAACATGCATTCACTCAATAATAATTTAGGGAAAAGCATTTGCAAAAAATCATTCAGACTGAAATGATAACACAAAAACATCATAGTGTATGAATTATGTGATCATTTTATACCTTTATTTATTTTTCTATTGACCCAATTTTAAAAAGTGGTGATCCATAATGCAAAACTCTCTTGACAATCCAAAGCAATCAGTTCAACATAACTCAAATTGATAAAATAGCATTGTGAAAATCCCAAGAGTTTAATGAGTATAAATCCATATAAATTACTATTTCTCAGGAGATTTCTCTTGCAATAACTTTGTTATTATTTTTTTTTCAGAGTGTGCTGATAAATTCTTTAGGGATAAAACTCCAAATTATAAGGTGGGTATAAATCATTCTTAGCAAACACATCACTTGGGCTACTTAAATCCCTGAGAGAATCTTTCCTTGGGTCAGGTAGGAATGAAAATTCTGACTTCTGTACCTGAACTTTCTCTTACTGTTTCAGTTTTGGGTCTTTAGACAGTAGGAGTCAGATGACAACAAAAGCAGTTTTGAAAGCTATCTTAATTTCTTAGCTAGTTAAAATGAGTCACTGTGCATAAATTTCTTATTTAGATTGGTCTGTGTTTACATTCCTCGTTCTACAAATAACATTATTTTCATTGATTCAGTAATTTAATACACATCAAATAACCATATTACAGTGAGCACTTGAGAATCATATAAACCTTTTTAAATAATATCTGTTGAAAGAATATCCCACTCCCCTAAAAAATGTATGAAATAATTTAAAAGAGAGACAGATTCAACAGGAATTATACTCATTCTAGCAAAACATAAAACTGAATAAAAAATACATAAATAAACTCTGATATTGAATAAGTGAGGACTCTGAAGTCCATGGGAGAAAGTAATCTATAGCAAGATAAAAAGATTATTTTATAAATGAAGACTAAAGAGAGGTTTACTGATTTACCATTGGGTAGTACAAACCACTGTGTTGTACTGTAATCAGAAAATGCACTTTGTCCTTACATTTCTGAGATATTGAACTGGAAAGACATAGGAGGGAGAAGAGCTGGCGTTTATTATTGCACAGCAGACAAGGGCGACTCCCCTTGGGAAATTTATATTCACTTGAGATGTATGAGTTCATCATCTGCATGACTTATCTGTCTTCTTCATTTACTATCTTAAAATATCATTACTTGTTAAGCTATTCTTAGAGACTTGTCTATGTCTTTATGACAAGTTGAGATAGTTTCTAGACTGAAACTGAATTTCAATAACTCACTTCCACTTCCTGTTGTTCTTTTATTGGCTTCAGTATACCCTTTTCTCCTACCATTTCATCTTAAAGGACCACAAAATTGTAGACTTGGGTACTTAAATATTTTAGTAAATGTGACAACAGTTCAAAATTAGTCTGTTACACAATTTTAAATGGACCCAGAAGAGGGAAAACTTTTCTCCTATAAACATTTCAATGAGTAGTATTCCAGGTAGCAGTGTCACTTGAAGATGTGAGCTTTGTGCTTTCACTGATTGATATTTTTCTTGTTGTGTTTTGTTTTTCTTGGTGAGGGAGAAGAGGAAATTCTGCAAACTCCAAGATTCTACTGAATATTTACTATGTTTATCAATTTACCATAAATAGCACCTCTGGTTTTTGGATCAATCATTCCTACTAAATTGCAAGTAAAGATTTTTTTTCTCACACTTGTGCATAGCAGAGTATAAACATATATGAATATCAATATCCTTGTGAACCAAGTTCATTAGGATAAATAATTCTATATTTTCTCTGTTACCTAGCTTATTCTGGTTTGTTCCAATCCAGAGGAAAGCAGTTTGACATTTTTGAGCCTGCAAAATCTAATGTGGAGTTTATTTCAGTTATATTTCCTGAGAAAAGAAAATTAACTTAGACTTTCAAAAAAATGATAACTACCAACCTTGACTACTAATGACCCAGAATTTCAAACTGGACATTAAAAAAATAAAAAAGAAATATCAATGTCCTACGAGAAAACCATTTTTAGAAGGATGTCTAGTTCCTTGCCTTACTAAAGTTTACATCAGAAAAGGAGTTAAAAATGAAAGAGTTGTGGAGGATAAATTTAGTTACTACTTTGATAAGTATCAAATAAACAATATTTCTAACCATAGGAAATACTGGGTGAAGTAAAAATTAAATGGAAAGCTATCAAAAGTCATTCTCATAACCATTGGACATTAGTCTTTGACATATCTCAAGCTCTATAACCACTTGCTTATGGAAACAGAACTAATCTTCAAATGAATTTCTATTAAAATTTCAGATATTTTCAGTGGGACAAAAAGGCTTTAATTCTAAAGAAATGCCCAAATTTATCAAAAATCTTCAATGCCATTTATATTTGCAATATGCACATTTAAGTTTTCAAAGAATTTTTAACTGAGATGTTGAGAATTATGGTTTCCAGTACCACATGCTGTTAAAGTGTGAGTTAGACCAAAAACGTAATTAGAGCACTCTTGTGGAAAAGGCAATGACACCCCACTCCAGTACTCTTGCCTGGAAAATCCCATGGACAGAGGAGCCTCGTACACTGCAGTCCAGGGGGTCACGAAGAGTCAGACACGACTGAGCGACTTCCCTTTCACTTTTCACTTTCATGCACTGGAGAAGGAAATGGCAACCCACTCCAGAGTTCTTTCCTGGAGAATCCCAGGGACAGGGGAGCCTGGTGGGCTGCTGATCACTCTTGATCATAGTGTCATGGATGGCAAAATAGAGGTGAAAAAAGAGAGGTGGAGAAACTCAGGCAAATATGATTTTAAAAGAACTTAATATTACTAATTTCAACACAGACAATTTAAAATGTGTGAAAATTATAAACATTTGAAAGTACTTAAAATATTTGCTTTCACAGTAGTTGTAGCGCACAGGCTTAGCTGTCCCACAGCATGTGGGATCATCCTACCAAGGATCAAACCCATCTCTGCTGCGTTGACAGGCAGATTCTTTACCAGTGAGCCACCTGGGAAGCCCTGCTGAATAGTTTTTAAAACAATAATATAAAAAACTCAGGTTATAGCAAACAATGTTTATCTCTGCCCCATTAACCTCATTATTAATACATCTTCTTTATATCAGTTGCAGGATTTTTCTAAAGGTAAAATAAAATAAAAAAGCATAATTGCTTTGTAAAATTGAAGCAACCATGTATGGGAGGAAGTACTACTATGAAAGTATAGTCTTTTTTCCCCCCTAAATTTTGGAGTGTGTCATTGAATCTATTTAAAGGAAAGAATAAGAAGTAGTCAGATTAAATTCTCTCTTTTATTTTTTATTATATCTATTTTTGTCTTTTGTTGTTTAGTTGCTAAGTCATGTACAACTTTTTGCAACCTCACGAAGTGTAGCATACCAGTCTTCTTTGTCCATCATTAGCTCCGAGTTTGCTCAAACTCAGGTCTATTGAATCAGTGATGCCATCTCATCCTCTGTTGCTCTTTCTCCTCTTGCCTTCAATTTTTCCCAGCATATGGATATTTTCCATTGAGTCAGTTCTTTGCATCAGGTGGCCAAAGTACCAGAGCTTCAGCTTCAGCATCAGTCCTTCCAGTGGATATTCAGGATTGATTTCCTTTAGGATGCACTGATTTGACCTCCTTGCTGTCCAAAGGACTCTCAAGAGTTTCTAGCACAGTAGTTCAAAAGTGTCAATTCTTCAGTGCTCAGCCTTCTTTATGGTTGAAGTCTCACATTCATGCATGATTACTGGAAAAACCATAGCTTTGTCTATAGGAAACTTTGTCGTATTTTTGTCTTTATTTGTTGTTAAAGGTAATACAGTGACTAAACAGGTGCTGTTATTTACGGCATAGGTGTAGAGATTTAAAGATTAGATAAGTGTCTTTTGCTGTTTAAATGGAAGCTTTGTATATTCTAAACAAATATTTTACAAATGGACTCGTCATTGTGGTGAGTGAAAGAATTAGTTGCTCAGCTGTGCCTGACTCTTTGTGCTCCAGTGATTGCATCGTCCATGGGATTTCCAGCAAGAATACTGGAGTGGGTTGCCATTTCATACTCCAGGAGATCTTCCCTACCCAGGAACTGAACTCGGGCCTACCTACATTGCAAGCGAATTCTGTACCAATAAGTCAGAGAAACCCAAGTGCTCTGGTAAGAATACTTTTGTTATTTACGTAAATTCTGATTCTCTAATTATTGTATTTTCTTTCCAAAGACTGAAGGTATAGATTTAAGCACTGCAAATTATTTATTTGACAAATTAACAGAAAACATTGGATCTAATCCATCTCCATGATTTGGGTGTAACACATACTTTCCAGAAAAATTCAGAGATATGCTACCTTGTAGCTTTCAAGGATATCTACACTTCTTAGCTTGTGATGGAGACTTTCAGTTTATTTAACTGTTTTCTCTTTAACATGTTTTCTCCTGTACTGTAAAAAAATTCATTCTTGTAGAAAATTAATCCTTGAAAATATACCTATGGATTTACTTGATTTCTCTTGAAAGCCTTTTGTATCTGCATGTTCACTCTATCTGAAAGTCCTCTTTATCCTTGTTCTTGTAGAAAATTCTTAATTTTCCTTCAAACTCTTGTTAAATGTTATTATTCTTTGATCCATATACTGATTCTAGAACACAATTAATTACTCCATTCAAATCTTTATTATTGAACTAATCACTTCTTTTTCCCCTTTAAAAAAATTATTATTATTATTATTATTTTACTTTACAATATTGTATTGGTTTTGCCATACATCAACATGAATCTGCCACGGGTGTACAAGTGTTCCCAATCCTGATCCCACCCCCCTCCTCCCCCTCCCCCAAACCATCCCTCCAGGTCATCCCAGTGCACCAGCCCCAAGCATCCTACATCCTGCATCGAACCTAGACTGGTGATTTGTTTCTTATATGATATTATACATGTTTCAATGCCATTCCCCCAAATCATCCCACCCTCTCCCTCTCCCACAGAGTCCAAAAGACTGTTCTATACATCTGTGTCTTTTTTGCTCTCTCGCATAAAGGGTCATCATTACCATCTTTCTAAATTCCATATATATGTGTTAGTATACTGTATTGGTGTTTTTCTTTCTGGCTTACTTCACTCTGGATAATCGGCTCCAGTTTCATCCATCTCATTAGAACTGATTCAAATGTATTCTTTTTAATGGCTTAGTAATACTCCATTGTCTATATGTATCACAGCTTTATTATCCATTCATCTGCTGATGGACATCTAGGTTGCTTCCATGTCCTAGTTATTATAAACAGTGGAGTGATGAACACTGGGGTACATGAGTCTCTTTCAATTCTGGTTTCCTCTATGTGTATGCCCAGCAGTGCAATTGCTGTGTCATAAGGCAGTTCTATTTCTAGTTTTATAAGGAACCTCCATACTGTTCTCCATAGTGGCTGTACTAGTTTGCATTCCCACCAACAGTGTCAGAGGGTTCCCTTTTCTCCACACCCTCTCCAGCATTTATTGCTTGTGGACTTTTGGATCTCAGCCATTATGACTGGCTTGAAATGGTACCTCATTGTGGCTTTAATTTGCATTTCTCTGATAATGAGTGATGTTGAGCATCTTTTCATGTGTTTGTTAGCCTTCTGTATGTCTTCTTTGGAGAAATGTCTATTTAATTCTTTGGCCCATTTTTTGATTGGGTCGTTTATTTTTCTGGAATTTAGCTGCAGGTGTTGCTTGTATATTTTTGAGATTAGTTGTTTGTCAGTTGCTTCATTTGCTATTATTTTCTCCCAATCTGAAGGCTATTTTTTCAACTTGCTTATAGTTTCCTTTGTTGTGCAGAAGCTTTTAATTTTAATTGGATCCCATTTGTTTATTTTTGCTTTTATTTCCAGTATTCTGGGAGGTGGATTATAGAGGATCCTGCTGTGATTTATGTCGGAGAGTATTTTGCCTATGTTCTCTTCTAGCAGTTTTATAGTTTCTGGTCTTATCTTTAGATCTTTAATCCGTTTTGTGTTTATTTTTGTGTATGGTGTTAGAAAGTGATCTAGTTTCATTCTTTTACAAGTGGTTGACCAGTTTTCCCAGCACTACTTGTTAAAGAGATTGTTTTTAATCCACTGCATATACTTGCCTCCTTTGTTGAAGATAAGGTGTCCACAGGTGTGTGGATTTATCTCTGGGCTTTCTAAATTACTTCTAATGTTAATTTTCTCTTCATTTATCTCCTTTATCATGAATACACCAAACAGATCTTTTGAGGCAAGCACTGTTACCATTTACCTTTATTTCCCTGGCAAAGTGACTCACATACATGTAGAGTTGACTGCTGTTTGTGTACAAAGATTACCTTATTATAATGACTAACTCATATGCCATCTTGGAAATATCACAAAATTAAAGTAGCTAACTTCTGAGGGTACTTAATTCAACCTCTAGGAACACCTTAGATACTATAAATATAGTCAATATATTGTTATCTGCATTTCAATATATCAAGCATACAGATTTGTAATGCTCTGGTTAAGAATAGGTTTAAAATTCAGATTATTTGCCAATGCTGTATTTTGTAAGTTTTACACACAAAACAATAAATTCTGATATTTCTTTAAATTTGGAAGCTCTTAAGGTCTTAGCTGTTAAGACTTCCCTGGTGGCTCAGATGGTAAAGTGTCTGCCTACAATGTGGGAGACCTGGGTTCAATCCCTGAGTCGGGAAGATCCTCTGGAGAAGGAAATGACAACCCACTCCAGTACTCTTGCCTGGAAAATCCCATGGCCGGAGGCACATGGTAGGCGACAGTCCATGGGGTCAGAGAGTTGGACATGACTGGGCGAATTCACTTTACTTCACTTCGCTTAAGATCTTAGATGGCTCAGATGATAAATAATCTATCTGCAATGTGGGAGACTCAGGTTCAGTCTCTGAGTCAGAAATATCCCCTGAATAAGGGAATGGCAACCCACTCCAGTATTCTTTCCTGGAGAATTTCATGGCAGAGGAGGATGGTGGGCAACAGTCCTTAGGGTTGTAAAGAGTGACACAACTGAGTGATTAACACACACACACATACACACACAAGATCTTAGAACAGACAACTTGGAATGACCAGTTAAAATTAGACTATTGTGAGTGGCTGCTGGGTTAGTATCAGAAGCGTGCCAGCTGTGACAGACAGCACAGAAGTGTGGCCAAGAGGAGCTACCGCTCGCCCAAGGTCAGAGGTGGTAGCCAGTGGCTGAGAGGAGCTACCCCAGGTCTGAGGTCAGGGACGGTGGCCGGGAGTGCAAGGCTGCAATGGTGCAGGAGCCGCTGAGAGGAACAACCCCATGCCCGAGGTCAGGGGCGGCAGCTGAGAGGAGCAACTTCACGTCCAAGGAGCAGTGGCTGTGTGGGCGCAGGACGCCCGAGAGGAGCTACTCCAGGTTCAAGGTCAGGAGGGCCAGGCGTGAGGTGATACTCCTTGACCAAGGTAAGGAGCAGTGGCTGCACTTTGCTGGAGCAGCCATGAAGAGATACCGCATGTCTAAGGTAAGACAAACCCAAGTAAGACAGTAGGTGTTTCAAGAGGTGACAGAGGGCAGACACCCTGAAACCAAATCACAGACAACTAGTCATTCTAATCACATGGACCGCACCCTTGTCTAACTCAATGAAACTAAGCCATGCCATGTGTGGCTGCCCAAGACAGGCGGGTCATGGTGGAGAGGTCTGACAGAATGTGGTCCACTGGAGAAGGGAATGGCAAACCACGTCAGTATTCTTGCCTTGAGAATCCCATGAACAGTATGAAAAGGCAAAATGATAGGATACTGAAAGAGGAACTCCCCAGGTCAGTAGGTGCCCAATATGCTACTGGAGATCAGTGGAGAAATAACTCCAGAAAGAATGAAGGGATGGAGCCAAAGCCAAAACAATATCCAGTTGTGAATGTGACTGGTGATAGAAGCATGGTCCGATGTTATAAAGAGCAATATGCATAGGAACCTGGAATGTTAGGTTCATGAAACAAGGCAAATAGGAAGTGGTCAAACAGGAGATGGCAAGAGTGAATGTTGACATTCTAGGAATCAGTGAACTAAAATGGATTGGAATGGGTGAATTTAACTCAGATGACCATTATATCTACTACTGTGGGCAGGAATCCCTTAGAAGAAATGGAGTATCCGTCATGGTCAACAAAAGAGTCTGAAATGCAGTCCTTGGATGCAATCTCAAAAACGACAGAATGATCTCTGTTCGTTTCCAGGGAAAACCATTTAATATCACAGTAATCCAATTCTATGCCCCAATCAGTAATGCTGAAGAAGCTGAAGTTGAATGGCTCTATGAAGACCTACAAGACCTTTTAGAACTAACACCCAAAAAAGATGTCCTTTTCATTATAGGGGACTAGAATGTAAAAGCAAGAAGTCAAGAAACAACTGCCTTAATAGGCAAATTTGGTCTTGGAATATGAAATGAAACAGGGCAAAGACTAATAGAGTTTTACCAAGAGAACACACTGGTCATAGCAAACACCCTCTTCCAACAACACAAGAGAAGACTCTACACATGGACATCACCAGATGGTCAACAATGAAATTAGATTGGTTATTTTCTTTGCAGCCAAAGATGGAGAAACTCTATACAGTCAGCAAAAACAAGACCAGGAGCTGACTGTGGCATAGAACATAAACTCCTTATTGCTAAATTCAGACTTAAATTGAAGAAAGTAGGGAAAACCACTAGACCACTCAGATATGAACTAAATCAAATCCCATATGATTATACAGTGGACGTGAGAAATAGATTTAAGGGCCTAGATCTGATAGATAGAATGCCTGCTGAAATATGGATGGAGGTTCGTGACATTGTACAGGAGACAGGAATCAAGACCATCCCCATGGAAAAGAAATGCAAATAAGCAAAATGGCTGTCTGGGAGGCCTTATAAATAGCTGTGAAAAGAAGAGAGGTGAAAAGCAAAGGAGAAAAGGAAAGATATAAGCATCTGAATGCAGAGTTCCAAAGAATAGCAAGGAGAGATAAGAAAGCCTTCCTCAGTGATCAATGCAAAAACTAGAGGAAAACAACAGAATGGGAAAGACTAGAGATCTCTTCAAGAAAATCAGAGATACCAAGGGAACATTTCATGCAAAGATGGGCTCGATAAAACACAGAAATTGTATGGATCAAACAGAAGCAGAAGATATTAAGAAGAGGTGGCAAAATACACAGAAGAACTGTACAAAAAAGATCTTCATGACCCAGATAATCACGGTGGTGTGATCACTCACCTAGAGCCAGACATCCTGGAATGTGAAGTCAAGTGGGCCTTAGAAAGTATCACTACGAACAAAGCTAGTGGAGGTGATGGAATTCCAGTTGAGCTATTTCAATTCCTGAAAGATGATGCTGTGAAAGTGCTTCACTCAATATGCCAGCAAATTTGGAAAACTCAGCAGTGGCCATAGGACTGGAAAAGGTCAGTTTTCATTCCAATCCCAAAGAAAGGCAATGCTCAAACTACAACACAATTTCACTCATCTCACACACTGGTAAAGTAATGCTCAAAATTCTGCAAGCCAGGCTTCAGCAGTATATGATCTATGAACTTCCAGATGCTCAAGCTGGTTATAAAAAAATCAGAGGAACCAGAGATCAAATTGCCAACATCTGCTGAATCATCACAAAAGAAAGAGAGTTCCAGAAAAACATCTATTTCTGCTTTATTGACTATGCCAAAAACTGTGTGGATCACAATAAACTGTGGAAAATTCTTGAAGAGATGGGGATACCAGACCACCTGACATGCCTCTTGAGAAACCTGTATGCAGGTCAGGAAGCAACAGTTAGAACTGGACATGGAACAACAGACTGGTTCCAAATAGGAAAAGGAGTACAGCAAGGCTGTATATTATCACCATGCTTATTTAACTTATATGCAGAGTGCATCATGAGAAACGCTGGGCTAGAAGAAGCACAAGCTGGAATCAAGTCTGCCGGGAGAAATATCAGTAACCTCAGATATACAGATGACACCACCCTTATGGCAGAAAGTGAAGAGGAAATAAAAAGCCCCTTGATGAAAATGAAAGAGGAAAGTGAAAAAATTGTCTTAAAGCAAAACTTTCAGAAAACTAAGGTTATGGCATCTGGTCCTATCACTTCCTGGCAAATAGATGGGGAAACAGTGGAAACAGTGTCAGACTTTATTTATTTATTTATTTGAGCTCCAAAATTACTGCAGATGGTGATTGCAGGCATCAAATAAAAGACACTTACTCCTTGGAAGGAAACTTATGACCAACATAGATAGCATATTGAAAAGCAGAGACATTACTTTGGAACAAAGATCCATCTAGTCAAGGCTATGGTTTTTCCAGTGGTCTGTATGGATGTTAGTGTTGGACTGTGAAGAAAGCTGAACACTGAAGAATTGATGCTTTTGAACTGTGGTGTTGGAGAAGGCTCTTGAGAGTCCCTTGGACGGCAAGGAGATCCAACCAATCCATTCTAAAGGAGATCAGTCCTGGGTATTCTTTGGAAGGACGGATGCTAAAGCTGAAACTCCAATACTTTAGCCACCTAATGTGAAGAGTTAACTTTTGGAAAAGACTGATGCTGGGAGGGATTGAGGGCAGGAGGAGAAGGGGACGACAGAGGTTGAGATGGCTGGATGGCATCACCGACTCTGCATGTGAATTTGAGTTAACTCCGGGAGTTGGTGATGGACAGGGAGGCCTGGTGTGCTGCGATTTATGGGTTCACAAAGCGTCGGACATGACTAAGTGACTGAACTGAACTGAACTGAATTGAACTGAAGCTCTGCATTAAGAATGATTCTACCTCTGTTGATTAGTTTGTTTTTATTTTTAAACAACTTCAGAACATTGCAATTTGTAAAGAAGATAATTGAACTATTTATTATATAAATTGGCCTAAATTGAATTAATTGAACTATGTGATGCTAGAAAGCTTAGAGTCAAATTTCTGTTCCCCTAGCAGCACAAGGTGAAAGGTGAAGTCGCTCAGTCGTGACCAACTCTTTTGCGACCCAGTGGACTGTAGCCTACCAGGCTCCTCCGTCCATGGGATTCTCCAGGCAAGAATACTGGAGTGGGTTGTCATTTCCTTCTCCAGGGGATCTTCCCGACCCAGAGATCAAATCCAGGTCTCCCGCATTGGAGGCAGACGCTTTAACCTCTGAGCCACCAGGGAAGCCCAAAGTTACCAAATTTTGCTATATGTTATAAACTTCTTAAGTGCTATCTTGGATAAATGAAAAATAAATATATAAATGGATAAGCAAACAAAACTATAAGTTTTTGCCGCTTCTCTTTTCCCCTATCCAAGTCTCTCTTCCTTTATCTACATAAACTTTTCTGAATGAAAAATTATTCCTATAATTCATACAGGACTGTTATTTCTGAATCTGGAGTCTTTGTTTTTGGTCTATTCAGATAGGAATGCTACATCCTCTTGTATTGTGGGGACATAGTAATAAAGTGGAACTTCCCCTGTGGCTGAGACTGTAAAGAATCTGGCTGCAATGTGGAAGACTCAGGTTTGATTCCTGGGATGGGAAGATCCCATGGATAGGAGAATGACTACTCACAATAGTATGATTGCCTGGATAATTCCATGAACAGAGGAGGTTGACAGACTATAGTCCATGAGTTAGCAAAGAGTTGGAGATGAGTGATTGGTAAAATAGGCCTCAGTAATTTTTCTTCAAATTCCTATAATGTGGGACTCTAATACTCAGTGATAAATAATCCACCTACCAATGGAGGAGATGCGGGTTCAATCGCTGGATCAGGAAGATCCCCTTAAGAAGGAAATGGCAACCCACTCCAGTATTCTTGCCTGGGAAATCCTATGGACAGAGAAGCCTGGTAGGCTATAGTCCATGGGGTCACAAAAGAGTTGAGCATCACTTAGCAACTAAACAACAACAACAATACAGTAAGTAGGAAATACAATTTTCAATGTTTGAATTTCTAAGTATGCACATACTGGGAAGCTTCCATGGTTTTCCAGTGGTTAAGACTCTGCTTCCACTGCAGGGGTCACCGGCAGGTCCCTGATCCCTGGTCAGGTAACTAAGATCCTACATGTGGCATGACTCATAAACAAATAAATATGCACATACTACTAAAGACTGCAAAAGTGTTTCCAAACATGCTCACCATTTTTTCCAGAATCATCCTTGGGACCAATGATGAATCTACAATTTTATAGTAATCTGTAAGTAACAGTTGGTGGTTGAAGCCATTTTAAGATAAACTTTGCATTATAATTCCCTAATTCCAATGAGACTGCCCTGGTGGCTCAGATGGTAAAGCATCTGCTTGCAATGAAGGGGACCCTGGTTTGACCACTGGGTTGGGAAGATCCCCTCGAGAAGGAAATGGCAACCCACTTGAGTACTCTTGCCTGGAAAATCCCATGGACAGAGGAGCCTGGTAGCTACAGTCCATGGGGTTGCAAAGAGTCGGACATGACTGAGTGACTTCACTTTCACTTTCACTTTTCCTCATTCCAAAGTAAGGTGGAGACACAAGAGGCATTCTGTTTGGGAATCATCTGTACATTGTATACTTAGCTATTAGGGATTATGACCTTATTAAATGTCTTACCTCCTTCAGTCTGAGACTACGACTGATGATAGCTATGTGTGAGGGTAACTGAGGGTCAAAGAAAAAGAGAGAAAGGGAATACAAGAAAGATAGAGAAGAAATGTATGATGGACTTCTCATTCACTTCTTATTTTAATTTATCTAAGTGAATAATTTTAATTTATCTAAGTGAACTCGCAAAGAGTGGGACACGACTGAGCTACTGAACTGATTGACTGACTGAAGTGAACAATGCTGGCACCTAAGAAAATGGGCAGAGGAAATTCCACCTTGGTGACTGAATTTGTTCTGTTGGGGTTAACAGATCGTCCAGATCTTCAGCCCGTCCTCTTTGTGCTGTTCCTGGGGATCTATCTGATCACCGTGGGAGGGAACCTTGGGATGTTGCTATTGATTAGGATAGATTCATGCCCCCACACCCCTATGTACTTTTTTCTTGCCAGTTTGTCCTGCTTGGATTTGTGGTATTCCACTAACGTGACTCCCAAGATGTTGGTGAATTTCTTATCAGAGAAAAAAAAACATTTCCTACACTGCTTGTTTAATCCAGTGCTATTTATTCATTGCCATAGTGATTACTGAATATTACACGCTAGCTGTGATGGCTTATGATAGGTACATGGCCATCTGTAATCCTTTGATTTATAGCAGCAAAATGTCCAAGGGGGTCTGCATTCGCCTGATTGCTGGTCCATATACCTACGGGTTCCTTAGTGGCCTGATGGAAACCATGTGGACATACCGCTTGACCTTCTGTGGCTCCACTGTCATTAATCACTTCTATTGCGCTGACCCACCCTTCATTTGACTCTCCTGCTCTGACACTTACATTAAGGAGACATCCATGTTTGTGGTGGCGGGATTTAACCTCTCCACCTCTCTTCTCATAATCCTCATCTCCTACATCTTCATTCTCACTGCCATCCTGAAGATGCACTCTGCTGAAGGCAGGCACAAAGCTTTTTCCACCTGTGGGTCCCATCTGGCGGCAGTGACTGTGTTTTATGGGACCCTGTTCTGTATGTACCTTAGACCTCCCACAGACCAGTCAGTGGAGCAGTCCAAAATCATTGCTGTTTTCTACACTTTTGTAAGCCCTATGTTGAACCCCATCATTTATAGTTTGAGGAACAGGAATGTGAAACAAGCCTTTTGGAAATTGATTAGAAGAAAGGAACTTTTGAACTAATTGCAGTGTCTTTTCTATGTATTAAATAAAAGTTATATTTATGAGAACCGGACCAAGTTTAACTGCATTACAGAAATGTCGATTTTAAATCCACGATTAAAAGCTATAAGCTAATGACAGAAAAGCTAAAGACTCAGTTTATAGTTTTACAGGTAACATGGGAGTGCATTGTGTGTAAAAAGTTGCACATTATATATGTAGGTATTTCATTTTTACGTTTATATCTGTATATCTACATTAATTTTACATTAAAAAGTTATACATTTTCATAGAAAAACGTTTAATCTCTAAAAGAATATAAAGTAAAAGATTTCCTTTTCTTTGTCCCACTCTGATCTTCCAATCTCACTTCTCAAATTTACCATTATTAACAATTTTTTAATATTTCTATAATATTTCTCTAATATCCACAAATCAATGTATGGTATGGCCATATATGTACATATATACACAAAGTTGTTAATAACACATTTTCACTATGGTGAGCTAAGTTATAGTATTTTATAATTTTGTAACATTTACCATGAAGGGGCTTTGATCCCATGGTTTAGAAGAATGTGATCACAACTGCTGATAAGACTTGCTGTCACCTTGGGGAGACAATGTGTGATGGCACCCTCATGTTCATGAACGACATCCATTTATTTTTCTCCACCTGTGACAGTCATTTTCAATCAGACATTTTCTCCTTAGGCCATAACAGAAAACAAATATTTCCAAACAATTTATTTTTATATATTAATTCCTGAAAAAAAGAATGATTCAAACAAACATTTAAGATTTGCCTCCGCAGGAATTATATCATTTCTAGAATTTATCAACGTCATTCCAACCTCCTAGGGTTTTCATGCTTTCTCTCCTCTCTAGTAATCTATTTTTTCAGGATGTGGCAGATATTTTCTATCAATACCATAGTTCGAATTTTACCCACAATTGTCCTTTGTCACAATTAATTTTTATATATCTAAGTTAATGAATGTTTAGCAGGTATCTACAATGAGCCAAGAACTGCTTCACATACCAAGGAACCTGCAAGGAGCACTAGTGTTGCACAGTTTCATGAAACTGTAAACATACAAGTAAAAAAAAAATGTGTTAAGTGCTATAATAAAGAAAAGGAAAGGGCTGATGTTATAGAGGAAAGAATCCATTTATTCTGAGTAAATTGAAGGGAGTCTTATAATTGCAGAAAACAAAAACTTGTTCATTTTTCATGCACCTGCCAAAATATACCAATAAGTCCCATTCAATATTATGTCAGACTAGGCAGTGTCTGAACAAAATCAGTGTTGGATGTTACTTTCAAAGGAAAAGGATGACATGAATATTATTATCCCCCCAACTGACACCTTTATTTTTCTCATTTTATTTCAGAGCATCCTTTTCACCTTAGAGCTTATTTTTGCTCAATATTTTTATAGTCATTAATTCTATGTTATCCCATACAATTATTTCTATCTTTCCATTACTATATATTGTTTTTTTATTGTTATTGAAATAACTTTATTTTGAAAGTCAGATTGCTTATAAATTTTGTTAAAACATACATACAAATAAATAGCTATTATTTTAACTTGTAACATTCAATTTATAGTTTGTTGAGTTCTACTTAAATATCTAGAGATTTATTGTTTTTAAGAATACAAACATATTCAGTTATGTAAAACTAGCCCTTTTATTATTTCAAATGTTGTGATCCCATGGTCCTTGTCTCTATCTTTATAATCTAGACAGGCTTGACACTAAATAAAGTACTGATTTCAGCATTAAAAAAATGCCCATTTTGGAAGTGAACAAAGTGCCTCCCTTTTTGCAAGTATAAGACAATTTCTATAAGGACTGAGTGACTCTGATGAAGCATTATTTTTAAGGCAACAGTACTGTTCAGAAACTCAGGTGACCCATGCTGTCACTGATGTTTATAACTGACATTAGCAATATGGTGCTCATAGTTATGTGCTCATGCACACAAATTTGAGACATAAGAGGATTTCACCCACTACTTTCATGAATTGACTAATTGGCCTCAGATAACCTGTTTTATTTTTTTTTTTGTTTGTTTGTTTGTTTCTATTGAACACTGTGTTGGCCATAGAATAAGTATGTTCTCATGAAATGCTGTTTGAAGTAGTGAAGTACTTCAGTAGACCCTGGGTTTCCCAGGTAACTCAGATGGTAAAGAATCTGCCTGCAATGCAGGAGACCCAGGTTCAATCCCTGGTTGGGAATATCCCCTGGAGAAGGAGATGGAAACCCACTCCAGTATTTTTGCCTGGAGAATCCCATGAGCAGAGTACCTTGGATTTTTACCTAAAAATTAGGGAATCACTTTATTGATGATAAAGTCTCTCTTGAAAAACGTTATAATAATCTCCTAAATCACTGTTATTTTCCTTTTAAAGTTAAATCTGACAGATCCTACAGTTACTGAACAAATTCAGAAATGTGATGACTGATGCTTCCATGAGAAAATAGAGAATATTTAATGAACTTTCCCTGTTGTTTGCTGTTCAGTCACTAAGTTATGTCCAACTCTTTGTGACCCCATGGACTACAGCATACCAGGATTCCCTCTTCTCCACTGTCTCATGTCCATTGAGTCAGTTGTGCTATCTGATCATCTCATCCTCTGCCACCCTTTTCTCCTTCTGCCTTCAATTTTTCCCAGCATCAGGGTCTTTTCCTATGAGTTTGCTCTTTGCATCAGGTAGCCTAATTTTTGGAGCTTCAGCTTCAACATCAGTCCTTCCAATGAATATTCAGGACTGATTTCCTTTAGGATTGACTGGTTGGATCTTGTTGCAGTCCAAGGGACTCTCAAGAATCTCCTCCAGTGTCACAATTCAAAAGCATCAATTCTTCGACGTGCAGCCTTCTCTATGATCCAGCTCTCCCATCCATACATGACAACTGGAAAAGCCATAGCTTTGACTAGACTGACCTTCATCAGCAAAGCGATGTCTTTGCTTTTTAATATGCTGTCTAGTTTGGTCATAACTTTCCTTCTAAGGAGCAAATATGGTTTAATTTCAAGGATGTGGTCACCACCCACAGTGGTTTTGGATCCCAAAAATATAAAGTCTGTCACTTCTTTTCAACTTCTATTTGCCACAAAGTCATGGGACTGGATACCGTGATCTTAGTTCTTTGAATGTTGAGCTTCAAACCAGCTTTTTCATTCTCCTCTTTCACTCTCATCAACAGGCTCTTTAGTTCCTCTTCACTTTCTGCCATTAGAGTGATATTACCTGCATATCTGATTCACTTTCCTAAGGAGCAGTAACTATTGTAACAGAGCTGCATTTTCCTTTCCACGTATCTGAAAGATCATCAGCTCTAACTCGTAGTTGTTTTTTTTTTTTTTAATGAAAATCAATCCTAGTGTATTTAAACAAATAGTTGAATATTTCAGGAAACAATGATGCTATAAGTCTAATATTTTTATTCATACATGTTTTCTTTGGAGAGTGGATATTTGAAGAATATTTAGACTTTCACACTCACACATGTACATATGGAGGAGAGAAAAATAAATAATAATAATTTTCAAAGATCAGGCACTGTTTTAATACTGGGTTGGCCAAAATATTCGTTTGACTTCTTCCATCAGATCTGGCAGAACACACGAACAAATCTTTCTGGCTGACTGTTGTTTCACTTAATGTTATTACCAATACTATTATTTCAGTATTATGGTCCCCATTTTAGAGATGAGCATACAGAGACTACAGATTACTAACATAATATCACATAACTTAGAAAGTGAAAAGTGAAAGGGGCTCAGTTTTGTCAGACTCTTTGTGACCCTATGGACTGTATCCATGGAATTCTCCAGGCCAGAATACTGGAGTGGGTAGCCTTCCCTTTCTCCAGGGGATCTTCCCAACGCAGGGATCAAACCCAGGTCTCTCACATTGCAGGTGGATTCCTTACCAGCTGAGCCACAAGGGAAGCCCAAGAATACTGGAGTGGGTAGCCTATGCCTTCTTCAGTGGATCTTCCTGACCCAGGAATCTAACCAGGGTCTCTTACATGGCAGACAGATTCTTTACCAACTGAACTATGAGGGAACCCCAAGTTTGTGTGAATACTAGAGTGGGTAGCTTTTAAGACTATTTCAAATATGTTTGACTTCCAATTTTATTGCCTTTTTTTTTTTTTTTTACTATACCTTCCTTTTTGTCACTATAGTTCATTGATGACAAAAACCACACAATGAATAAAACTATAATTTTCTGTCCTCCAATAATGCTATTGACCAGGTATTTAACTGTTGCTGGACAGTGAATGATGTAATCCACTATGAGAAGACGTTCTATCTTATTATCTATGATAAATTCAACATGTTTAATAAAGTAAGATTTATAATCAGATCCTGACTCCATCATTTGTCAACTAAATTAAGAGTTAAAAGTATGAATTCTGAAATCAGATTCACTGAGCAGATTACTCAACATCTCCCTGCCCCAATTTTCTCATCTGTGAGATTAATATATGGTGCTTTCTCATATGGAAGCTGTGTAGAGGAAATGGATTATTACCTAAAATATTTAGCACAGTGCTTGTTACATATTTTTCACTCAATAAAATTAACTTACTTTATTATTAAATAGAAAATTACTCAGTTGTTTGAGACTCTTCCTCCTCATAGTGTTATTTTTCTATTATTACCTTTACTATTGTTTAAATATAATACCCTTATAGGTTTGGCTATTTAATTTAAACCAACGTTTCTCATGATACTATAATCACCTTAAAAAAAAAAATTGAAATGTGGAATCGCTCAGTTGTTTCTGACTCTTTGCAACCCCATGGACTGTAGCCTGCCAGGCTTCTCCATCCATGGGATTCTCCAGGCAAGAGTACTTTATTGGGTGGCCGTTTCCTTCTCCAGGGGATCTTCCTAACCCAGGGATCAAACCCGGGTCTCCCACATTGCAGGCGGACTCCTTACCATTTAAGCCACCAAGAAATCCTTTTAAATAAACATCTTTACCAGCTGAGCCACATCTTAAGGCCAGATATTACATTTTAAAGCAATTATTTCTCTATTACTTAGCCTGGTACATAGTGTGCCCTAAAACATAGACATGTAATAGGTAGAAGATAGATGGATAGATAGATGGATAGACAACTTTTACAAAGTGGAAATTACAATTTAAGTCTTATAATGTGAAGAGAATTAGACACCATGTTAACATAATGATGGTATCATAAATGTGTATACTTTATTCATGTGCAATAAATCTGCTTTTGTTTTCTTAAACAGAATAATTCAACTGGAAATGTTCAGAATAAATCAGACAAGAAAGAAGGATTTTAGCCTCCTGAAACTGACCAGTTGTTCAGTTTTGCAACTTGTCTTCTTCATCTTATTCCTATTTCCCTGTATTCTCTTTCTTGTTGAAAACTTAGACCTAACTTTGAGATTCACACCCTCATACTGCCACTTTGCCAATCTCACACATTCTGGTTAACATTTTGTTAAAAAAAGTCATTTTCTTGTCCAACTTATTTGAAGAGAATAATATGATTACATCCCTGGTAACTCAAGGTTTCATTCCTGCTGCTCTCCGTGACCATTACATCCATATGATTACCTACTTTTCATGTAGATTCATGTACTCTTCACATCGTTAAGTCCAAAATGTATACTTATGTGGCTACCTTTGCCTATACATGAGGTTTCACTTAGATTTGTATACAACATCACAGGGGTTTTCTGCAGAGCTGGTGATATGGCACAACATTATGGTGTCTTGCCACTTTGTAACTACTAAGATCAAATTAAATTGTTATTTATCATAGATCATATTGGAACTCCAAAATATGATTAAGGATATATGGTAATCTCAAAAATTTACATTTTTACAAATGAATTTTCCATCTTTATAATCTTTGCAAGCCAGAAAAATATCCCTGCTTTGTAATCCTCTTATAAATATGGTACTTCCTTGGAAGAATGAAAGCAAAATTGAAGTAGTGTCTCTCCTACATGTTTGTGATTCTTCATTTGAACTGCCAAATAAATAGAAAGAAATAATATAAAGAATACCACATTTGAATTACTACATATTATTCTTTATCCATAAGGATGAAGAATCACTACTTGAAAAATTTGAACGGGTCATATTTGGTTATCTTTTACTATGGGATATTGTAAACATGATTTTTTGTTTTATTAGAATAATAGAGTAAATATTATATTTTTAAAGAATATTCAATCTAGAGTCAAGTAATATTTATATCAGTGACTTACTTAAAATCCTTGGCTCTGAATCCTTGACTCCTTACTTTAAAACTCATCATCAAAAATAAAGAAATAAATAAAAATCATCTACCTCACATTCTACAAGTAGATGTTCAATGGAAATTTAATTGTTGAATAAATTTTTCTGAGCTTTAAATAAATAATATGATACTCATTGTTGAACTTAGAAAATCAGAATGCATGTAAAAGTATTCATTGATTTGGAAATTACAGTATTTGTTTTTATATTTTTATTTTATTTTTTTTAATTTTTATATTTACTTTATTTTACTTTACAATACTGTATTGGTTTTGCCATACATTGACATGAATCCGCCATGGGTGTACATGAATTCCCAATCCTGAACCTCCCTCCCACTTCCCACCCCATATCATCTCTCTGGATCATCCCCGTGCACCAGCCCCAAGCATCCTGTATCCTGCATCGAACATAGACTGGTGATTCGTTTCTTACATGATAGTATACATGTTTCAGTGCCATTCTCCCAAATCATCACACCCTCTCCCTCTCCCTGAGTCCAAAAGTCCATTCTATACATCTATGTCTCTTTTGCTGTCTCACATACAGATTCATCATTACCATCTTTCTAAATTCCATATATATGTGTTAGTATACTGTATTGGTGTTTTTCTTTCTGGCTTACTTCACTCTGTATAATCGGCTCCAGTTTCATCCATCTCATTAGAACTGATTCACATGTATTCTTTTCAATGGCTGAGTAATACTCCATTGTGTATATGTAGCACAGCTTTCTTATCCATTCATCTGCTGGTGGACATTTAGGTTGTTTCCATCTCCTGGCTATTATAAACAGTGCTGCAATGAACAGTGGGGTATATGTGTATCTTTCAATTCTGGTTTTCTCGGTATGTATGCCCAGCAGTGGGATTGCTGGGTCATATGGCAGTTCTATTTGCAATTTTTTAAAGGAATCTCCACACTCTTCTCCATAGTGGCTGTACTAGTTTGCATTCCCACCAACAGTGTAAGAGGGTTCCCTTTTCTCCACACCCTCTCAAGCATTTATTGCTTTCAGACTTGTGGATAGCAGCCATTCTGACTGGTGTGAAATGGTACCTCATTGTGGTTTTGATTTGCATTTCTCTGATAATGAGTGATGTTGAGCATCACTTTTCATGTGTTTGTTAGCAATCTGTATGTCTTATTTGGAGAAATGTCTATTTTGTTCTTTGGCTCATTTTTTGATTGGGTCGTTCAGTTCTCTGGAATTTAGCTGAAGGTGTTGCTTGTATATTTTTGAGATTAGTTGTCTGTCAGTTGCTTCATTTGCTATTATTTTCTCCAGTTCAGAAGGCTGTCTTTTCACCTTGCTTATAGTTTCCTTTGTTGTGCAGAAGCTTTTAATTTTAATTAGATCCCATTTGTTTATTTTTGTTTTTATTTCCAGTATTCTGGCAGGTGGATCATAGAGGATCCTGCTGTGATTTATGTCGGAGAGTGTTTTGCATATGTTCTCCTCTACGAGTTATATAGTTTCCGGTCTTACATTTATATCTTTAATCTATTTTGAGTTTATTTTTGTGTGTGGTGTTAGAAAGTGATCTAGTTTCATTCTTTTACAAGTTTTCCCAACACCACTTGTTAAAGAGATTGTCTTTACTCCATTGTATATTCTTGCCTCCTTTGTTGAAGATAATGTGTCCATAGGTGTGTGGATTTATCTCTGGGCTTTCTATTTTATTCCATTGATTTATATTTCTGTCTTTGTGGCAGTACCATACTGTCTTGATGACTGTTCCTTTGTAGTAGAGCCTGAAGTCAGGCAAGTTGATTCCTCCAGTTCCATTCTGCTTTCTCAAGATTGCTTTGGCTATTCGAGGTTTTTTGTATTTCCATACAAATCTTGAAATTATTTGTTCTAGTTCTGTGAAAAATACCACTGTTAGCTTGATAGGGATTGCATTGAATCGTAGATTGCTTTGGGTAGTATACTCATTTTTACTGTATTGATTCTTTCAATCCATGAACATGCTATATTTCCCCATCTATTAGTGTCTTCTTTGATTTCTTTCATCAGTGTTGTATAGTTTTCTATATATAGGTCTTTAGTTTCTTTAGGTAGATATATTCCTAGGTATTTTATTATTTTCATTGCAATGGTGAATGGAATTGTTTCCTTAATTTCTTTTTCTAGTTTCACATTATTAGTGTATAGGAATGCAAGGGATTTCTGCATGTTGATTTTATATCCTGCATCTTTACTATATTCATTGATTAACTCTAGTAATTTTCTGGTGGAGTCTTTAGGGTTTTCTATGTAGAGGATCATGTCATCTGCAAACAGTGAGAGTTTTACTTCTTTTCCAATTTGGATTCCTTTTATTTCTTTTTCTGCTGTGATTGCTGTGGCCAAGGTAAATGGCAATTGGATCATACTTATCAATAATTACCTTAAACATAAATGGGTTGAATGCCCCAACCAAAAGGCAAAGACTGCCTGAATGGATTAAAAAAAAAAAAAAAAAAAAAAAAAAAACAAGATCCCTATATATGCTGCCGACAAGAGACCCACCTCAATAAAAGGGACACATACAGATTGAAAGTGAAGGGCTGGAAAAAGATAT
Source organism: Oryx dammah (assembly GCF_014754425.2). Lineage (NCBI taxonomy): Eukaryota > Metazoa > Chordata > Mammalia > Artiodactyla > Bovidae > Oryx > Oryx dammah. The sequence goes on along the minus strand of NW_024070201.1, from coordinate 245,474 downwards.
TCCACACAAATAGAGACCAAAAGAAAGCAGGAGTAGCAATGCTCATATCCGATAAAATAGACTTAAAAACAAAGGCTGTGAAAAGAGACAAAGAAGGCCACTACATAATGATCAAAGGATCAATCCAAGAAGAAGATATAACAATTATAAATATATATGCACCCCACATAGGAGCACTGCAATATGTAAGACAAATGCTAACAAGTATGAAAGGGGAAATTAACAGCAACACAATATTAGTGGGAGACTTTAATACCCCACTCACACCTATGGACAGATCAACTAAACAGAAAATTAACAAAGAAACGCAAACTTTAAATGATACAATAGATCAGTTAGACCTAATTGATATCTTATCTATAGGACATTTCACCCCAAAACAATGAATTTCACCTTTTTCTCAAGTGCGCACAGAACCTATTCCAGGATAGATCATATCCTGGGCCATAAATCTAACCTTGATAAATTAAGATAAAATTGAAATCATTCCAAGCATCTTTTCTGACCACAATGCATTAAGATTAGATGTCAATTACAGGAGAAAAACTATTAAAAATTCCAACATATGGAGGCTGAACAACATGCTTCTGAATGACCAACAAAGCACAGAAGAAATAAAAAAAGAAATCAAAATATGCATAGAAACAAATGAAAACACAACAACCCAAAACCTGTGGGACATTATAAAAGTAGTGCTAAGAGGAATCTTCATAGCAATACAGGCATACCTCACGAAACAACAAAAAAGTCAAATAAATAACCTAACTCTACACCTAAAGCAACTAGAAAAGGAAGAAATGGAGAACCCAAGAGTTAGTAGAAGGAAATAATTCTTAAAAATTAGGGCAGAAATAAATGCAAAAGAAACAAAAGAGACCATAGCAAAAGTCAACAAAGCCAAAATATGGTTCATTGAAAGGATAAATAAAATTGACAAACTATTAGCCAGACTCATCAAGAAACAAAGATAGAAAAATCAAATCAATAAAATTAGAAACGAAAATGGAGAGATCACAACAGACCACACAGAAATACAAAGGATCATGCTGCTGCTGCTAAATCACTTCAGTCGTGTCCGACTCTGTGTGACCCCAGAGACGGCAGCCCACCAGCCTCCCTCATCCCTGGGATTCTCCAGGCAAAAACACTGGAGTGGGTTGCCATTTCCTTCTCCAATGCATGAAAATGAAAAGTGAAAGTGAAGTCGCTCAGTCGTGTCCAACTCTTAGCGACCCCATGGACTGCAGCCTACCAGGCTCCTCTGCCCATGGGATATTCCAGGCAAGAGTACTGGAGTGGGGTGCCATTGCCTTCTCCAACAAAGGATCATAAGAGACTACTATCAGCAATTATATGCCAATAAAATGGACAACGTGGAAGAAATGGGTAAATTCTTAGAAAAGTACAACTTTCCAAAACTGAACCAGGAAGAAATAGAAAATCTTAACAGACCCATCACAAGCACAGAATTTGAAACTGTAATCAGAAATCTTCCAGTATATTTTAAATTATTGTTTATTTTGGTGATTTTGGGTTGAGAACTCTATTATAATAAAATGGATTTTTCCTAGAAGCCTTTCTCTATTTGATAACCTTAATGGAAGTTTACTTTAGCTAGACAACACTATGTTGAGGGCAAGTTTCCTCTTATTTCACACCTCAAATGATAGAGATTTTTTAAATAAATTATATGATAACATATCTGATAAAAATATATTCAGGGTCATGTGTTAACTTAGCTCAACACAAGTTATTAACTTTTGTCAAAGGTAGAAAACATAGGTTTTAAAAATGATTAAATATACACCCACTGCCATGTATATTTATAAAGAAAATTCACATTTATTTACCATACAACTTTCTAGGATAAGGGAAACAGTTGATGAATTTTTGTTATAAAAATTTTTTGTGAAGAGAAAGAAAAAATTAATTCTGACCAAGATTTTGAGGATAGAGCTAGGCTTTGGAAACTGAGTAGAATTTAAAAAGGTAGAAGATGGATGCAAAGGCATTTTCTAAAGAAAGAGGCAATAAGAGGCAATTGATGAAAGGAGAATAACTTAATCATGCCTGGGGCACAGATCATGGATAGAAAATTGAGAAATAGTACACAAGATCACATGAGGTGAGATGGGAATGTTTTGCTAACATATGTAGGATTAATTTGTTATAGATAGGAACCATAAATACTGTCAAACCTGAGTAGTGACAAGAAGGGTTTACGACTTTGTCATTATTTGTTATGTTTCTGAGAGACAAGAACTCTGTGAAGAACAATATTTTCTTTTAACCAAGGTAGAGAGTGACTACAGGAGTTGCCGCCATTGTTAGTCTGGCAAATGACAGTCTCCTTCCTTTTTTATTCCTCACCAAAATGTGTAGTTTTTTGTCTTTATCTAGGGATACACTTTACAAAAATACGTATGAATTGGTTATTTGCATGTGTGCATGTTAAGTCTCATCAATCATGTCTGATTTTCTGGACTGTAGCCAGCCAGGCTCTTCTGTCCGTGAATCCTCCAGGCAAGAATGCTGCAGTGGGTTGCCAATTCCTTCTCCAGTGGATCTTCTGACTCAGGGATTGAACCCGGGTCTCGCACATTGCAGGCAGATTCTTTACCATCTGAATGACCCGTTCAGTTCAGTTCAGTCACTCAGTCGTTTCTGACTCTTTGCGACCCCATGAATCGCAGCACGCCAGGCCTCCCTGTTCATCAACATCTCCCAGAGTTCACTCAGACTCACGTCCATCGAGTCAGTGATGCCATCCAGCAATCTCATTCTCGGTCGTCCCCTTCTCCTCCTGCCCACAATCCCTCCCAGCATCAGAGTTTTTTCCAATGAGTCATCTCTTCTCATGGATTTTCAGCTTTAGCATCATTCCTTCCAAAGAAATCCCAGCGTTGATCTCCTTCAGAATGGACTGGTTGGATCTCCTTGCAGTCCAAGGGATCATCAAGAGTCTTCTCCAACACCACAGTTCAAAAGCATCAATTCTTCGGCGCTCAGCCTTCTTCACAGTCCAACTCTCACATCCATACATGACCACAGGAAAAACCATAGCCTTAACTAGACGGACTTTAGTCGGCAAAGTAATGTCTCTGCTTTTGAATATGCTACCTAGGTTGGTCATAACTTTTCTTCCAAGGAGTAAGCGTCTTTTAAATTCATGGCTGCAATCACCATCTGCAGTGATTCTGGAGCCCCCAAAAATAAAGTCTGCCACTGTTTCCACTGTTTCCCCATCTATTTCACATGAAGTGATGGGACTGGATGCCATGATCTTTGTTTTCTGAATATTGAGCTTTAAGCTGACATTTTTGCTCTCCTCTTTCACTTTCATCAAGAGGCTTTTCAGCTCCTCTTCACTTTCTGCCATAAGGGTGGTGTCATCTGCATATCTGAGATTATTGATATTTCTCCCAGCAATCTTGATTCCAGCTTGTGTTTCTTCCAGTCCAGTGTTTCTCCCAGTCCAGTGTTTCTCATGATGTACTCTGCATATAAGTTAAATAAGCAGGATGACAATATGCAGCCTTGACATACTCCTTTTCCTATTTGGAACCAGTCCGTTGTTCCATGTCCAGTTCTAACTGTTGCTTCCTGACCTGCATACAGATTTCTCAAGAGGCAGGTCAGGTGGTCTGGTATTCCCATCTCTTTCAGAATTTTCCACAGTTTATTGTGATCCACACAGTCAAAGGCTTTGGCATAGTCAATAAAGCTGAAATAGAGGTTTTTCTGGAACTCTCTTGTTTTTTTGATGATCCAGTGGATGTTGGCAAATTGATCTCTGGTTCCTCTGCCTTTTCTAAAACCAGCTTGAATGTCAGGGAGTTCATGGTTCAAGTATTGCTGAAGCCTGGCTTGGAGAATTTTGAGCATTACTTCACTAGCATGTGAGATGAGTGCAATTGTGGGGTTGTTTGAACATTCTTTGGCATTTCCTTCCTTTGAAATTGGAATGAAAACTGACCTTTTCCAGTCCTGTGGCCACTGCTGAGTTTTCCAAATTTGCTGGCATATTGAGTGCAGCACTTTCACAGCATCATTTTTCAGGATTTGAAACAGCTCAATTGGAATTCCATCACCTCCACTAGCTTTGTTCTTAGTGATGCTTTCTAAGGCCCACTTGACTTCACATTCCAAGATGTCTGGTTCTAGACTAGTGATCACATCATAATGACTATCTGGGTCATGAAGATCTTTTTTGTACAGTTCTTCCATGTATTCTTGCCACCTCTTCTTAATATCTTCTTCTTCTGTTAGGTCCATACCATTTCTGTCCTTTATTGAGCCCATCTTTGCATGAAATGTTCCCTTGGTATCTCTAATTTTCTTGAAGAGATCTCTAGTCTTTCTCAATCTGTTGTTTTCCTCTATTTATTTGCATTGATCGCTGAAGAAGGCTTTCTTATCTCTTCTTGCTATTCTTTGGAACTCTGCATTTAGATGCCTATATCTTTCCTTTTCTCCTTTGCTTTTCACCTCTCTTCTCTTCACAGCTATTTGTAAGGCCTCCCCAGACAGCCATTTTGCTTTTTTGCATTTCTTTTCCATGGGGATGATCTTGATCCCTGTCTCCTGCACTGTGAAGCAGCTGTGAAGAGATACCCCCACGTCCAAGGTAAGAGAAACCCAAGTAAGATGGTAGGTGTTGCAAGAGAGTATCAGAGGGCAGACACACTGAATTACAAGGGAACCCCAATAAAAGTGAAGATGCAGCTGACTTGAGGGACAGCAACTGATAAAGGAGGTGAGATGTGGATCTGAAGTAGTGTTAATCTCCTTGCTTTAGAACTTGGGTCTTTTATAAGTTTGTTTACTGTGTTAAAAATTCATTAAGTTGTACATGTCTTTGTTGTGCACAGTTTTATGTGTGTATTAACTTTCACTATAAATAGTAAAATATATAAAAATGATACTAGTCTTCAAAGGAAAAAAAAAAGCTTCAATCCAATATCAAAGTGTTCTATTTGTCTGTAGAACACAGAGCATATTGATTTGTTAGGACTGATATAACCAAGTACCATATACTGGTTGGCTTAAACCAGAAAAATGGATTTCCTCCCAGTTTGGAGGTTACAAATTCAAGATCAAAGTGTCAGTAAAGTTGGTTTCATTCTGAAGCCTCTCTCTGCCTTTTAGATGACTGTCATTTCCCTGTGTTTGTAAGTACTCTATCCTCTGTGAGTTTGTGTGCTGATCTCCTATTTTTTTTAATAATAATAAAAACAGCAGTTATCTTTGGTTTAGACCAGCTCATATGAACTCATGAAACTTTAATTTCCTCTTTAAAGGCACTATCTCCAAATTCATTCATATTCTGAACTACAGAAAGCAGAGATTTTGATATATGTATTATGAAGTGAAATGAAATTCGCTCAGTCCATTCAATGGACTATACAGTCCATGGAATTCTACAGGCCAGAATACTGGAGTGGGTAGCCTTTCCCTTCTCCAGGGGATCTTCCCAAACCCAGGGGTTGAACCCAGGTCTCCAACACTGCAGGAGGATTCTTTACTGTCTGAGCCACAAGGGAAGTCTGATATGGATTATGTGTGTGTGTGTGTGTGTGTGTGTGTGTGTGTGTGTGTTAGTCACTCAGTGGTGTCCGACTCTTTGTGGCCACATGGACTCCTCTGTCCATAGGATTCACAAGGCAAGAATACTGGAGTGGATTGCCATTTAAAGGAACACAACTCAACCCATAAGACTAAGTAAGGTGGTAACACATTGTAACACAAAGTTATGATAACAGGGTGGAAGAAATTGCATTAAGCTATTATGGCAAATATAATGTAGTATGAGCATCCATGGTAGACATCAATATTATGGTGTAGACTTCCCAATGTAAGGAAAAAAAAAAAAAAGAGAGAGAGAGAGACTGGAGGTTGGATCGCATGGTAAATCTGAATTGTGCCCAGTTGTTATTTCTCCAAAGAACTCATGTATTGAAGAATAATTATCTTAAAAAGTAATTATTTCACCCTCATTTGTTTGTGCAATCTCTTAGGAAAACAGTATCAACCTGCAAATGACATAATTTCTGCCTTCATCATTCCTCAGAAGAGCCACTGATATTCTTTCTTAAGACAGCTCTTCCCCCATAGGTAGATTTCTTTATTCTACAAGTATTTATAATTATCAAAATCCTTCTTATTTGTGCAATCATGTATGACACCAAAATTAGACCTATGGTTTATAAATAACTATATGGAAAAAAATAAATGTCAATGAACATAAAAGTGAAGACGTCTAGTGAATATAGATGAAGTCTACATAGAAAAGCAAACACATATTTTAATTATTATTAGTATGATTATTTATCTATTTTTATTTCTTGACAAAACAGAAGTCAACTCTAGCTTTCTCAAGCAAAAATAAACTGTTTTGGAAACATATGTAGTGTTGTGATCAATGTGTAGCTAAAAAGACAGGCATAAAGGAAAAACCCAAGAAGTCTGGACACCTGTCAGCTCAGACTTCATAGAGTTAGTCTTCCTTTGAAGGATCAGTCTGGCCTTTGAAACACACTGCAATCTATTTAATGGAAATGTATGTTACATTAAGGCGACCACCTTAAATCACTAATTGACTCATGTAAGATATCCAGGGATGAGCATTTTATTTTTACATATTCCTCTTTGAACAAAGAATTTTGGCTCTCAGATTTAACAGTGAAACCAGAAGTGAGACCAGAAACTGAGGATTTTTATCACTGCCAACTCCATACAGTGGGAAATTCTCTATAAAATAACCTAATGGAAAATTAAAGGATGGAGAATTTAAAAGCTGGTTAACTTGTATATTTTTGAGATTAGTTGTTTGTCAGTTGCTTCATTTGCTATTATTTTCTCCCATTCGGAAGGCTGTCTTTTCAGTTTGCTTATGTTTTCCTTTGTTGTGCAGAAGCTTTTAATTTTAATTAGATCCCATTTGTTTATTTTTGCTTTTATTTCCAGAATTCTGGGAGGTGGATCGTAGAAGATCCTGCTGTGGTTTATGTCAGAGAGTGTTTTGCCTATGTTCTCCTCTAACAGTTTTATAGTTTCTGGTCTTACATTTAGATCTTTAATCCATTTTGAGTTTATCTTTGTGTGCGGTGTTAGAAAGTGATCTAGTTTCATTCTTATACAAGTGGTTGACCAGTTTTCCCAGCACCACTTGCCTCCTTTGTCAAAGATAAGGTGTCCATATGTATGTGGATTTATCTCTGGGCTTTTTATTTTGTTCCATTGATCTATATTTCTGTCTTTGTGCCAATACCATACTGTCTTGATGACTGTGGCTTTGTAGTAGAGCCTGAAGTCAGGCAAATTGATTCCTCCAGTTCCATCCTTCTTTCTCAAGATTGCTTTGGCTATTCATGGTTTTTTGTATTTCCATACAAATCTTGAAATTATTTGTTCTAGTTCTGTGAAAAATATCGCCGGTATCTTGATAGGGATTGCATTGAATTTGTAAATTGCTTTGAGTAATATACTCATTTTCACTATATTGATTCTTCCGATCCATGAGCATGGTATATTTCTCCATCTATTAGTGTCCTCTTTGATTTCTTTCATCAGTGTTTTAAAGTTTTCTGTATATAGGTCTTTAGTTTCTTTAGGTAGGTATATTCCTAAGTATTTTATTCTTTTTGTTGCAATGGTGAATGGAATTGTTTCCTTAATTCCTTCTTCTACTTTCTCATTATTAGTGTATACGAATGCAAGGGATTTCTGTGTGTTGATTTTATATCCTGCAACTTTACTATATTCATTAATTAGCTCTAGTAATTTTCTGGTAGAGTCTTTAGTGTTTTCTATGTAGAGGATCATGTCATCTGCAAACAGTGAGAGTTTTACTTCTTCTTTTCCAATTTGGATTCCTTTTATTTCTTTTTCTGCTCTGATTGCTGTGGCTAAAACTTCCAGAACTATGTTGAATAGTAGTGGTGAAAGTGGGCACCCTTGTCTTGTTCCTGACTTAAGGGGAAATGCTTTCAATTTTTCACCATTGAGGATAATGTTTGCTGTGGGTTTGTCATATATAGCTTTTATTATATTGAGGTATGTTCCTTCTATTCCTGCTTTCTGGAGAGTTTTTATCATAAATGGATGTTGAATTTTGTCAAAGGCCTTCTCTGCATCTATTGAGATAATCATATGGTTTTTATTTTTCAATTTGTTAATGTGGTGAATTACATTGATTGATTTGCGGATGTTGAAGAATCCTTGCATCCCTGGGATAAAGCCCACTTGGTCGTGGTGTACGATCTTTTTAATGTGTTGTTGGATTCTGATTGCTAGAATTTTGTTGAGGATTTTTGCATCTATGTTCATCTCAAAAATATACAAGCAACTCCTGAAGCTCAATTCCAGAAAAATAAACGACCCAATACAAAAATGGGCCAAAGAACTAAATAGACATTTCTCCAAAGAAGACATACGGATGGCTAACAAACACATGAAAAGATGCTCAACATCACTCATTATTAGAGAAATGCAAATCAAAACCACAATGAGGTACCACTTCACACCAGTCAGAATGTCTGCGATCCAAAAATCTGCAAGCAATAAATGCTGGAGAGGGTGTGGAGAGAAGGGAACCCTCCTACACTGTTGGTGGGAATGCAAACTAGTACAGCCACTATGGAGAACAGTGTGGAGATTCCTTAAAAAATTGCAAATAGAAATGCCTTATGACCCAGCAATCCCACTGTTGGGCATACACACAGAGGAAACCAGAATTGAAAGAAATACATGTACCCCAATGTTCATCGCAGCACTGTTTATAATAGCCAGGACATGGAAACAACCTAGATGTCCATCAGTAGATGAATGGATAAGAAAGCTGTGGTACATATACACAATGGAGTATTACTCAGCCATTAAAAAGAATACATTTGAATCAGTTCTGATGAGATGGATGAAACTGGAGCCAATTATACAGAGTGAAGTGAGCCAGAAAGAAAAACACCAATACAGTATACTAACACATATATATGGAATTTAGGAAGATGGCAATGATGACCCTGTATGCAGGACAGCAAAAAAGACACAGATGTGTATAGCGGACTTTTGGACTCAGAGGGAGAGGGAGAGGGTGTGATGATTTGAGAGAATGGCATTGAAACATGTATAATAACATGTAAGAATCGAAATGCCCGTCTATGTCTGATGCAGGATATGACACGCTTGGGGCTGGTACACGGGGATGACCCAGAGAGATGTTGTGGGGAGGGGGGTGGGAGGGGGGTTCATGTTTGGGAACGCATGTACACCTGTGGTGGATTCATGTCAATCTATGCCAAAACCAATACAGAATTGTAAAGTAAAAATTAAAAATAAATAAATAAATTAAAAAAAAATAAAAAAAAAAGCTGGTTAACTACCAGAATATAATTATATATTTATGTTTTGAAAAAGTGAAGGACAATTTAAGTTATTCACCTAAAAAATCTTTAATCTCTTGAGTCTGAAAAAGTTGCAAAGCATAAAACTTCCCAATTTAATTATTTTGTGTTCTCCAGTAAGGCATTGATTAGGTGAAAATTATCCAAAATGAATTAAGTTATTTGGGAAAATATTGTTCTTTGATATCATACTCTTTTCTCTTTCTAAACTCTTTCTCACCTGTTTATATAATTAGATATAAATATAAACAAACCTGACTGTGATATTTGAGGAAGAGGAACTAAAAAGCCTCTTGATGAAAGTGAAAGAGGAGAGTGAAAAAGTTGGCCTAAAGCTCAACATTCAGAAAACAAAAGATCATGACATCCGGTCCCATCACTTCATGGGAAATAGATGGGGAAACAGTGGAAACAGTGTCAGACTTTATTTTGGGGGGCTTCAAAATCATTGCAGATGGTTACTGCAGCCATGAAATTAAAAGACGCTTACTCCTTGAAAGAAAAGTTATGACCAACCTAGGTAGCATATTCAAAAGCAGAGACATTACTTTGCTGACTAAGGTCCATCGAGTCAAGGCTATGGTTTTTCCTGTGGCCATGTATGGATGTGAGAGTCGAACTGTGAAGAAAGCTGAGTGCCGAAGAATTGATGCTTTTGAACTGTGGTGTTGGAGAAGACTCTTGAGAGTCCCTTGGACTGCAAGGAGATCCAACCAGTCCATTCTGAAGGAGATCAACGCTGGGATTTCTTTGGAAGGAATGATGCTAAAGCTGAAACTCCAGTACTTTGGCCACCTCATGCGAAGAGTTGACTCATTGGAAAAGACTTTGATGCTGGGAGGGATTGTGGGCAGGAGGAGAAGGGGACGACCGAGGATAAGATGGCTGGATGGCATCACTGACTCGATGAACGTGAATCTGAGTGAACTCCAGGAGTTGGTGATGGACAGGGAGGCCTGGCGTGCTGTGATTCATGGGGTGGCAAAGAATCGGACATGACTCAGAGACTGAACTGAACTGAACTGATGTCCATAAAGCATATTTTTCAAACAAAGAGACCAAGGCAGAGAAAGAAAAGGAGAAAGTAGATTAAAAAAAAAAAAAGTAAGAGAAGCACAATTAGAAGGGAAATGAAAAATAGGGAAATTAAAAAAAGGGGAGAGCCATGTCAAAAATGAAAGAGATGCTTTGAATACCACAAAATTTCATTGACAGGTTGAGATTGTGCTTACTGAGAATGAACAAGAGTTGAAATAGGGTAATAAAAAAGAAAGAGAAAAGAAATTGTTGAGAAAGTCATTAGTGACATAGTAATATCAATTTTCCACTTTATTGTAATCTAATATAAATGTAAAGGTCAATATCTCATGGAGGAAATTATGAGAAGAACTTCACATTAGTGACTGAGTTCATTTTCCTTGGACTATCTGGTACACAGGAATTGCAGATTCTCTTTATGCTGTTTTTCACCATATATATGGTCACAGTGGCAGGAAATCTTGGCATAACTGTCCTCATCAGGGTCAGTGCCTGCTTCCACACCCCTATGTACTTTTTTCCTGTGCCACTTACCCTTCATGAATCTGTGTTTCTCTTCCAATGTGACTCCAAAGATGTTGGGAATTTTCCTATCAGAGCGGAAAACCATTTCTTATACAGCTTGCATGTTTCAGTGTTGCTTTTTTATTGCCTTAGTCCACGTAGGGATCTCCATCCTGGATGTCATGGCCTTTAATCAGTACATGGCCATTTGCAACCCCCTGCTTTCCAGCAGCAGAACGTCTAAGAGTGTGTGCATGTCCCTCATCATGGTGCCTTATGTATATGGAGCGCTCACTGGCCTTACGGAAACCATGTGGACCTAAAACCTAGCCTTCTGTGCTAGCAGTTCTATACCCTGCTTCCATCAGCACTCTCTTTAGCCTGAAGCACAAGAGTCATGGTCCTCAGCAAATCACACTTTTCTCCCAGGATCTACCTCTGGCTTTTTTTTTTTTTTTTACCTTGAGACTTTTGTCGGGGGTGGGGGGCAAGATTAATTGGTCAAGTTCAGTGCTACCTAAAGTTCTATGTAAAGAAATATACATAGATATACACAGTTCCCTTGGACTTGAAGCATCTAATTCTACTTTCTCCTACAGGAGCCCTGGATAATAAAATGGAAAGGCACTCCAGTATTTTTCCTGGAGAATTTCACAGACAGGACCCTGGTGAGATACAGTCTATGGGATCACAAGGAGTCGGACACAACTGAGCAACTAACACAAACATACAAAGAGATAAAAAGTGACTTGATAATCAGTTCAGTTCAGTCACTCAGTCATGTCCGACTCTTTGCAACTCCATGGACCTCAGCACGGCAGGCTTCCCTGTCAATCACCAACTCCAGGAGCTTGCACAAACAACTCATGTCCATGGAGTCAGTAATGCCATCCAACCATCTCATCCTCTGTCATTCCCTTCCCTTCCTGCCTTCAGTCTTCCCAGAATCAAGGTCTTTTCCAGTGAGTTAGTTCTTCTCATCAGGTGGCCAAATTATTGGAGTTTCCACTTCAACATCAGTCCTTCCAATGAATATTCAGGACTGATTTCCTCTAGGATTAACTAGCTTGATATCCTTGCAGTGCAAGGGATTCTCAAGCATCTTCTCCAACACAACAGTTCAAAAGGATCAGTTCTTCAGTGCTCAGCTTTCTTGATAATACATGTGTCTGAAACTATTATGTCAACCCATATTGCTTAAAACACAGCTATAATAATATAAAATAATTTAATGATATACTAAAAATAATATAATAATAGTAATACTTCACATTTGAATAGCAATTTGCAAACCACACAGTCCTTTACTTATCTCACTTTATTTCACAGAATATTAAGGGTAGAAAATACTTATTTTCAATGGAAATCCCGTGGAACTGAAATTATTTTTCCTGTTTAGAGACAAAGTTACTGCAAGTCAAATCTCAAAGTGATGAGAGATAGTCCAATCCAGCACCACCTCTTCCAATCATGTATACCTGTGTTTTATACATGCTGAGACTAACAGGTCATCTAAAGGTAACTCACTCTTTAAGTATAATCATTTGATGGAATATGAGAGGCCAGTGATAAGGTTCACAAAAAGCAAGAAGCTAGAATAGATGTCTCTCATGAAATTAAGATTGTTGTAGTCCTATAACTTCTACAGAGGTATAGAGTCAATGATATCAGCACCACCAACAAAATCAAAGCACTTTACTTAGGTTTTGATGATTGGACAAGTTAAAAATAATTTTTATTGAAAATCCAAAAAATAATATGTCATTTTTTTTTGTCATTTTCGGTTTAGATTTACAGTGCTTTAATGAGCTGTCAAATTCATTTAAAATGAATTTAAGGTGTTCCAACTTTAAAATAAGCTTTCTAGGACTGGAAAACCATAAATACAGAAATGAACTATCAACCACTCACACATGAAGGAACTTCCATAGATAAAGACCTTATTCATGAAAATTTCCAGAAAAATAGGAAGAAAAAAGGAAGGATACTGTTAACTTCAGATATTGAATTTATATTATGAAAATTATACTTTTGGCATTTGAAAGAAATAAAGGTTAACATTAAAGCCATGGGAATATAAAAAATAAAGTGGACAACTAGAACCTGTGAAGAAACTTTCCAGTTAGGATGGAGTACAAGGAAAACAAGAGCTTCCCTGGTAACTCGGAAGGTAAAGAATCTGCTTATAATGTAGGAGACTTAAGTTCAATCCTTGGGTTGGGAAAATCCCCTGGAGAAGAAATGGCAGCCCACTCCAGTATTCTTTCCTGGAGAATTCCATGGAGAGAAGAGCCTGGAGAGCTACAGTCCATAGGGTCACAAAGAGTCAGACATGATTGAGAGATTAACAGTTAACACAAAGAAAATAAAATCCATCAATTAGAACAAACTTGTGACTAAATATAAATAAATACAGATCATAAAGAACAACAGTATAAATTTGGGTAGTTCAAAAGACAGAACTAACTTATTGAAAATAAACAAATTATAAAGAGAGAGGAAGAGATGGTAGCTAAAAAGTTTTTATTCTGCATTTTTAAAGCTGAAGAAAAAACACTGGATGACTTCAGAATTTGTTAAGCTTAATGTGGATGTTAGAATAACAAGAGATACTGGTGAAAGACCAAACATAGAGTATAGTTTGCAGAAACATTAGAAGGCAGATTAATAGACAATCCATGTGTAGTGTTGTTTATATGCAAAACAATAATCAGCACATATTTTACAAATCTTTTCCCCCAGATATTTACAGATATTATGTCAATGGCCATAGGAACAACTGAGACAGGTGATGTTACTGTCTCAGATTTGTACTTGGGAGAACGTGAAACAAAGAGCCATTAAATGACTACCACAGATTACAGGTATTAAGTGGCAGAGCTGGAAATATTAATGTGATTTAAGTCTAATTCATTATAGAATGTTAGAATATTACCCAATTAATTCATGAAAATGAATTAAAAAAAGAAAATCATGAAAATGTTCTCAACAAAGATATATTCAAAAAACTAAGTAACATGTCACATATCTTCAAATTCAATAGTAATTAAGGAAGTGAAAATTAGAACTATAAAATATTTGTACCTACACACAAACCTAGCATACAAAAAATTTTTATAAACACGTTATAATATTAATATCGGTGAAACCATGGAACAAAACTACTTAAATAGTGCTAATGGGAATGCAATTCATATAACCAGTTTGTGAAACTATTTGCCAGTTTAAGCAGACTATATACCTAATCTGTAAACCAGCAATTCAAACCAAAATTTTATCAAGAGAAGTGCATGTATATATTCATATAAAGACAAGAGCAAGAATATATTCTGTAATAGCCACATCAGGAAGCACTCTAGACATTTTTCAAAAATAGGAAGAATACATAAGTTTAGATACAGTCATGTAATGGATACTATGTTTTTGCTGTTCAGCCACTCAGTCATGTCTGACTCTTTGTGACTCCCATGGTAAAGTCAGCCATTGTTTCCCCCTCTATTTGTCATGAAGTGATGGGACCAGATACCATGATCTTAGTTTTCCGAATGTTGAGTTTTAAGCCAACTTTTTCACTCTCTCTTTCACTTTCATCAAGAGGCTCTTTAGTTCTTTTTCACTTTCTGCCATAAGGGTGGTGTCTACTGTATATCTGAAATTATTGATATTCTCTGAACAGTCTTGATTGCAGCTTGTGCTTCATCCAGCCCAGCGTTTCTCATGATGTACTCTGTATAGAAGTAAAATAAGCAGGGTGACAATATACAGCCTTGACATACTCCTTTTCCTATTTGGAACCAGTCTATTGTTCCATGTCCAGTTCTAATTGTTTCTTTCTGACCTGCATACAGATTTCTCAAGAGGAAGGTCAGGTTGTCTGGTATTCCCATCTCTTTAAGACTTGTCCACAGTTTGTCATACACACAATCAAAGGCATTGGCGTAGTCAAGAAAGCAGAAGCAGATGTTTTTCTGGAACTCTCTTGCTTTTTTTATGATCCAGTGGATGTTGGCATTTTGATCTCATGATCCTCTGCCTTTTCTAAATACAGGTTGAAGATATGGAAACACAAGATTCATGTACTGTTGAATCCTGGCTTGGAGGATTTTGAGCATTACTTTGGTAGTGTGTGAGAGGAGTGCAATTGTGTGGTAGTTTGAACATTCTTTGGCATTGCCTTTCTTTGGGACTGGAATGAAACTGACTTTTCCAGTCCTGTGGCTACTGCTGAATTTTCCAAATTTGCTGGTATATCGAGTGCAGCACTTTCACAGCATCATCTTTGAAGATTTGAAGTAGCTCAACCAGAATTCCATTGCCTCCACTAGCTTTGTTCATAGTGATGCTTCCTAAGGTCCACTTGCCTTTGCATTCCAGGAAGTCTGGCTCTAGATGAGTGATCACACCATCTTGATTATCTGAGTCATGAAAACCTTTCTAGGACAGTTCTGTATATTCTTCTGTATATTCTTAATATCTTCTGCTTCTGTTAGGTCCATATCATTTCTGTCCTTTATTGAGCCCATCTTTTCATGAAATGCTCCCTTGGTATCTCTGATTTTCATGAAGAGATCTCTAGTCCTTCCCATTCTATTGTTTTTCTCTATTTATATGCAGTGATCACTGAGGAAGACTTTCTTACCTCTCCTTGCTATTCCTTGGAAATCCGCATCAAATGGGCGTGTCTTTCTTTTTCTCTTTTGCTTTTTTGTTTCTCTTCTTTTCTAAGCTATTTGTAAGGCCTTGCCAGACAACCATTTTGCCTTTTTGCACTTCTTTTTCTTGGGTATCTTCTTTTTTTGTTGTTGTTTTACCATTTACATTGTTTTTATTTTTTAAATATAAATTTATTTATTTTAATTGGAGGCTAATTACTTTACAATATTGTATTGGTTTTGCCATACATCAACATGCATCCACCACAGGTATACACACGTTCCCCATCCTGAACCCCCTCCCTCCTCCCTCCCAGTATCATCTTTCTGGGTCGTCTCAATGCACCAGCCCCAAGCATCCAGTATCATGCATCGAACCTGGACTAGTGATTCGTTTCATTTATGATATTTTATATGTTTCAATGCCATTCTCCCAAATCATCCCACCCTCTCCTTCTCCCACAGAGTCCAAAAGACTGTTCTATACATTTGTGTCTCTTTTGCTGTTTCACATACAGGGTTACCATTACCATCTTTCTAAATTACATATATATGTGTTAGTATACTGTATTTTCTTTCTGGCTTACTTCATTCTGTATAATAGGCTCCAGTTTCATCCACCTCATTAGAACTGATTCAAAGGTATTCTTCTTAATGGCTGAGTAATACTCCATTGTGTATATGTACCACAGCTTTCTTATCCATTCATCTGCTAATGGACATCTAGGTTGCTTCCATGTCCTTGGGTATCTTCTTGATCCCTGTCCCTTGTACTGTGTCATGAACCTCTGTCTATAGTTCTTCAGGCACTGTGTATATCATGTCTAATCCCTTGAATCTATATGTCACTTCCCCTGTATGATTGTAAGGGATTTGACTTAGATCATACCTAAATAGTCTAGTGGTTTTGCTTCTTCAATTTAAGTCTGAATTTAGCAAGTGAATTTGGCAAATGGATACGGATAATCTATATTACCTCTTTTTCCTTTTTTTTTCAAAAGTGAAATACTTTCTCTACTCTTTTCAGAGTTGTTTCAGTGTTGCATGAAGAATGATAATGCCAAGGTCTTTGGTTAAGTCATGTTCCTGGTTTTAGCTTCCAATATTGAAACTAATTTGTGTGTGACCTTGAACCACTCATTTTGTGTCATTCATCTAGTTAATTTTTAAGATGTAGTATCTGATCTCCAAGATCACTTCTGGTTCATAATTTCCCCAAATCTGGATTCTTCTGGTGAATTTCAAGCAATTTTTTCCATTTACAGGAAATTCAGGCTGGTTTTGTAACGTACTTTTAAAAAATGGATCTCATTCTTACATGTATTTATATATCTATCAACTTTGTTATAGTTAAGCATCTCTAGTATAAAATGTATTTAACCTTCAGTCTCTTTCTTGCTCTCTGCCGCTTTAACACACACCATATACACTCACACACACAATGCTTTCTTGTTTTAAATTTCATGTTTCTCTAGGGAGTGCAGGTTAAGTTATAAAAATGTGGACCGATGAATTTGCCTGATGAAGTTTCTCCATAAAAGGTGAGAAGGAACTAAGGAGTCTGGGGTCCTTGGCAACTGAAGAATACAGAGGAAAGCTTTGCCTGTGTATTATTCTGTCCATGATTTTCCAGCAAAGTTGAGGTAGTACAAATCAGAATTTATGAACAATGTTGGTTTCCATTCAGATTGTTTAATCTGCTAACTATCTTTAATGTCTGAGCCACTATGGAAGCACCAACAATACTGGAGTG
Source organism: Oryx dammah (assembly GCF_014754425.2). Taxonomy (NCBI): domain Eukaryota; kingdom Metazoa; phylum Chordata; class Mammalia; order Artiodactyla; family Bovidae; genus Oryx; species Oryx dammah. Next base: position 228,126 of record NW_024070201.1, on the reverse strand, counting down.
GATAGCCACTCTTTTCTTCAGCGGGTCTTCAGGACCCAGGGATCAAACATGGGTCTCGTGCATTGTAGGCAGACTCTTTTCCATCTGAGCCACCAGAGAAGCCCCTTTATTTATACTTTGTGGAAAAACTGAACCTCAGCATTATTTTACATATTTTTTTTTACCCTTCAACCCAGAAATAATACTGATCACAACCACAAATAGGTGGCGAGATCATACTTCTGAATTGTTAATAGTTGAAACTACACATGTCATTTCCATTTTTTGACTGCTTCATCAGAGACAGGTGTTGTGCTAAGAATTTCCCAATGTTATCTGTGATCTCCACACCTCACTGTGAGACAGAAGTTTCCTTTTTCTACAGATGAGCTGTGAAACTGAGAATCCTTACTTTTCCAAAGACAGATAATTGACTATGGTGCAGATTTAAGATTTTATTTCTGATCTAACTGACACTGAAGTTGATACTCTACTGACTCCCAAAAGAGCCTCAGTTCACTGATAAATTGTTCTACTACAATCAACTTCTCCAACAATGACCTCTATTTGTACTCATTCTCCCTAGATGTTTCCCTGTGATCTGTACTTTTGAGGCACCTGGGATCTCTTCAACAGCCATGAGATGCATAAGGTGTGCATTGCTGTGTTTGGCCTGAAAGATAATGATTACTAGATCTAAAGCACAATAGAAAAGAAAGTGACTGAGCAACATTGTATAATGCAAACCAAGAATGCTTTCCTGAGGTTCAAGGTGTCTTCCTGAGGCAGATATTATACCATGTGAAGATGGGAGAGATTATACCATGATATTAAGGATATTTGTCACTAATGTTATCAGAAGACATTCTTCTGATTAACCCTCCTTAACTTCCTTTACTCCTGAGATGTTTCTATAATTTCAATTATAATTTGTTTCATCATTATTTGGATAGTTCCTTGGGGAGATGCTCTCAATGTGTGCAGTGTTCAGATTCTATTATAAATAGTGAGGAATTATTATTATTTTTTTGTTGCTGCTGAAGGTAGGTCTACAAATTTTATACTCTGCAATAGAGATAAATGCAGTCCCCCTTTTTTATCCTCTTTTTGAAGAAGAGACTAAGACCTTACTTGTGGACATATTTGTTATCACAGTGTTATTGTCTGGAATTATATACTTGGGGAATATTACTATTTATATTAATAGTTGATATAAAATTCATAAGAATATCTTGCTACCATAGGGACTTAAAACAATTTTTGCTCTTCAGGTTTTGACTTTTATGTCTTCTCTACAAAGACCAGTGATTTTCACATTGTGTTTTAAAATGTATCTGCGTGAAATTGAAGGTATTGCATCATTGGAAATGATTGTTATTGTTCAGTCACTAAGTTGTGTCCTACTCTTTGCCATCCTATGGACTGTAGCATGCCACGCTTCCCTGTCTTTCACTATATTGGACAAAAATTATACCTTTGCTGTATTGTGTGTATGTGTGTGTGTATAAAATTCTGGAAAAGTTAATGAAAGTGATTTTTTAAATTTGTAAATTATACATTCTATAAGCTTAATTGCTCTAAAAGATGATTCACAGTTACTTAACAAAGTGGCTCTCTATAAGAAGTTACTTCAGTCATCGGGCCCTAGGACTATGAGATCATCTAACCTTGAGAGGCATAGATAATGGTGGTCCAAGAACTCTGGTTTATAGGCTCTAGGGCAATGCCAAGCTCTTCTGGTTCATCAAGCATGAATTATCAAAAGGATAACTTTTCCCCTTTTTTGGAGGATACTCAAACTGAATTTTAAATGTAGGGAAATAGAATGTTAGAAAAAGTTATCAAAGAGGCAGCAGCAATATAAAGTTATTAAGAGTGTACCCCTAGAGTCCAATTAATTGGTTTGAATTTCCAGCTGGACAATTTGCAGATGTCTGATCCAAGGAAAGCCTCTTAATCTGTCAGTGCTTCAGTTTTCTCATTGTTTAGAAAGATACACTAATTAGAACCTCTCTCATAGGACCTTTACTTATAAAATATTTTGTAAGGATATAACAAAAGTTAGCTATTATCTTACCTTAAAGCTGAGACTGCTGCCACTGGAACAATTTTTAATAGAGATTTTATTAGTTATGAACACAGTAATGCATTCTATGAAGCTGATCTGGAGATCAGGATGCTTAAAAATCATGTGTGAATATCCATGAATGTTTAAAATATATAACAACTAATGTAGTCAGTTTGAAGTGTTTTAAAATGAATGAGGCAAACTATACTATTACAGAGCTGATGATTATGACAAGTGGAAGAAAACCCACATATCACACAGGAAGGGAAATTAGAGAAGTAGTATTACTTTATGTTTCTTAGCTGCCTTGATGATTTTTTATATTTTTTATATTTAGTTACTGTTGTTGTTCAGTCACTAAGTCGTATTCGGCTATTTGAGACTCCATGGACTGCAGCACGCCAGGCTCCTCTGTCCTTCACTATGTCCCAGAGTTTGCTAAGGCTCATGTCCATTGAGTTGATGATACTATCTAACCATCTCATTCTTTATAATTAGTAGTACCAATAATCCAAATTAACCTGTGTTAATTAGTTAATTATGGCTTTATCAAGAAGAGTCAAGATTTTTTATATATGAAAATTCTTGGTCTTAGCTCTATCTCCCAGTCAAAATCATCAACTTAAATCTGGCTTAGTATATCCACACTTAGCAGCCAGAAGATCTACAATCATGAAAATATAGGGTACAGGTGAACCCAGACCAGAACTGAAATATGAGTGCCTATGTTACGTGCCCAAATCATTTTCTCTATGGTGCATTTGATCCCCATATGAATGATTTCAGGGGTAGGAAAATAGTTCACAGATATTAATCAAATTAAAAATTGTGAGTTGCTACTCTTTTCTAACAACACAAGAGAAGACTCTACATATGGACATCGCCAGATGATCAACAGTGAAATCAGATTGATTATATTCTTTGCAGCCAAAGATGGAGAAGCTCTATAAAGTCAGCAAAAACAAGACTAGGAGCTGACTGTGGCTCAGAACATGAACTCCTTATTGCCAAATTCAGATGTAAATTGAAGAAAGTGGGGAAAACCACTACACCATTCAGGTATGACCTAAATCAAATCCCTTATTATACAGTGGAAGTGAGAAATAGATTTAAAGGACTAGATCTGATAGACAGAGTGTCTGATGAACTATGGATGGAGGTTTGTGACATTGTAAAGGAGACAGGGATCAAGACCATCCACAAGAAAAGGAATACAAAAAAGCAAAATGACTGTGTGAGGAGGACTTACACATAGCTGTGAAAAGAAGAGAAGTGAAAAGGAAATATATACCCATTTGAATGCAGAGTTCCAAAGAATAGCAAAAAGAGATAAGAAAGCTTTCCTCAGTGATCAATGTAAAGAAGTAGAGGAAAAGAACAGAATGGGAAAGACTAGAGATCGCTTCAAGAAAATTAGAGATACCAAAGAACACTTCATGCAAAGATGGGCTCAATAAAGGACAGAAATGTTATGGACCTAACAGAAGCAGAAGATATTAAGAAGAGGTGGCAAGAATACAGAGAAAATCTATGAAAAAAAAATCTTCATGACCCAGATAATCATGATGGTGTGATCACAAACCTAGAACCAGATATCCTGGAATGTGAAGTCAAGTGGACCTTAAGAAGTATCACTACGAACAAAGCTAGTGGAAGTAATGGAAATCCAGTTGAGCTATTTCAAATCCTGAAAGATGATGCTGTAAAAGTATGCCAGCAAATTTGGAAAACTCAGCAATGGCCACAGGACTGGAAAAGGTCAGTTTTCATTCCAATCCTAAAGAAAGACAATGTCAAAGATTGCTCAGACTACCACACAATTGCACTCATCTCACACGCTAGTAAAGTAATGCCCAAAATATGTCAAGCCAGGCTTCAGCAATACGTGAACCATGAACTTCCAGATGTTCAAGCTGGTTTTAGAAAAGGCAGAGATCAAATTGCCAATATCCACTGGATCATTAAAAAAGCAAGAGAATTCCGGAAAAAAAAAATCTATTTCTGCTTTATTGACTATGCCAGAACCTTTGACTGTGTGGATAACAATAAACTGTGGACAATTCTGAAAGATCTGGGAATACCAGACCACCTGACCTGCTTCTTGTGAAACCTGTATGCTGTCCAGGAAGCGACAGTTAGAACTGGACATGGAACAACAGACTGGTTCCAAATAGGAAAAGGATTATGGGAAGGCTGTATATTGTCACCCTGCTTATTTAACTCATATGCAGAGTACATATCATGAGAAACACCGAGCTGGAGGAAGAAGAAGATGGACTCAAAATTGCCAGAAGAAATATCAATAACCTCAGATATGCAAATGACAGCACCCTTATGGCAGAAAGTGAAGAAGAACTAAAGAGCCTCTTGATGAAAGTGAAAGAGGAGAGTGAAAAGGTTGGCTTAAAGCTCAACATTCAGAAAACTAAGATCATGGCATCTGGTCCCATCATTTCAGGGAAAATAGATGGGGAAACAGTAGAAACAGTGGATAACTTTATTTTGGGGGGCTTCAAAATCACTGCAAATGGTGATTGCAGCCACAAAATTAAAAAGATACTTACTCTTTGGAAGGAAAGTTATTATTAACCTAGACAGCATATTAAAAAGCAGAGACATTACTTTACCACCAAAGTCCGTCTAGTCAAGGCTATGATTTTACCAGTGGTCGTGTATGGATGTGAAACTTGGACTATAAAGAAAGCTGAGCATCAAGGAATTGATGCTTTTGAACTATGTTGTTGGAGAAGACTCTTGAGAGTCCCTGGACTGTAAGGAGATCCAACCAGTCCATCCTAAAGGAGATTAGTGTGGGTGTTCATTGGAAGGACTGATGTTGAAGCTGAAACTCTAGTATTTTGGCCTCCTCATGCAAAGAGCTGACTCATTTGAAAGGACCCTGATTTGGGGAATGATTGAAGGCAGGAGGAGAAGGGGACAACAGAGGATGAGATGGTTGGATGGCATCACCGATTCAATGGATAGGAGTTTGGGTAAACTCCGGGATTGGTGATGGACAGGAAGTCCTGGTGCGCTGTGGTCGCAAATAGTCTGACACGACTGAGTGAACTGAACTGAACTTATTGGAGAGAGCCATTATACAATCATAGAGTTTATACTCTTTTTAAAATAGTTCCTCTCTAACTTTTTGTATTTTAATTTCCCTCAATATTTATACATAACTGGTTACTTGCCCATAACTGAAAAGTCAATCCTCAAAGAGATCTTTGACTACTCTGTGGACATCCTGCTTTGGCTTATTTCTCTGTTTATCAGCATGCTCCATTTTTGTCTCACAGTAGTTCCATTCCCTAAATTGTCTCATTTGTATATTTTTCATTCACTCATTTTCAAAAAGAATCAATTATGATACAAACCAGAATCTTAATTTGTTCAATTTCATATTATAAAACTTAGGCTACTTCTAAATATAATGTAATAAATAATAAGTATAACATAGCAAATATATTTGGCATAAAATTGGTTTTGATGTCTGTAAATGAATTATTATAAACAATTATAACTACAGCCCATTTTATGTGATAATATTCTCTTCAAGCAATATTATTATGAGGATCTTAAATTCCTGAGATGTTAATCCTACAGATGCATCCCTAAGTACTCAGAGCAGTTTACTTCTCAGAAGACTTATCTGGGGAAGTGTATTAAATGGAGAAAACATTCCTTGTGGACATTTTCCTTGTAATGACATTGAATTTGAAAATAAATAATTGGACATATAATGGATTGTTGCTGAAAAGCAGTAGAATCTGAAATAAGAGAGCAATTTTAAAAACATGGCACCTGAATTTTATATGTAAATAGAATTTATATATTGATATAATTTTGATATGGTGATTGAACCACTTGCAGTTTACTTTTCTGAGATAGCTGTTAAATTGATACAATCTAGGTCATTAAATACCTCTTACCTCATCCTGCAAGGAGCAGAAATCAAGCAAGTGTAATATATAGATAAATAAAATAAAACATGACTAGGATTTTCATAAGTTGAAAGCTTTTTATATCATATGCTGGCATAGTGTAGAAAAGTATATCAATGACTAGATTGTAAGACCTAGGTTTAAGACAATCATCCTGTAAAATTGTGTAGATAAGAAGATATCTTCTGGACTTCCCTGGTGGTTTAGTGGATAAGAATATGCCTAACAATGTAGGGGACACAAGTTAGATCCCTAGTTAAAGGAAGATTCCATATGCCATGGAGCAACTAAGCCTGAGAGCCACAACCACTGAGCCTGCACTCTAGAACCTGTGAACCACAGCTATTTAAGCCTGCTCACCTAGAGTCAGTGCTCCACAACAAGAGAAGCCACTGCAGTGAGAAGCCAACACACCCCAACCAAGAGGAGCCCAAGCTGAGCCAAAAATAAATAAACAAATAATTTTTTAAAAAGGATATCTTCCAAGTCATAGGGAAATTAGTAAGTTAATATTATGCATATTTGTATTAGTATTGACAATGAGAAGCAACCATTATACACAAAAATAGTATTCAGTGGAATTTCAATGATTCCCTCTTATTACTTCCCTATTCAGCACAAAGTGATTGCCTGACCTTAGTTGAATATTTAGGAGTCTCAAGTCTTTTACTATAAGCCAATATGTTGAAATGGATTTGGTCATTCTCTGATGACTCTCAGTCTACCTTTACTTCTATTAGCACTCTATGATGTTAACATCATTGTAATAATTTAGCAAAAACAAGTGTCTGATACTAGTAGTACATGAATGTAATTATTTGTTTTAGAGTTAAGAAATTAATTAATGCCATGGGTGGAGTTCCTCACCCTGGCCCCCCATGGCAAATTAATATTGCAATAATTACCTATAAAGCCTATTAAAGAAAATAAATGTTATTATATAGTCTCATATTAGACTGTGCAAAGTCTACATTGATTTTTATATTATTTGAACTAGAATACTGATAAACATGACTCAAAATTTTAAATAATAAAATAAATCCATTCATTTCTTTTAATTTGTCCATAGGCAATGCAGACTGGGTCTAAGTGAAGACAATGCCAAATTTCACAGATGTGACAGAATTTATTCTTCTGGGGTTGACCAGTCATCAGGAGCTTCAAATTCTCTTTTTTATGGTGTTTCTAGTAGTTTACATGATCACTCTGATAGGGAACATTGGTATGATTATTTTGATCAGCATCAGCCCCCAGCTTCAGAGCCCCATGTACTTTTTCTTGAGTCATTTGTCTTTTGTGGATGTCTGGTTCTCTTCCAATGTCACTCCAAAGATGCTGGAAAACTTACTATCAGAGACAAAAACCATTTCCTATGTGGGGTGTTTGGTGCAGTGTTACTTCTTCATAGCCCTTGTCCATGTGGAAGTATATATCTTGGCTGTGATGGCCTTTGATCGCTACATGGCCATCTGCAACCCTCTCCATTATGGCAGTAAAATGTCCAGGACTGTCTATGTTCGTCTCATCTCTGTGCCTTATGGATTCTCTGTTAGCCTTATCTGCACACTGTGGACATATGGCCTGTACTTCTGTGGAAACTTTAAAATCAACCACTTCTATTGTGCTGATCCTCCCCTTATCAAGATTGCGTGTGGAGGGGTCCACATTAAAGAATACACCATGATTGTTATTGCTGGGATAAATTTCACTTATTCCCTCTCTGTGGTTCTCGTTTCCTATACTCTCATCGTAGCGGCCGTGCTGTGCATGCACTCTGCTGATGGCAGGAGGAAGGCATTCTCCACGTGTGGGTCCCACCTGACAGCTGTTACCATGTTTTATGGGTCTCTCATCTTCATGTATCTCAGGAGGCCCACTGAAGAATCTGTGGAGCAGGGGAAGATGGTGGCTGTGTTTTACACCACAGTGATTCCCATGCTGAATCCCATGATCTACAGTTTGAGGAACAAAGACGTGAAAGAGGCAGTCAACAAAGTAATTATCAAGGCAAACTTGAGGCAGTGAACCTGCAGTACATAATTCTGTGTATGCCACTTCCTGTTATAAATGTCCAAGTATATAAATAACCCTGTTTAAGATAGACTGTATACAGGCAGCACTTAAATATACTCAGAGGTCCAGTCTAACACAGTGATGGTTTACCCCATGAATGGATTCTCAGGACTAAGCCTCCTTTATCTATGTATGCAAACATACTAACCCTGACCTATTACTATTAGTCCCAGTGAATGTAAAATTGTGCTAAGTGTAGTCATCGGATAACTCATAAATACATTTGGATAAGCACATGTTAATTTGGAGGTATCTTTGTAAGAGTTGAATATGATTTCTTAAGATATTTTGCATATACAATTGCTCTTCACTTGTTTTATAAGTAATACATAATTTCATGAGAAAAAATTAAGACTTCATCACTTTTCCATGAATATAAAAGTTGGTGGATCCTCATTTACCAAAAAAGCTTTCAATAACATTCATACATGCATGGGCTTTTGAAAACAAAAATGTATTTAGAATCTTCAACTAGTGTCATGAATCAATCATAAGGTAAATTCTCAGTATGTATTGCTCTATAATTAACACTATTTGTGTTTCAAGCAATCTGTTGACTCATCTTAATTCTACTCTTTGATTTGGATTTGGCTAGTTGTTATTCTCTTTATTAATTTTAATAGGTTAAAATTTTCAACTAAAGCCTATCATGTCCTTCTCATAGTTTAAAAAGATGAAGCAATAAGGATTTTTGTCATTTAAAATCTAACTTTTGATCAGAAGAAGGTCCTGTAGCATTTGATTGCTATGATGGAGCTATTGTTTGATTGCAAATTCTTGTCAGTAACATTACATTCTTAGGTATGTGTTTAGCTGCTTAAGTCAAGCTTTAATAGCTAGAGTGGGTCAACCAGATAAGAATCTCTGCAAAACCGAATGCCATTGCACTCGACATGTGTTAAAATGTGATCAGCACAGCTCAAACTGGTATCCGTTGGGATCTGATTACAAGTTTACTATTCAACTTGTGTTGATTGGTGTCCACTTAATCTACCTTCATTCTTAATACAAGTGGAATACATTTTTTGTCTTTGTTGACTCTTGCTAATAATATCAGCATAAAACAAGTCAGAAGCGGAAGTAATTTCTCATGAATGAGTTTATTCTTGTTTAAGGGCTAATCCAATTAAAAGGGGTGCACAACTGAACATGTGTAGAAAGACTCTGAAAAGTAACATTTACTTGTGATAATATCACTGGAAAGATGGATTCATTTAAGCACAGAAAGTATTGTTATTCAGGCTAATTTACTAATTGCCCACAAGCCACATTCCCTCAGATTGGTTCTGAGAAAAGGCAGCTGGTGGGAGGAGAGTTCTTTTTCATAACTTTAGGTTCTGAGCAGGAAGAAAGCGTACCATTTTATTAGTATTGGAAACTACATTAACAAAGGTTTTTTGGTTGTTTATATATATATATATAAATCACCCAAGTTTGCTTCTAACAAGTTGGTTTCAAGTATGAAACAATAGGCTGCTCAAGAAATAATCATATTGACAGAGATCATTATAGATCATTTAAGATCAAAGTTTCTGTGATCCTTATGGCAGACATATTCCTCAGTGTCCACTATTTTATATTTTATTTTATAAGTAAAACATTTGTCATCCAGCTGTTAACCACCATTCCCATTGCCCCTTGTCAGTGGGATACATAAAGTTGTCAAGTCTTGGCAATGAGCCATCAGTAGAAAGTGGTGCCTGAACCCTAAAGATCACCTTCTCTATGTTAAAGCCATTAGATACGGACTTTTTTCTTTTCCTTCCCACTTGAAAATGTTGCCACTGAAATGATCACTTTTTAGACAAAGATGGAAACCCCATATTGAAGGTCTAATTGCCCTTCCCAAACCTCTTAACTCATACTGCTACCTGAGAAAGGAATAAATTACTTTATTAAGTCACTGCATCTTGGGAGTTCACTTAGCTATAGTGCTATATTTGCTCTTATAATACTTTCAATAAACATATCTTTGGCACTTCACCTCTGCATCTTATCACTCACTAGGACGATTTTTACCTGAGAATGATCAAGTCTCTTCAGAAACTATTCTGTATTGAGAAAATGGCATCTTGTCTTCTGTCTTAACCAGAAGGAGAAAAACTCAAGCTTCTGATCTATATTAAATATTAGGTTATATATCCCTTTGTCCTAACTACTTCATGAGTCCTTAGGCTTGGTATGATCTTTAAGACGCCAGTTGTCACATTAACTGGCTTTGGATCCCTTTTGATGAGTCATCTAGGCAATTTTGCTAGCCTTTTTAGGTAATTACAGGTCTCTTTCTTAAGCTTAGGAAATCTCAGCTATTGTTTTTTTTTTTTTTTCCTGCACTATGCTTGCAGGTGCAGATAAGGTGTGTTTTCACCAGACATTTGAGCCAGCACATCTTTAGCTGTCCTTACTTATTAGTGGGGCTTCCCCAATGGCTCAGCAGCAAAGAATCATCTGCAAGGCAAGAAACACGGTTTCAATCCCTGGGGGAACATCCCCTGGAGAAGGAAATGGCAACCCACTCCAGTATTCTTGCCTGAAAAATCCCATGGACAGAGAAGCCTGGTTGGTTACAGTCCATAGGATCACGCAGAGTCGAACACAACTGAGCATGCACAGACTTACACGCACTTATTATGAGTGAAATTGCCTCCCCCGCCATAAGATGTGTTAAGTTCCTAGCCTGAAGAACCTTAGAGTTTTGTTATAGGGTCATTGGGTTATAGGGTCATTTTTTGGATATAGGGTCATTGAATATGAAATTGTTAATATGAAGTCATACTGAAGTAAGATGGACCGTTAATCCAGTGTGAGTGATGTCCTTACAAGAATGAAGAAATTTGGGCACAGATGTAGGGGGAAGAAGACCATGTGAAGACAGCAGAGACTGGAGTGATGTATACAAGCCAAGGAATGCCTGGGACCACGAGCAGCTGGGGAAAAAAAAAAAAAAAAAAACAAGGAAGGAACCTCTCCTAGAGCTTCATAGAGAGTCTGGTTCTGCCAATACCTTGATTTCAGACTTGTAGGCTCCAGAACTGTGAAAAAATAAATTTTTGTTTTGTTCTAAGTTAACGAGTGTGTTTACTTTGTTAACAGAGACTGATGAAACTAATATATTTCTTTAGAGTTTTGTTTCAATGTTAGAACTTTGTTTTTTTCTGTAGTCTTTTTTAGTCTCCCAGGCTATCACACTTTTTTCTCTGGGAGCTCTTCAAATGTATCTAAACTGTCTTTGGTAAGTGGGTGATTTTGTAGCAACCTCCCTGGAGAAGGAAATGGCAATCCACTCCAGTCAGTACTATTGCCTGGAAAATCCCATAGACAGAAGCCTGATAGGCTACAGTGCATGGGGTCACAAAGAGTCAGACACGACTGAGCAACTTCACTTCACTTCCCCCGAATGCATTGTGCTACCATGAAGGGGCGCCAGATTCCTTTTGAAAGATTCACTAACCTTTAAACCATTCTCACATTGCCAATCTCAGGTTCAGCCTTTACTCTACAGTTTACTATATAAGCTTGCTGCTGTGCTTTTAACTATTTAAACTATAATTTTGGAATTTTTTTTTTTTTTTAAGCTACAACAATGATGTTCTCTTTTCTTGAGTTTTATCTTTGGAAATTGACAGTCATGATTTCCAAGATTAATTTCTCTTCAACTGTGCTCCCTGACCCTGAAAGTAGTTGATATAAGAACTTGAAAATCAGGATTGTGAGTCATTTCTTCTCTTCAGAATTTGTACAATTTACATCCACTTAGAACACCTCGTGGCTGTTTTAATAATGGTGTTGAGGTTAGGTGAGGCTTATATTAAAATAAAGTTTAATGTGAATAATTTAATATGGCAATATTGATGTCTCCACATAAATCTGAAATCTAATTTAACAATGAAATGTGTGCTAAGATAACTTGGATAAAATAAGCTAAAATGTTTCTGAATAACTTATACAATAATTTCTTTTGCCAGTATTTCCCAAACTAGCAGACTGTTCAGCATATTCAGGAATGTTTTTGATTTTGCTCTATAAGAATATCTCACAATATCATCCACATGGTAGACACCAAACATTTGAATCTGAATACAAGAAAACAAATACATTCCAGTTGATGGTTTAATTGGGTTTTAGATTGCATCACTCTACAACTACCCCAACATAGAACTATATTTCTGACATCTGACAGCAACACATTTATAATTTGGTGTTAAATTACCCCTTCCTGTCCCCTCAACCCATTGTAATTTATTGAAATCCCTAAAATATAAAAGGATCTTCAGCTTTGCTGGGGGAATATGGGAATATGTCTGCATTTTTGTTTTGATACAGAAAAAGAGAGTATGACTTTTCCAGATCTTCATGGTGAAAAATGATATCAATTTGAACAACATGAGAACAATGGAATTACAGAGAGTAACCAACAGCGAATCTAGTGGGGGTCACAAGCAGAGAGGAATGATCTTTAACAGAGAGGAATGATTTTTAGCAGACAGGGTACAGTTGAGGAATGGCTACTGCATGGAATGATGTGGGGATGGACAAGAAACTTAACCACTTCCCTTTTTCTGTCTCCACAGTGTATAAAATAGAAATATTTTTGAAAGCAGTGGCTAAATCCTATTATCAGTTAAATAGAAACTATCCAGGTCAAAACCATCAAGTGTCACATATGCAAATAGTAGCAATTTTTTTTAATGTGCATTATAATTTTTATTTAAATTTTTTTAGAAACTTTATGTTTTGTTTTATTATCCCCCTCTTGTGAAGCACAAACACTTTAAAATATATTTTCTGTCAAGTTGGACAAAAGCAATTAACATAACCTCACCCACTTCTTATCGTGTGAATTTAATTACAATATCAATTTTAAGAAGATATTTTTCCTTCTTGCTTTTCACTCAATCTGAGGTGCCCCTGCTCAAATATGATGTATACTTTTACCATATTTAATACACCCTACTGTGACTGTTAAAAACCTTTTTATCTTTCTTTTTTTTAAACATTTCATCTTATTTATAAATTATATAAAAAATAGAACACATGTGCAAAGTCATTTTGCTCATATAAAAATGATGAAAATAAAATTAATCTATCAATGATAATAAAGACAACATATCTGCATGAGGCATAGTTCCAAGACAGTCAGTGTTACAAGCTACATTTTAATGTTTAATAGAGACAGGAAATAACATTTTTCAAAGGCTTTCCTCAAGTAATTTTTTACCTCTTTGTTCCTCAGGCTGTAGATCGTGGGATTCAACAAAGGAATGACTATTGCATAGAAGACAGAGGCCATTTTCTTTGTGTCAAGGGAATGGATTGATTTGGGCTGCAAATACATGAAGATCAGAGTTCTGTAAAATATAGTGACAGCAGTCAGATGAGAACCACAGGATGAGAATGCTTTGTGCCTCCCTTCTGCAGATGGGATTCTCAGGATTGCAGCCACAATGTATAGGTAAGAAATAAGGACAGTGGTCAAAGAGCTGATCATGTTGAATCCAGCTAAGATAAAAATCAAGATCTCTTTGAGGCTGGTGTCTAAGCAGGCAAGAGCCAGCAAAGGGACATCATCACAATAGAAGTGATTAATAACACTGGGGCCACAGTAGATTAATCGAAAAGTAGCAACTGTGTGGAGGAAAGCAACAGAAAAGCTGTATAAGGTAAGGGCCTGCTACCAGTTGCATGCACACCTTTTGGAACATGACCACCATGTACAGAAGAGGAATGTTGATGGCCATATAGAGGTCATAAGTCATTACTGCAAGAAGGAACGTCTCCAAAACCAACAAGTTCAAGGAAAAGCCCAGCTGTGCACGCATACATAGAGAGATATGGACCTTTGCTTGGTCAGGAGGATCTCCAGGAACTTTGGGGCTATTGATGAGCAGTAACAAAAGTCTACAAAGGCCAGATTACTGAGAAAAAAATGTACATTGGTGTGTGAAGGTGAGGATCCAACCAGATTAAATAAGTCATGCCAATATTTCCCACCAGAGTTAGAGAATATACCACTAAAATGAGAAGAAAGAGAGGGATTTCAATCTCTCTCTGAACTGAAAAACCCGAAAGAATGAATTCCATCACCCTGGTAATATTCTCTTCAATCATTTGTTCTATTCTCTGAACAAGTTAAAGACAGATAAGTTATCAGGAGTAAGGAATTGTCATCAGATGCCAAACGTGTGTGTTTTAACTTGAGAAATTATTGCTCACTGAAGCAGAATATCAGAACAAGTAAATATATCCCCTCTCAAACTCTCCTGTTTGACTATTTATAATTTTCTGAAGCCAAAAATTGAGGTTTAATAAAAAATAATGTTTATAAGGATATGTAATATTTTAGGTTTATATTATTTTAGTTATATTTAATAATAGAGAGAATAAAGATATTTTTAAATATCCTTCTCCAATATTTACTTCTCAGTGGAATAAAACTTAAATATGTAACATTTTATCTGTTTTAATAGACATTTATTTCAACAAATGTACATTATGTTAATATAATAAAAGCTAAACAAGACATTTAATGGATAGAAAACTGAAGGCAACAAAATATTTCTATTTGTGAATTAGGCAAATTTTGAATTCATATGTAATCTATTCATTTTCAAATACTACTTTCTAAATGTGAAAAAGTACACTTGTATTTAGAATTAGGATACACATATATTAAAAAGTACAGCTATTTATTATCATTTACTCAATGGACATGAGTTTGAGCAATGTCCAGGGGGGTAGTGAAGGACAGGGAAGGCTGTCATGCTGCAGCCCATGGGGTCACAAAGAGCCAGACATAACTGAGTGAGTGAACAGCAACAAATAGTTTTACATAAATTATTTTCAACACATAATTAGGAATGCTTTCTAATTTATCTGGTAACTTTAGTGTAACAATAGCCTTCACTCTTGCTTTTAAATGGTAGCCATCTGTTTGACAAGAGAAATAGCAATTATACTGAAGTGGTACCCCTATCATGATGTTCAACTTGCATGATGTGGTTTTTGAGACTTTTATGCCTCTTTCCACTTCTGAGGCTAAGGAAGATAACTAGCTAATTTTAATTTCAGGAGGAAAGTTAAAAAGAAAAAGAAAAAATCTCACCATAGCAAATTAAAATGAAGTGTGCAAAATAGAAAGAATAACCCCTTACTTTTCCCCTAAACATTTTACCCAAAGGAAGCTTCATTTCTTGTTGTTGCTTTTTAACAAGGTAATGTGAATAGTCAAAAAATGTGTCCTTTTAATTTTTCCTCCTCTTTCTATTGACTCAGCTCAGTGTGATGAATTGTACCTAATGTGTTTTCCAGAAAAAAAAATACACATGCACACACACACACACACATATATATGCATGCATATATATATGTATATATATATATATATATATATATGTGTGTGTTTGTGTTAAGTCACTTCAGTTGTGTCTGACTCTGTGTAACACTATGGATTGTAATCTGCAGGTGTCCTCTAGCCACAGGATTCTCCAGGCAAGAATACTTCAGTGGGTTTCTATGATCTCCTCCAGGGAATCTTCCCAACCCAGGAATTGAACCTGCATCTCCTTTGGCTCTTTATCGCTGAGCCACTGGAGAAGCCTATATATATAGCTTATATATATATATAGGACTGATCCCAATATGCATATATACAAACACATACATACTTATACATAAGTACATACATAAAATGTGATGTGAAAACTGTTTCCCCCCATTCATTTATTTTCCTCTTGCTGGAGGCAAAACCCAGCTTGTGAAAGATGTGTTTCAACTAATTTATCTTCCTGAACAGACATCTTAGAAGAGCTACTGGCACTACAGCTCACCATTCTGGCAAAAGAATGGAAAAAAAATGATAAAATATTGATCTGAACATCAACATCATTTGCCCATTTCCATGATGCTAATAAAATAACTCTAGATGCTTTTAAACTGTGGTGTTGGAGAAGACTTTTGAGAGTCCCTTGGAATGCAAGGAGATCCAACCAGTCCATCCTAAAGGAGATCAGTCCTGGGTGTTCATTGGAAGGACTGTTGTTGAAGTTGAATCTTCAATACTTTGACCACCTGATGTGAACAGCTGACTCATTTGAAAAGACCCTGATGCTGGGAAAGATTGAGGGCAGGAGGAGAAGGGGACGACAGAGGATGAGATGGTTGGATGGAATCACTGACTCGACAGACATGGGTTTGGGTAGACTCTGGGAGTTGGTGTTGGACAGGGAGGCCTGGCGTGCTGCAGTTCATGGGGTCACAAAGAGTCGGGCACGACTGAGCGACTGAACTGAACTGAACTGAGTCTCACTTTGGTCTTCCATGATAAATATCAATTTGGATATTTTACAGGTAATTAGCAGAAATTTTAATACTTAGTTACTTTTCTTTGAGCGTACATTGAAATCAGGCTTATTTTCTTATATTTGTTCTTTGTAATAAAAGGAAAAATAAGCCAAATCCACACAGCATCATCAATTTGGGGGAAAAAAAGAAAATCCCTATTTTATGAATTACTTTCAGCCACAAATGTCTCTATTGACATTTTTTTTTTTTTTAAAGATCAAAAATTTCCCTTGAGAGAAAGACAACATTCATATATACAAATGCTCTTCTTCCTTAGGAATTGGCTTCCCCAGTTTCATCAACAATGTGTTTTCCTCTAAAGGAAACCCAAGTCTTGGGCAGAAGTCAAAGAGGATATTTTATTTGATGTGGGCTAAGAAAGTATTTCATTATTGTGTATACATGTCAGCTTCATCCAGTTGGAGCAGAGTTAAATAGGGTCCTCTGCTGCTGCTTCTGCTGCAAAGTTGCTTTAGTCGTGTCTGACTCTGTGGAGCCCAAAGATGGCAGCCCACCCAGCTCCCCCGTTGCTGGGGTTCTCCAGGCAAGAACACTGGAGTGGGTTGCCATTTCCTTCTCCAATGCATCAGAGTCTTCTACTTTCCTTTAAATTGTGAAAAGTGTAGAGGCTTGGAAAAGGAGGGTTATGGAAATGACCGGCAGTATCTTTTAACCTACTTCGTTGTAGAAGAAATCTTCCCCTGAAAGTTGGAAGACCTAGGGTACCTGAAAGTGTGAAGTAGACCTTTATAAAGTGTAATATATGTTCCTGGGGGAGTTAATTCTTAATATTCCCCAGACATGACTGCACCAGGTTCACTGACCCTCCAGGGTGCAACTGTGATTAGAAAGCTTCAATTAGAAAAAAAAAAAAAAAAAGCCTATAGGCTATTTGTCTTTATAAAGACAAAGGTAACAATAGGTCTTATTTTAAACTAGAATGTTGTGAAGTAAACTCCAGTACTTTGGCCATCTCATGCGAATAGTTGACTCATTGGAAAAGACTTTGATGCTGAGAGGGATTGGGGGCAGGAGAAGAAGGGGACGGCCGAGGATGAGATGGCTGGATGGCATCACTGACTCGAAGAACGCGAGTCTGAGTGAACTCTGGGAGTTGGTGATGGACAGGGAGGCCTGGCGTGCTGCGATTCATGGGGTCGCAAAAGGTCGGACATGACTGAGCGACTGAACTGAACTGAACTGAATTAGCCTTCAATTAAAATAAATAAATTAATTTTTTAAAATAAGCAAAAATTAACTATAATGATGTCATCATGAAATCACTAATCCTTGATTAAGTTCAGCTCAGTCACTCAGTCGTGTCCAGCTCTTTGCAACCCCATGGACTGCAGGATTCCAGCCTTCTCCTATCTATCACCAACTCCTGAAACTTACTCAAACTCATGTCCATAAAGTGGGTAATGCCATCCAACCATCTGATACTCTGTCGATCCCTTCTCCCCCCCACCTTCAAGATTTCCCACCACATGAAACTTTTCTAGTTTGTCAGGTCTTAGCATCAAGTGGCCAAAGTATTGGAGTTTCAGCTTCACCATCGGTCCTTCCAATGAATATTCAGGACTGATTTAATTTAGGATAGACTGGTTGGATCTCCTTGCTGTCCAAGGGATTCTCAAGAGTCTTCTCCAACACCACAGTTCAAAAGCATCAACTCTTCAACTCTTAGCTTTCTTTATACTCCAACTCTCACATCCATACACCACCACTGGAAAAAAACATAGCTTTGACTAGAAGGACCTTTGTTGGCAAAGTAATGTCTCTGCTTTTGAAGATGCTGTCTAGGTTGATAATAGCTTTTCTTCTGAGGAGCAAGGATCTTTTAATTTAATTGCTACAGTCACAATCTGCAGTAATTTTGGAGCCCCCAAAATAAAGTGTCTCACTGTTTCCATTGTTTCCCCATTGATTTGCATGAAGTGATTGGACCAGATGCCATTATATTTGTTTTCTGAATGTTCAGTTTTAAGCCAACTTTTCACTCTCCTCTTTCACTTTCATCAGGAGGCTCTTGAGCTCTTCTCCAATTTCTTCCATAAGGGTGGTGTCATCTGCATAACTGAGGTTATTGATATTTATCCCAGCAATCTTGATTCCAGCTTGTGCTTCATCCAGCCCAGCATTCCTCATGATGTACTCTGCATCTAAGTTAAATGAGCAGGGTGACAATATACAGCCTTGATGTACTCCTTTTCCTACTTGGAACCAGTCTGTTGTTTCATGTGCAGCTCTAACTGCTGCTTCTTGACCTGCATACAGATTTCTCAGGATGCAGTTCAGGTGGTCTGGTATTCCCATTTCTTTAAGAGTTTCCAGTTTGCTGTGATCCACACAGTCATAGGCATTGGCATAGTCAGCAAAACAGAAGTAGATGTATTTCTGTAACTCTCTTGCTTTTTCCATGATCCGATGGATGTTGGCAATTTGATCTCTGGTTCCTCTGCGTTTTCTAAATCCAGTTTGAACATCTGGAATTTCACAGTTCACAAACATTTGAAACCTTGCTAGGACAATTTTGATCATTACTTTACTAGTCTGTGAGATGAGTACAATTGTGCAGTATAAGCATTCTTTGACATTGCCTTTCTTATTTATTTATTTATTTATTTATTTAACTTTATTTAACTTTACAATAATTTATTGGTTTTGCCACATATCAACATGAATCTGCCACGGTTGTACACGTGTTCCTTGGGACTGGAATGAAAACTGGCCTTTTCCAGTCCTGTGGCCACTGCTGACTTTTCCAAATTTTCTGGCATATTGACTGCAGCACTCTCACAGCATCATCTTTTAGGATTTGAAATAACTCAACTGGGATTCCATCACCTTCATTAGCTCTGTGCTTAGTGATACTTTCTAAAGCCCACTTGACTTTGTTTTCCAGGATGTCTGGCTCTAGGTGAGTGATCATGCCATCGTGATTATCTGAGTCAGGAACAGCTTTTTTTTTTTTTTTTTTGTATAGTGCTTCTGTGTATTCTTGCCTCGTCTTCTTAGTATCTTCTGCTTCTGTCAGGTCCATACCATTTCTGTCCTTTATTGAGCCCATCTTTGCATGAAACATTCCCTTGGTATCTCTAATTTTTTGAAGAGAGCTCTAGTCTTTCCCATTCTAATGTTTTCCTCTATTTCTTTGCACTGATCACTGAGGAAGTCTTTCTTATCTCTCCTTGCTATTCTTTGGGAACTCTGCATTCAAAGCCATTTATCTTTCCATTTCTCCTTTGCCTTTAGCCTCTCTTCTTTTCTTTTCTTTTCTCAGCTCTTTGTAAGGCCTCCTCAGACAGCCATTTTGCTTTTTTGCATTGCGTTTTTTTGTGTGGATTGTCTTGTTCACTGTCTCCTGTACAATGTTATGAAGCTCTGCCCACAGTTCTTCAGGCACTCTGTCTATCAGATCTAATCCCTTGAATCTATTTGTCACTTCTGCTGTATAATTGTAAGGGATGTGACTTAGGTCATATCTGAATGGTCTGGTAGTTCCTTACTTTCTTCTATTTAAGTTTGAATTCGCCAATAAGGAGTTCATGATCTGAGCCTCATTCAGCTCCCAGTCTTTTTTTTTTTTTTTTTTTGCTGACTGTATAGAGGTTCTCCATCTTCTACTACAAAGAATATAATCAATCTGATTTTGGTATTGACCATCTGGTGATGTCCATGTGTAGAGTCTTCTCTTGTGTAGTTGGAAGAGGGTGTTTGCTATGACCAGTGTGTTCTCTTGGCAAAACTCTATTAGCCTTTGCCCAGCTTCATTCTGTAGTCTGAGGCCAAATTTACCTGTTACTCCAGGTATCTCTTGACTTCCAACTTTTTTTTTTTTAATTTTTATTTTTACTTTATTTTACTTTACAATATTGTATTGGTTTTGCCATGTATTGACATGAATCCACCACGGGTGTACATGAGTTCCCAATCCTGAACCCCCCTCCCACCTCTCACCCCATATTATCTCTCTGGATCATCCCCATGCACCAGCCCCAAGCATCCTGTATCCTGCATCGAACCTAGGCTGGTGATTCATTTCTTACATGATAGTATACATGTTTCAGTGCCATTCTCCCAAATCATCCCACCCTCTCCCTCTCCCTCAGAGTCCAAAAGTCCGTTCTATACATCTGTGTCTCTTTTGCTGTCTCACACACAGGGTTATCATTACCATCTTTCTAAATTCCATATATATGTGTTAGTATACTGTATTGGTGTTTTTCTTTCTGGCTTACTTCATTCTATATAATCGGCTCCAGTTTCATCCATCTCATTAGAACTGATTCACATGTATTCTTTTTAATGGCTGAGTAATACTCCATTGTGTTGACTTCCTACTTTTGCATTCCAGTATCCTATAATGAAAAGGACATCTTTTTGGGGTGTTAGTTCTAGAAGTTCTTGTAGGTCTTTATCAGTTCAGTTCAGTCACTCAGTGGTGTCCGACTCTTTGTGACCCCATGAACTGCAGCACGCCAGGCCTCCCTGTCCATCAACAACTCTTGGGGTCCACCCAAAGCCATGTCTGTTGAGTTGGTGACACCATCCAACCATCTCATCCTCTGTCATCGCGTTCTCCTCCTGCCCCCAATCTTTCCCAGCATCATGGTCTTTTCAAATGAGGCAGTTCTTCACATCAGGTGGCCAAAGCTTTTGGAGTTTCAGTTTCAGCATCAATCCTTCCAATGAAAACCCAGGACTGATCTCCTTTAGGACGGATTGTTTTGATCACCTTGCAATCCAAGGGAATCAAGAGTCTTCTCCAACACCATAGTTCAAAAACATCGATTCTTCGGTGCTTAGCTTTTTCACAGTCCAACTCTCACATCCATACATGACCACTCGAAAAAACATAGCCTTGACTAGACTGACCTTTGTTGACAAAGGTCTCTGCTTTTAAAAATGCTCTCTAGCTTTTAAAAATAGCTTTCCTTCTAGGGAGTAAGCATCTTTTAATTTCATAGCTGCAATCATCATCTTCAGTGATTTTTGAGCCCAGAAAAGTAAAGTCATCCACTATTTTCCCATCTATTTGCATGAAGTGATGGGACCAGGTGCCATGATCTTAGTTTTCTGAATGTTGTACTTTAAGCCTTCATAGAGCCATTCAACTTCAGCTTCTTCAGGATGACTGGTTTGGGCATAGACTCTGTGTGTGTGTGTGTGTGTGTGTGTGTGTGTGTGTGTGATATTGAATTATTTGCCTTGGAAACAAACAGAGATCATTCTGTCTTTTTTGAGATTGCACCAAATACTGCATTTTGGACTCTTGTGGAGTATGATGCCTACTCCATTTCTTCTAGGAGATTTTTGCCCACAGTAGTAGATATAACAGTCATCTGAGTTAAATTTACCCATTCCAGTCCATTTTAGTTCACTGATTCCTAAAATGTTGATGTTCACTCTTGCCATCTCCTGTTTGACCACTTCCAATTTGCCTTGAATCATGGACCTAACATTCCAGGTTCCTATGCAATATTGCTCTCTACAGAAATGGACTTTACTTCCATCACCAGTTATATCCACAATTGGGTGTTGTTTTTGCTTTGGCTACATATTTTCATTCTTTCTGGAGTTATTTCTCTACCAATCTCCAGTAGCATATTGAGCACCTTCTAACCTGGGGAGTTCATCTTTCAGTGTCCTATCCGTTTGCCTTTTCATACTGTTTATGCTGTTCTAAAGGCAAGCATACTGAAATGGTTATCCTTGATTGTGCATGTCCAATTCAGTTGCTTGAAACAGAACAAGCTAAAGCAAATATATATATATATAGTTATATATAGTTATATATATATAACTATTTAAATACCCCAACTGTTTCCAATGCATTATCATCAGTTGTTTACATCTGTCTCTTCCATTCCCTGTGACCTTTCTAGTTGAAAGGAGTCTGATTGAAATTATTTGCTTTATATCTACTAACTGTGTTTTTCATCTAGATGTTGCAAATCATAAATTATGTTCTTTATTCTTTGCTACATGTAGACCTAAGAACAATAAATACCTGCTGTCTACATCATATATCATTAAAGTTCAACTTTAAAAATTACATAGCATTAATTTTTTGTGTGACCTGCAGCAAGAATCTAAGCTATTGTTTTTCCTTAATATTATTAATTAAATAATCCACTCCTTTCATATTAATTTATAATTTGCTAAGTTGCTAAGTCACTTCAGTTGTGTCTGACTCTGTCTGACGCCCATAGATGGCAGCCCACCAGGCTCCTCTGTCCCTAGGATCCTCCAGGCAAGAACACTGGAATGGGTTGCCATTTCATTCTCCAATGCATGAAAGTGAAAGGTGAAAGTGAAGTCACTCAGTCATGTATGATTTAGCGACCCCATGAACTGCAGCCTACCAAGCTCTTCCATCCATGGAATTTTCCAGGCAACAGTACTGGAGTGGGGTGCCATTGCCTTCTCCAATTTATAATTAACAAGACTTTAATAAAATATCACCTCATTTACTAAAATAACTCAATAAAATCCATGAGTTTAGAGTTTTAGAAAACTTGATAGGCATAGGGCATTTTTATATATGCTTTACTTTACAAAAAGATAATTGTGTAGAACATAAATAAAGCATAGTTGACACCTGAACGCTAGTAAAGTAATGCTTAAAACTCTCCAAAACAGGCTTCAGCAGTACATGAACTGTGAACTTCCAGATGTTCAGCTGGTTTTATAAAATGCAGAGGAAGCAGATTTCAAATTGCCAACGTCTGCTGGATCATTGAAAAAGCGAGAGAGTTCCAGAAAACATCTATTTCTGTTTTATTGACTATGCCAAAGCCTTTGACTATGTGGATCACAATAAACTGGAAAATTCTGAAAGAGATGGGAATACCAGATGACCTGACCTGCCTCTTGAGAAACCTATATGCAGGTCAGGAAGAAACAGTTAAAACTGAACATGGAACAACAGACTGGTTCCAAATAGGAAAAGGAGTATGTCAAGGCTGTATATTGTGACCCTGCTTATTTAACTTATATGCAGAGTACATCATGAGAAATGCTGGACTGGAAGAAGCACAAGCTGGAATCAAGATTGCTGGGAGAAATATCAATAACCTCAGATATGCAGATGACACCACCCTTATGGAAGAAAGTGAAGAGGAACTAAAAAGCCGCTTGATGAAAGTGAAAGAGGAGAGTGAAAAAGTTTGTTTAAAGCTCAACATTTAGAAAACGAAGATCATAGCATCCGGTCCCATCACTTCATGGGAAATAGATGGGGAAACAGTGGAAACAATGTCAGATTTTATTTTGGGGGTCTCAAAAATCACTGCAGATGGTGACTGCAGCCATGAAATTAAAAAAAAATAAAAATAAAAAGCTTACTCCTTGGAAGGAAAGTTATGACCAACGTAGATAGCATATTGAAAAGCAGAGATATTACTTTCCAACAAAGGTCGATCTCTTCAAGGCTATGGTTTTTCCAGTGGTGATGTATGGATGTAAAAGCTGGCCTATGAAGAAAGCTGAATGCTGAAGAATTGATGCTTTTGAACTGTGGTGTTGGAGAAGACTCTTGAGAGTCCCTTGGACTGCAAGGAGATCCAACCAGTCCATTCTAAAGAGATCAGTCCTGGGTGTTCTTTGGAAGGACTGATGCTAAAGCTGAAACTCCAATACTTTGGCCACCTCATGCAAAGAATTGGCTCAGTCTATGTTCGATGCAGGATACAGGATGCTTCAGGCTGGTGCACGGGGATGATCCAGAGAGATGATATGTGGTGGCAGGTGGGAGGGGGTTTCATGTTTTGGAACTCATGTACACCCGTGGCAGACTCATGTAAATGTATGGCAAAACCAATACAGTATTGTAAAGTAAAATAAAGTAAAAATAAAAATTAAAAAAAAAAGAAAAGACTCTGATGCTGGGAGGGATTGGTGGCAGGAGGAGAAGGGGACAACAGAAGATGAGATGGCTGGGTGACATCACTGACTTGATGGACATGAGTTTGTGTACTCTGGGAGTTGGTGATGGACAGGGAGGCCTGGCGTGCTGCGATTCATGGGATCACAAAGAGCCAGACACGACTGAGCGACTGAACTGAACTGAACTGACACCTGAACAACATGGGTTTGCACTGCATGGATCCACTCATATGCCATTTTCTTTTCAATAAATACGACTGCAGTCCTCCTCAATCCAAAGTTGGTTGACTCTTCAAATGAAGAACTGCATATTTAATGCAAAGTTAAGGCAAATTCTAAAACCAGTGGAGTTTATGTCCCTAATCCTACATTGCTCAAGTGTCAAATGTGTATGTATGCATTATAATACACTTTGATATACAGGATAATATGAAAAATATACAGTATAAGTCATCCGCTACAGGTAACTACTCTTTAAATTTGAAGACAATTCATTTTCCTTCATATTTTATGTACTTTATTAAAATATGCTCTTAGAGTATATGACAAGTTACTACTTATACTGCCCCCCCTTCCTTTTTCCCCAACAAGTCAGTAATTCATCAATATCTGGCGGGGGGGATGGTTCTAGGACACCTCTCCTCCCTCCCCATCAAATGCAGGGGTGATAAATTCCCTTATACAAAACAGCATAGCATACCACAGTTGTCCCTCCAATTCAGAGGTTCTGCATCAGTGGATTCACCAACCATGGCTCCTGGATGAATTGCCAAATTCAGGGTCCACAAATATAAAAGCCTGATGATATATAAGGATTCTGGGCTTCCTTGATGGCTCAGATGGTAAAGAATCTGCCTGTAATGCAGAAGATTGGGTTCAATCCCTGGGTCAGAAAGATCCCATGGAGAAGGGAATAGCAACCCATTCTAGTATTCTTGCTTGGATAATCCCATGGGCAGAGTAACCTGGCAGACTATAATTCACAGAGTTGCAAAGAGTTGGACACCAGTGACTAACACTACTATTACTACAATATCATGATTTAATATACTGGGTAAAATTATTTCCAAAATATGTTTCTAATACTCTGTAACATATCCAATTTTAATATTTTGTCACTTTTTCTAATTAGTAAAATGCTTCTCTGGTGGCTCAGTAGTAAATATTCCACCTGCTAATACAGGAGACAAGAGTTATATCCCTGGGATAGATCCCAAGAAGAAGGAAATGGCAGGAAAATCCACTGGAGAAGGTAATGGCAACCCACTCCGGTATTCTTGCCTGGAAAATTCCATGGACAGAAGTTGCTAGCTGACTACAGTCCATGGACATGACTTGTGACCAAAAGAGTCGGACATGACAGAGTGACTAAACAACAACAAATTAGAAAATACTAATCATATAATGAATTATCTTACTCAAGATTGGTCTAGAATGATCCAATATTTTTAAGATTAAATATTGAAAAATAGAAATTTTGAGTAAGACAATGTCTACTTTAACAATTTTTGCTGTTGTTGTTCAGTCACTAAGTTGTGTCTGACTCTTTTCAACCCCATGGTCAGCAGCATGTCAGTCTTCTCTGTCCTTCACTATCTCCGAGATTTTGCTCAAGCTCATGTATATTCAGTCAGTGATGCCATCCAACCATCTCATCCTCTGTCACCTCCTTCTCCTCCTGCCCTCAAGCTTTCTCAAAGTCTTTTCCAATGAGTTGGCTCTTCACATCAGGTGGCCAAAGTATTGGAGCTTCAGATTCAGCATCAGTTCTTCCAGTGAATATTCAGGGTTAATTTCCTTTAGGATTAACTGGTTTGATCCCCTTGCAGTCCAAGGACTCTCAAGAATCTTCTTCAGCATTATAATTTGAAAGAATAAATTATTTGATGCTCAATCTTCTTTATAGTCCAACCGTCTCATCTGTACATGACTACTAGAAAAGAAACAAACAAACAAACATAGCTTTGTACTTACTTTACTGAAAAATTATCTTTTTTGCAGCACTGTCTTTGCAAAATTGTTTATGTTTGTATGATGCCTCCAATGTATATCCTCCCACTACTCATTAAATCATTCCAGTCATCCTTTTATTCCCATTATTCAATATAAAGTCCACTTAACAAGATCATACTATTTAATCTATCACCATATTTGCCACAGTTTTTCCTTTCTTGATGAATTTTCTCACATTTCAAATTTCATGCCCCCCTGAATTTCTTCCTGAATGTTAATCCTGAGTTTCATTGCTGGTTTCTCTTCATTGCCTTGACCTCTAAATGTTGGACAGACACAAGTTCAAGTCCTTGTCAATTTCATCTGATTATATTTACACATTTTCCTTTACTGGTTAATTTCATTCAGTCTTATTCCATTTAACAGTGACCATATGCAAATTGTTCCCAATATAACTCTTCACCTTAGTACATTCTGAATTTTAAACTCTCATATTCAACATCAGATTGATGTCTTTACTTGGTAGTTCACTAAGCATCTTAGATTTAGTGTCCAAAACTGAGTTTCTAATACCATTCCCTTTCTTTTCTCAAGTCTTCCTCTCAAACTCCTCTGAATCCTATGGTTGCTCGAGGCAAATATCTTGAGTCACTCTTGACTTGAAGGAATTCACATTGGCGCTTTCTTCCAATTTATCTGGCATCCGACTTATTTTGCCAGCTAGAATGCTATTCCATGTTTTTATACACCATCCTTTCAGCTAGGTTCCCTGTTTCCATCCTTCCTCTCTTCAGATGGTTGGAAAGCAGAGTAATTTGTTTAAAGAGTAAATTAGGTTATCTCACTCCCTGGCACAGAATCCTCTGATAGTTGCCCATTTCACCTAGTATAGAAATCAGATTCTTTTTTATGTTTTTTTTTTTTTTTTTCAAATTTATTTTGAATTGGAATATAATTGCTTTACAATGTTGTGTCGATTTCTGCAGTACAAAATGTGAATCAGCTTTAGGTAGACATGTGTCTCCTTCTCTTGAGTTTCCCTCCCAGTTTCCCCCTCCGTTCCATCCCTCTAGGTCATCACAGAACACCAAATGAGCTCCTTGTCCTCTACAGCAATTTCCCAGTAGCTATCTATTATACAAATGGTGGTATATACATGTCAATGCTACACTTTCAATGTGCCCTACTCTCTCAGATATGCAGATGACACTGTTCTAATGGCAGAAAGCAAAGAGAAACTAAAGAACATTCTGATGAAGGTGAAAGAAGAGAATGAAAAAGCTGGCTTAATACTCAATATTCAAAAAACTAAGGTCATGGCATCCAATCCCATCACTTCATAGTAAACAGATGGGGAAAAAGTGGCAACAGTGTTAGATTTTATTTTCTTGGGCACGAAAATTTCTGCAGACTGTGACTGTAGCCACAAAATTGAAATATATTTGCTCCTTGGAAGAAAAGAATAAATCTAGGCAACTTATTAAAAAGCAGAGATGTTACTCTGCTGACAAAGGTCTGTATAATCAAAGCTATGATTTTTTTTTTCAGTAGTCATGTAAGGATGTGACAGTTGAACCATAAAGAGGGCTGAGTGCTAAAGAATTAATTCCTTCAAATTTGGGGGCTGCAGAAGACTCTTGAGAGTCCCTCTCACTGAAAGAACATCAAACTGGCCAATCTTAAAGGAAATCAACACTGAGTATTCACTGGAAGGACTAAGGAAGAAGCTCCAATGATTTGGCCCTCTGATATGAAGAACTGACTCATTGGAAAAGCCCCTGATGCTGGGAAAGATTGAGGGCAGAAAGAGAAAGGGGTGACAGAGGATGAGATGGCTGGCGGCATTACTGACTCAATGGACATGAGTTTGAGAAAACTCCAAGAAATGGTGAAAGACAGGGAAGCCTGGCATGCTGCAGTCCATGGGTTTGAAAAGAGCCGGACATGCTTAGGGGCTGATCAACAACTCCTTCTCCTCCTGTGTCCACAAGTCCCTTCTCTATGTCTGTGTCTCTGTTCCTGTCCTGCAGATACGTTAATCAGCACCATTTTTCTAGATTTTATATATATATATATATATATATATATGTATGTATGTATGTATGTATATATATGTATATGTATATGCAGTAATATGTCATATTTATTTTTATTTTTATAGAAAAATTCTCCTCTTTCACTAGAGTTAGATTATCTAAGCCCAAATTCTGGCTTTGTTGGTATGAACCATGACAATACTTATTCATATAACACACTGTGTTTTGTTTTCAACATCTTCGAAACAAAAATGGACATAGTAACTGCTTCTGGTGTGACTTTGAGGATTAAATGTGTGTGTAAACTATGCAAATATAAAGGACATAAATTGTGTAAAAGGTCTAGATTCATGTCTGTACTATCATAAATGCCATATCAGCATTAATTACTAGTACACTGCTTCTCTTCCTTAACTTACCTTTTTTCCCCAATATCATTCATCATTATACCAAACTTTTAGTTGGTTTGTTCCTTTGTCTTCTCTGTTATTTATCATATGGGAAGAAGTTTTGGTCTCTTGTTAGCCTCTTTGTATGTGTTTGTTGACACAAACTGGAGACTCAATAAAGATTCTCAACAGAGTTGTAAGTGTTTACATTTATCTGCATTAATATTAATAATTATATATATATATAGTTTTCACTTGCCAAGCTCATTTTTATAAAAATTATATTTTCTCTTTTATGCCTATTAAATCATTGTTGTGGTTTAGTTGCTATGTCATTTCCAATTCTTTTGCAAACCCAAGGACTGTAACCCACTAGGCTCCTGTGTTCATGGGATTTTCCAGATAAGAATATGGAGTGGGTTGCTATTTCCTTCCGCAGAAGGTCTTCCTGACCCAGGGGTTGAACTAGTGTCTTCTTCATTGGCAGGCAAATTCTTTATCACTGAGCCACCAGGGAAGCATTAAATCTTTAGTGAATTGCATGTTAATCATTAGTAAAATTATGCATATGAAAGATGGACTGTGAAGAAAGCTGAGCATCAAAGAATTGAGGCTTTTGAACTGTGGTGTTGGAGAAGACTCTTAAGAGTCCCATTGACTGCAAGGAGATCCAACTAGTCCATCCTAAAGAAAATCAGCCCTGGGTATTCATTGGAAGGACTGATGCTGAGGCTGAAACTCCAATGCTTTGGCCATCTCATGTGAAGAGTTGACTCATTGGAAATGACCCTGATGCTGGGAGGATTGAGGGCAGGAGGAGAAGGGGACGACCAAGGATGAGATGGCTGAATGGCATCACTGACTCGATGGACACGAGTTTGGGTGTACTCTGGGAGTTGGTGATGGACAGGGAAGCCTGGCATGCTGCGATTCATGGGGTTGCAAAGAGTCAGACACGACTGAGGGACTGAACTGAACTGAACTGATTGAATAATTAACTAAATTAACATAAAAGAGGAAACACCCTCTGAAAATAATGAAATTGGTATTGTTGGGAGTCAAACTGCCAAAACTTTTTGAGAAATTTATTTATTGCTCAACAATAATTTATTAAGTCCCCAGTTGTGTCAGGAACTACAGATAAAGTGCCTAAAAATGACTCCACTTAATTATGTTTTCTTTTTGGTTGTTTTTGTTTTTAATTCCTAAATCAAGTTACATAAGGCGTTTTAAATTTTCTTTATGCAGTTTTTGGTACTTAATTTCTAATATACCTGGTTTCAATCTTTCTTATTTAACTATAAAGGAGGATACCGCTATTCATGACTAATTCTCTACATACACCTTCATTTGTATTCTTTTAGTTTTTATTTGGGCTTTGCTGGTAGCTCAGATGGTAAAGCATCTGCCTGCAGTTTAGGAGACCCTGGTGTTAAACACACACACATACACAATTATTTCTCTGATACTTTTAAGCTGAAAATTTGACTTATTCCTTGAAACAAGTTTTTTTATTTGTTTTCACAGAGTAAGTTGATTTGAGGGCTTCCCAGGTAATGATAAGGAATCTATCTGCCAGTGCAGGAGAAGCAACCAACATAGGTTCAATCCCTGAGTTGGGAAGATTCCCTGGATTAGGAAATGGTAACCTACTCCAGTATTCTTGCTTGGAAAAGTCTGTGGACAAAGGAGTGTGGCAGGTTACAATTCATGCAGTAACAAAGAGTTGGACACAACTGGACACTGAGCACTGGCACTGACTGGACCTCATTTGATACATTCATTATCTTGTTTTCATCATGATGAGATTTTTGTTCCCTGTCTAATTTCTAGAAAATGATCAAACCATAAATATGAGCATTTTAATTATATTTAGGTTCATAATTTCTATTCTAGAGTTATGAAGAAACCAAAACCTTTTCTAATTATTGCAGCTCACACACTATCACCTAATCCAAACTATACACACATGGTATATGGCATCTCACATTGGTAGTACATAAGTTTTACATTAACTATTTTAATCCTATCTTCATCTGAGTTAGCTTTTACCTAGCTGACTCTTTAGGATTTTTTTTTTTAATTCAGGGAAGTATTAAACCCATTGGTATCCTTTAATGCATTCTAGCAATACCTTCCTTCATATGTTAAAAATCTGAATTATGGGAAAAAATAGTAGCAGCCTTGAATTTGAAAAAATTAATCAGTGATTCTATTATCAAATTATTTTTTGTTAGTGAATATGAAGTATCTCTCCAGAAAATTTAAAAGTTCCCAAGTGCTTATTGCTTGCTCATAATATATAATATGAAACAAATTAGGTTAATATTTCCATTTCTAGTCAGGTTGCAAAAATTCAGAATATCTGGGAAAACTAAGAAAAATATATATTTTTTGTAGCTACCATTCTTTAATTGTCTATTTTAATTGAATAATTGTTGATCATTAAGTAAAGAGAAACTGAAGTCAGAGTGTGCTTAAGTGTCAGTAATGAAACTGTCTTTCTGGGTTTTATTACAAAATTCTTCCCTGCAAACAGAATTCCCTACTGTAATTGCTCAGGGTAGATTTACCTTTTAATCAGTTTCAAGGAGACTTATTAAAATGATGTTTCTCTGCTTTTTCTTGGGGATGTATTGCTGCTGCTGCTGCTGCTAAGTCACTTCAGTCGTGTCCGACTCTGTGCGACCCCATAGACGGCAGCCCACCAGGCTCCCTCATCCCTGGGATTCTCCAGGCAAGAATACTGGAGTGGGTTGCCATTTCCTTCTCCAATGCATGAAAGTGAAAAGTGAAAGTGAAGTCGCTCAGTCGTGTCTGACTGTTAGCGACCCCATAGACTGCAGCCCACCAGGCTCCTCCATCCATGGGATTTTCCAGGCAAGAGTACTGGAGTGGGGTGCCATTGCCTTCTCCATGGGGATTCATTACTAGAAACAAATTTCAACAAACAGTTTAAACTCAGGATTAATGAATGTGGGGTGCAGTTTGAGTGTGTCGAAGTAATCATCTGATTCCTCAGGATGACTCTGTCCTCAACCCTGAAGCATCTTCTTTTGGGAGATCAAACTGCAGACTGCAGTGGGAAGATTAGAGGTTTTGAAGCAGGATGTAGGTTTGACTCAAGCTCATCAATTACCTCCCCACACACAGTTGGGAAAGTCATAAACTCTGAGTCCCAGGTAAGAAAGAAAAATACTACTTATAACACCAGGCACTTTTGATGACTAAACCTTTAATGGACAGCAAGTGAATTTGCAAACTGCAAATTGATGCTGCTATAATAATTCCAAGTAGAATGATAGTAATGATGATAACTGAGACTAAGTTTTATTAAGTCCTAAAAAAACTAAAATCGTGGCATCTGTTCCTATCACTTCATGGGAAATAGACGGGGAAACAGTGGAAACAGTGGCAGACTTTTTTTTTTTTTTTTTTTGGGGGGGGAGGGCTCCAAAATCACTGCAGATGGTGACTGCAGCCATGAAATTGAAAGACGCTTACTCCTTGGAAGGAAAAGTTATGATCAACCTACATAACATATTCAAAAGCAGAGACATTACATTGCCAACAAAGGTCCATCTAGTCAAGGCTATGGTTTTTCCAGTGGTCATGTATGGATGTGAGAGTTGGATTGTGAAGAAAGCTGAGCATCAAAGAATTGATGCTTTTGAACTGTGGTGTTAGAGAAGACTCTTGAGAGTCCCTTGGACTGCAAGGAGATCCAACCAGTCCATTCTAAAGAGATCAGTTCTGGGTGTTCTTTGGAAGGACTGATGCTAAAGCTGAAACTCCAATAATTTGGCCACCTCAAGTGAAGAGTTAACTCATTGGAAAATACTTTGATGCTGGGAGGGATTGGGGACAGGAGGAGAAGGGGACGACAGAGGACGAGATGCCTGGATGGCATCACCGACTCGATGCACAGGGATTTGGGTGAACTCTGGGTGTTGGTGATGGAAAGGGAGGCCTGGCATTCTGCGATTCATGGGGTCACAAAGAGTCGGACAAAACTGAGCGACTGAACTAAACTGAACTGAATTATGTGCCAAGCAAGGTACTAAAATGATCTACATACTTTATATTGTTACTCCTTACAAAACACAATAGTCCAGGAAAAACACTCCCATATTTAATATAAGAGAAATTCAGATAATTTAAATAATGTGTCTCAAGTCACAGCTGATTAAATCATTAGCTGGTATCAAGAATCAAGTTCTAACTGCAGAAGGGCTATTTATTTCAAAATTAATGCAATCTAAAATTCTCAAGAAAGTACTATAATTGTGTCCCTTTCAAATGTCTAACAAAATTCTTGGATACTTTTGTCATTTGTAGTAGTAGTATAATAGATAGATGATAGAGAGACAAATACTTATATACATACATATATACATATGTATCTCATTAAATTGTTTTAAATATGTCAACCAAATAAATTATTTTTCTTTCCTCAAATAAGAATCCCACTATAGAACCCCTTATCATACCAACATAAACCAAAGAGCAATAAACTATGAAAATGCATCTCTAAATTCTCTTGTTTTCGAAGTACACACACTTCATTTATAACATATATTTTTTTGACTTTTTTTTTTTTGCTGGCAAAGTAATGTCTCTGGTTTTTATTTTATTTTTTATTTTTTATTTATTTATTTTTGCTCTAAATCTCTGATGTCATTTTATTTTATTTTTTTTAATTTATTTTTTATTTTACTTTACAATTCTGTATTGGTTTTGCCATACATTGACATGAATCCACCACAGGTGTACATGCGTTCCCAAACATGAACCCCCCTCCCACCCCTCTCCCCACAGCATCTCTCTGGGTCATCCCCGTGTACCAGCCCCATGCGTGTCATATCCTGTATCAGACATAGACTGGCAATTCGATTCTTACATGATATTATACATGTTTCAATGCCATTCTCCCAAATCATCTCACCCTCTCCCTCTCTCACTGAGTCCAAAAGTCCGCTATAGACATTTTGAATTCCATTTTTATTTCACATTCAGAGGTAGCAACTATAAAGGACACTTTGAAGGTATATATGTATTTTTTCCCCTAGTGTAAAGATTTGCTGAGATGCATGATAATAGTTTTAATAAAGACATATTAGTATTTTGAATGACAAGATGAAACAACTACATACAGACTTTCAACTATTTTTATCTTTTTACTAAAAAAACTAATTATCATGTAATCAGGATTTTTACTATGGAAGTTTTCAAACCTATAAAAAATTACAAGATTTGATATAATAATTTCCTCCATAAAACCTGCCAGCTTTAACATGTCTGTTAATTGTCAGATATGTTCCATCCATACCTCTTGTTGTTCAGTGGCTCAGTTTACTTCTAGGTCCATTCATGTTGCTGCCAATGACATTATTTAGTTTTTTCTTTATGAATCAGTAGTAGTATTTTATTGTATATATTTTAATTGTAAGGACATATAGGATGGATAAATAACAAGGTCCCACTGTATAGCACAGGGAACTATATTCAATATTCTATGATAAACCATAATAGAAATGAACATGAAGAATATATATGTATATATGCAAAATTCATGCTCGGTCACTCAGTCACATCCAACTCATTGCACCCCATGGACTGAGCCTTATAGGCATAGTATATATATATATATATATATTTATATATTTATATATTTTATATTAAAATATTTTAAAATATAATAATATAAAATATAACATAACATATATAATAATTTTATATATTAGTATAATATAATTAATTATAATATAATATATAATAGTATATTATAATATATTTTGTATATTTTATATTTTATATTATAATTATACATAATTAATAGGTAATTATAATATACATTATATATTATACATATATAATCTATATAATCTACACATAATAAAATTATATATACATATAATGTTATATGGATATATTACACATATATATTATATATTATGTATTGTGTATTAACTTATAGATTAATATTACATATCATTATTTATTGTAATATTAATTATCATATTAATATTATTTTATATTTTGAAGTGAAGTGAACTTGCTCAGTCATGTCCGACTCTTTGCGACCCCATGGACTGTAGTCTACAAGGCTCCTCCCTCCATGGGACTCTCCAGGCAAGAGTACTGGAGTGGGTTGCCATTTCCATCTCCAGGGGATTTTCCTGACCCAAGGATTAAACCCGGATCTCCTGCATTCCAGGCAAATGCTTAACCTCTGAGCCATCAGGGAAGCCCATTAAAAAAGTTATTATCATTATATTAAAATCATGATCATAATTATTAAATATTAGAATATTATATTATATTGATATATTATATTATAATGTAATATAATGCTGCTGCTACTGCTAAGTCGCTTCAATCATGTCCAACTCTGTGCAACCCCATAGACGGCAGTCTACCAGGCTTCCCCGTCCCTGGGATTCTCCAGGCAAGAATACTGGAGTGGGTTATATAAAATAATATATATATATAATATAATATATTATATATAAATTAGTATATAATATATATAAATTATATAAAATGTATAAACATATTGTAATATAATATAATTATATATAATATGTGGTTATAATTAATTTATATAATATATAATAATATATAATGATAAACAATATTATTAATAAAAAATACAATATAACAAGATATATAATATATATGTATACACAGAGATATGAATCACTTTGCAGAAATGTCAACTATCCTTTAACAAAAAAATTTAAAAGGAAATGTGGCATATATATATATATATATATATATAGGAATATCAGCCTTAAAAAGAAAGAAATTCTGCCATATGTGACAACATAAATGATACTGGAGGATATTATAAGTAAAATAAGCCAGTTAGAGTTGGATAAAATGCTCATTATTTCACTTATATAATGTATCTAAAATAGTCTTTAAAAGAGTTAAATTTTCTTGAAAGTATGACTTATTAATTTAACAAAATAAATTGTAGAAATACTAGATTTTCAAGAATATGCTTAGAATGAAAATATTCTGCTGAGTTTAATTTTTTGTTACTTACATATAAGTACCTCATATCCCCTCAATTATATTTCTTATTTACATATTAGTTCCTAGAAGTCCATATTTTAATATAGTTTGACTGCTTCATAGTAACATTACAGTGTTTTCTATGAAGAAAAGCCATTAGTCATTTTATATTTATAGACAGATTTTTTTTGCCCTCAGACCTTCTTTTTGTTACTTTAGTTTTTAGATAATTAATAAGCATAAATGTTGATATTTTATTATATAAGTAATAACCCAGGCTGAGGACCATTGGAGTCCATTCCTCCTGAATAGTTTTTCTGGAATAGCTTTTCCCCACGTGTGGTGACATTTCCCTTCATTTTCTTTTCCAGAGTATGTGAACCCTAGGAAATATTCATTCATTGTGCCAGATTCAGGCTCATTTCTATTTCAAATAATTTTTTGATTAAATACATAATTTAAATTTAGTTTTTAAATGAATTTGTATCAATGTTAAAAACCAGTTCAGTCACTCAGTCGTGTCCAACACTTTATGACCCCATGGACTGCAGCATGCCAGGCTTCCCTGTCCATCACCAACTCCTGGAGCTTACTCAAACTCATGGCCATCAAGTCAGTGATGCCATCCAACCATCTCATCCTCTCTCATCCGCTTCTCCTCCTGCCCTCAAATTTCCTTGTGCCAGAAGGAATTTCCTTTTCCAATGAGTCGTCTCTTTGCATCAGGTAGACAAAGTATTGGAACTTCATCTTCAGCACCAGTCTTTCCAAAGAATATGGAAGGACTGATATGTCCTTTAGGATTGACTGGTTTGATTGCCCTGCAGTCCAAGGGACTCTTGAGAGTCTTCTCTGATGCCATAGTTAAAAATGTTTAAAATAGTCACTAAAAATCTGTTTTAACAAAATTAAACTCATTTTTCTCTAGTTATTAGCTACATGCTTATTAAAGATCTACACAAATTGATTTGGATTACTTTATTTTTTCAATACCCGTCTCAGTAGAGTATTATAAAAATTAGCGGATACCATTCATTTAAAGAGTTTCATTCAGGATCCTCTATGATCCACCTCCCAGAATTCTGGAAATAAAAGCAAAAATAAACAAATGGGACCTAATTAAAATTAAAAGCTTCTGCACAACAAAGGAAAATATAAGCAAAGTGAAAAGACAGACTTCCGAATGGGAGAAAATAATAGCAAATGAAGCAACTGACAAACAACTAATCTCAAAAATATACAAGCAACTCCTGCAGCTCAATTCCAGAAAAATAAACGACCCAATCAAAAAATGGGCCAAAGAACTAAATAGATATTTCTCCAAAGAAGACATACGGATGGCTAACAAACACATGAAAAGATGCTCAACATCACTCATAATTAGAGAAATGCAAATCAAAACCACAATGAGGTACCACTTCACACCAGTCAGAATGTCTGCGATCCAAAAATCTGCAAGCAATAAATGCTGGAGAGGGTGTGGAAAGAAGGGAACCCTCCTACACTGTTGGTGGGAATGCAAACTAGTACAGCCACTATGGAGAACAGTGTGGAGATTCCTTAAAAAATTGCTAATAGAACTGCCTTATGACCCAGCAATCCCACTGCTGGGCATACACACCGATGAAACCAGAATAGAAAGAGACACATGTACCCCAATGTTCATTGCAGCACTGTTTATAATAGCCAGGACATGGAAACAACCTAGATGTCCATCAGCAGATGAATGGGTAAGAAAGCTGTGGTACATATATACAATGGAGTATTACTCAGCCATTAAAAAGAGTACATTTGAATCAGTTCTGATGAGATGGATGAAACTGGAGCTGATTATACAGAGTGAAGTAAGCCAGAAAGAAAAACACCGATACAGTATACTAACACATATATATGGAATTTAGAAAGATGGCAATGACGACCCTGTATGCAGGACAGCAAAAAAGCCACAGATGTGTATAGCGGACTTTTGGACTCAGTGGGAGAGGAAGAGGGTGAGATGATTTGGGAGAATGTCATTGAAACATGTATAATATCATGTAAGAATCGAATTGCCAGTCTATTTCTGATGCAGGATATGGCACTCTTGGGGCTGGTATGCGGGGATGACCCAGAGAGATGTTGTGGGGAGGGGGGTGGGA